>NC_092128.1:121926941-122231032 GCF_043159975.1 Macaca nemestrina
GCTCTCCAGCTGACTTAATGGAGCTGTTAACAGGATTAAATAATATAATTTAGATTTTAAAATATTTGTTAACAATAGCAGCACAGGTAGTGCAAATGCAGGAGGAAGACAAGAAAGTAATAAGTACCCATTAACAACACAACCGTGTTGAAGGTGGAGTTGATTTGGTCTTGTGTAGCAGGTAGACACCAGGCATTATTGTGTGTAGTATCAGTAGATTGCGTGATTGTGATGCATGACTACTTACCACTTTTCACCACTGCCTACTTTCTGCTTCTATTATTATTACCAAATCCAGAAAGCAGATACTGGACCTGTCGTGTTTTAATGTGGAATCAGTAAGAAAAAGCTCCCAAATTTCTTTTCCACTGACGCTTGAGTGTTTTTCATTCTTGCTGAATTCTTTTGACTTAATCTTCAGTCTTTCCCTGGGGATTGTTCTTTATGAGTGGTGGTAATGCTGAATTCCTGCACATGAATGTCACCACGTTACAGAAACTTCCTTCCTGGAAAGCAGCAGAGAGGGAAGGAGGGAGGGGGGCGGGAGAGAGAGAGAGAGAGAGAAAGAGAAAGAGAAAGAAAAAGAAAGAGAAAGGAGAAAGAGAAAGAAGAGGGGTAGAGAGAGAGAGAGAGAGAGAGAGAGAGAGAGAGAAGCTAACATTACTGAATGCCATTTGTGTGGGGTTTGGATTCCTGAGAAGAGGAGAAGGAGAAAATAAGATGGTGCATGAAGGCAAAAGTCATACTTCAGCTTCTTCATTCCTAACAATGTCACACATTAATTAACCAGTTTACCTCTGTCAGATCCGTAGTTTGTTCCTCTAACACAGGAAGAGAAGCAGTCCTCTGTGCCTCTGCCCCTTCCCTCTTATTCAGCCTCTTATCCCAGTGGGTCACAGGTGGTCCCGAACCAGCAGCATCAATATCCCCTGAGAATGTTTTAGAAGGTGCACATTCCCCAAGCCCTGCCCTGCCCTCCCTAATCAGGGGTCTGAGGTGGGGGTAGGTGGGAGGAATCTGTGCCTTAACAAATCCTCTGGTGCTTCTGTGTGTGTGCACGCTGTCCTAACCAAACTCCAGGATGAGGACTGTCTGTCTCAACAGGTGTGCAGTGCCCTCCCACACTGATTCTGCAGAGGTTTTGTCAGAAGCACCCATGCCAGCCACCCAGAGTCACCTGCGTAATGCTGATTTGTCACTTGAGGCTGCACTCAGGGAGCAGCTGCCTCCTATTTCTAGGGGTTGTTCTGCCCTTTTGCCACCTTGTACTGGGGACTGTGAGCACGTGTGGACAGGGATGAAACTACCATACTCATCTCTGGATTCCAGCACCTACCTTAGTGACTGGTCCAGCATAGCCACCTGAAAACCTCTTGCTGAAATACTACAGAACAGAGGCAACATGATATAGTGGGAACTAGTGTTAAACGAGAAGCCACAAAGC
Source organism: Macaca nemestrina (assembly GCF_043159975.1). Taxonomy (NCBI): domain Eukaryota; kingdom Metazoa; phylum Chordata; class Mammalia; order Primates; family Cercopithecidae; genus Macaca; species Macaca nemestrina. The sequence continues at coordinate 121,928,386 of NC_092128.1, forward strand.
TCTCAGTTGAAAACCAGGCTCCACCACTGTGTAGTCAAGTAGCCTTAGGCAAGTCATATCTAAAGGAAAGATCCATTTGTCTTTTTCTTCACATTTTCCACAAAGCTACTTTCCGGTGAGGATTGCGTGAACTTGATCTCTGAAGTTCCAAGGATGTCCATAGACCTTTATCTGTGAATCCTAGTAAAGAGAAAAATGAAAAAGGAGACAAATGTTCATTGAAAGGCACTGTTCTAAGTGCAGTGGATAGAACCTCAAGCTGATCAGAATATGCTATTTTTCTTTGGTCCTAGAGTTATTAAATTTGCTTCTTCAAGTAAGTTAAAATAGACTTATTTCTTATTGATTTATCATAACTAGAAACCCACCTCTAATGAGCTTGTGTAGGTGAGAATATTCCCATGTGGAGTGAACTCAGAGTTGAATTTGTAGGTGGACCTCTGGGGTGCGCTGGCGTTGCTGAGTACAAACCCGGGATCAAGGTTAGATGTGGGGTAGGCAAGGTTCTAATGAAAATGTGCTTTGATACCTGGGTAAATTTCTTGGCCTTTCCTCTCAAATGGCAGCTGAGTTGGGGCTAGCATCAACTGTCATCACTCTCATTGAATCCTGGTCGGCATAGCCATCAGGAGCACTCGGAAGGCAAGTAGGCGGAGATTGGCAAGTCCTGGGAGCGTGTCCTGTTGCTGATGTCTTTGCCCACAGAGAACTGAAAATGTCCACTCCAAGAGTCTTGTCATGCATGTTGAATTCTGTTGGCTTTTGTGGGTGAATTAGGAGGGATTCTTTCCTGCATCTTATTTCTTCTGCCTAGCCCTGAGTCTGTCTAGAGAGAGAGGCTGGAGACATGATGGGTGGGTCTCCTCCAGCTCCCCCTTTCCTCCAGTCTAAGGGGGCTTCCCTTGTGGTGGGCTCTTGGATACCCAAGTACATGTGTTGCCAGTGCTGATTAGTCACACGGCGTGTAGCTGTGGTGGCTGTCAGAGCCTGGCATGGAGCCTTGTTTTCTGGTTCTGCTAATGAACCAAGCTTGAGCCAAGGAAGACAGATTATTCCTGATTTGTTTATAAGCTTACAGGAGAGTGGAAACAATCTCTCCAGCCAAGCCTCCTTGGGCCAGTTGAAGTGAAACCAAGGATTGTCCACTTATCTCAGTAATTAAGGCACAAAGAGACCTATACTGTTTGGGTCTGACTTTTCCAAATCTGAGGGATGATGGTTTCAGCAAATTCAGTGTGTACCAGATCTTTGATTCATTGTGGTCATTCAGTCGTTTCTGAGTCATTGCTGGACAGCAGAAGCAGACAGCTGAAGCACAGCTCAGAAAACCATAATGTGCTGAGCAGCATTACAGCTTGTTTTGCTTAATATTTATTCTTAAAACATGACTTCATTTCAGGTACAAGTCCAGTGTGTTTGCTGTAACAAGTTAGCGTGATGAAATATGGAAAAACCTATTTGCCTCTGTCTTCACAATTTGCACAAAGCCCCTTTCTGGTGAGGATTGCGTTGCACTGATCTCTACACATTTTCCCGGCATGCAGTGCTGTTTGGCCCTTTATGGGATGGGCACAAAGATCCTGTGTCTACCTTCCCAGTGAGCTGCATAAGAGACTAGGCACAGTGGAGACACATACAAGGGTGAGTATTTATTCTATAGAAAAACCAAGATTCATAAATAAAAGGCAGAGACCAGTCTATTTTTCTTGATGTTTTATTCATGATGCTAGAAAAGAACCTTTAGTAACCATGAATTGTATAAGACAAAAGAGTAGGTAGACTTTTCTCAAAAAGCTCATGGCCTTGTTAAATAGCTACAGAAATTGATCATAAATGCCAGGTGGAAATGCTTGTTTCTTGACAAGAGTCTTCATTGTCCCAAACAAATAAACAGCAGAGAAGTGATTTGTTTACTGGGCTAAGCACTCTGCAAAGCCTTAAAAAGGCTGTTTCCTTGTAAGGTAACTGGGTAACTGGAAAACGTGGGGGATAAATGTCAAAAGGTCTCACAAAAGCCTTGAATTAAATGGTAGAAATAAAACAAAAAAAGAGGCTGAAGCACATGTGATATGACCATGGGGCATCTTTAACCAAAAGAGGAAAATGTGATTTTGTCTACACTTTGGCTAAAAAGAGCAAAAGCCAGTAGACAGGAAGCTGGGCAGATGGAAACGTATTAATATAATGGAGAGGGAAGCTGAGGCCAAATACTGAATGCTGGACAGTTAGCCAACCCTTTGGAAAGCCTGAGGCAGGGACACATGTGGAGAAGCCTGGCATTCCTGAGAGCTCATGGGCTTTTAATAGGAAAATCTGTGAATAGCCCAGAGACCTTGTATAGCCCAGAGAGGCATTTGAGGCTCTTTTGCAGCCGCCACTCATGGTCAGTGACTTGCTTATTTTCTGAGGCCCCGGCATGCATGCCAATGAGAAGTGGTTTTCATTAAACCTGAGGATGACAGAAAGATACAGACAGTCCAAAGGCATTGAAGGACATACTTGTCTTGCCCCGAGTCTCTACTTCCTCAATAGCTCTTTCCATGTCCTCAATCTGGGGACCATGTCTACCATCCCCTGGGAACATGGGAGAGAAGGGAGAACTGAAGGAGATGGAGAGAGGTCAGAGACTACTTGGCCTGGAGTCTTGAGGGGCTTCCTTTTTGAAGAAGTGGAATAAAATTAAAACATTTCATGGTAAAGGAAATTGGGTCAACATTTCCACATCCATCTTTCCTTCTGCTTTTGCCTGAATTTCTAGGTGCTTTCTTTGGTAAAGTTTTCTGGCCATCTTAGGAGGGCTCCATGCATGATGTGAGTGCTTCAAGAGTTTTGAAGTCCCCTGGGGAAAAGGAAAACAAATAAGCATGCTTTTGGAAGAGTTTTGTGAAGAAGTCAATATCCTGGAGATAATGGGATGCCACAGAGCAAGTGTGTTCTGGGATCAAAAGAGATATAATGTCACCACCAGGGAATCCCCGTGAGGAGGCGTGGGATTGTCTTGGATTCTCCTCTGCATGGTTGGTAGCCTTTTAGGTAGGACCACCTCTTTGCTGGTCACTGTTTGCAGGAGCATTTCTTCCCCCGTCTTCCTTTTTGATGGGAATCACCAAGTCACCTACTTCAATGCAGTCTCTGCAGGTAGATTTGGGAGTCAGAAGCTGCAGGTGAAGCAAGAGACAGTGCTGCCACTGTGGTCAGAGTGTGAAAGGAAGGCATTGTTCTAACATCATTTCTGTATGCCGGGCTGTGCACCCATCAAATTTGGGGTGGCGATCCTTTAGTGGAATCTCTCGATTCTACAAACAAGAAACTGGATGGTGGTAGTTAAGTAGTTTTCTTTTTTTTTTTTTTTGAGACAGAGTCTCGCTCTGTCACCCGGGCTGGAGTGCAGTGGTGCGATCTCCGCTCACTGCAAGCTCCGCCTCCCAGGTTCATGCCATTCTCTTGCCTCAGCCCCCTGAGTAGCTGGGACTACAGGTGCCCGCCACCACACCTGGCTAATTTTTTGTATTTTTAGTAGAGACGGGGTTTCACCGTGTTAGCCAGGATGGTCTCGATCTCCTGACCTCGTGATCCACCCACCTCGGCCTCCCAAAGTGGTGGGATTACAGGCATGAGCTGCTGCGCCTGGCCTAGTAGCTTTCTACGAGACAGTCATAGGCATTTCCCTGCCAGAGACTTGGACAGACTTTCAGTTTATGTTGGTGGAAACTGAATGTTTCAGTCTATTTTCTGTTGTTTACAACATAATACCTGAAACTGGGTAATTTATAAGGAAAATAAATTTATTTCTTACAGTTATGGAAGCTGAGAAGCCGAGGGTCAAGAGGGCTGTGTCTGGTGAGAGCCTTCCTGCTATTGGGGACTCTGCTGAGTCCTGAGGCTGTGCAGGGCATCCCATGGTGAGGGGGCTGAGTGTGCTCATGTGCTAGGTCAGGTCTCTCTTTCTCTTATTATAAAGCCATCAGCCCCACTCTCGTGACAACCCATTAATTTATCCATTTATGCAGGCAGAGCCTTCATAATCCAATCACTTTTTAAAGGCCCTATCTGTCAACACTGGCACGTTGGGAACCAAGTTTCAACATGCATTCTGGAGGGACCATTCAAACCATAGCTCTGACGTTATGGAAACTCAGTTCCCAAGGAGAGCAAAGGATCTATTTTCAGGAGTAATTCCCATCAGAACCCGGGCACAGAGTGACCAGCAAGAACTGGGGAGAACAACATTTAGGGCCTTGATGTGACCTGAGTGTTGCTAGAATGAGAGGCTGTTTTATAAAGAATGGGCTTGTTTCACAGGGAGGAGAGAGGTCTTGAAAGTTTGAGGAAAAGTTGAGGAGAAACAAAATTGTGTAGAAATCCATGACCAGAAAGAGTGGGTATAATGGGAAGGGCTTCCATGGTGCTAGTGCACAGATCACGCAAAGTAGCCCAAGGACAAGGTCACATCTTGAGCAGTCTGCAGACATGTCTTTGGGCTAACAGCGAGGACTCTGACAAGGTTTTAAATCAGCTTAGTACCTGTTGCTTCTCCTAAAGGGAGAATGAAACAAACAATAGCAACAGCGAGGACAGGTAGGGACACTGTTGTCATGCCCTATGCTGAGGAACAGGAAGCCCAGCATGCCTTTCTCTAATGCACCTGCCTTCAGATGTAGGTGGACTCTCAGTTGTCACAGATGACCATACCCTTTCCCCCATCCAAACTCTTGTCCTTTCCCAGACTCCAGCCATCTTCAGAGATGTCTCATGTGTGTTCCTAAGCAACGCCAAGCTCATCCTTTTGGATGCTGTCACTTGACCACTGCTGTCTGTTTCTACAGGAGCCTGTTGACATTGCTGCCCAGGGCTGCCCACAGGCCATGTGATCAGAGCTGTAGACCATGCAGCTGCTGCATCCTCACAGAAGCAGAATTGCTGACCACTTCCAATCTGTGACAAGTGCTGTTTACTGGAGCAGGAGCCTCTGCCTTCCTCCCAAAGTCTCTCGTTGTTTCGGCTCCAAGCAAAGGCCTCCTCCTTCTAAATGGACTCAGGCCCTTGGACTTTCAGAATAGGCAGGCTACACACTTGCCAGGGGCTCAGGCTTGCCTTGGTCCAGTTAGAACCCAGGTTTCCTGCCCCTGAGTCCCTGCCTTGGTCAGCGTTACTAGGAGACAGGGCAATGACAGGAGGAGTCCAGAGGGCAGTATGCAAAGCTATGATTAGTGATCATCCCCAGGAGGGAGACGGCCCCTCAGCTGAGTCACCAGGACTGCAGGAAGACATGCTTCAGAAAGTTCCCAGGACAGGTAGACAAGACTCCAAGCAGTGATACCAGGAATGGGAGAGCAAAACGCCCACGAGGTGAGAAGATCCTTAGAAGGGAATTTACTGCACAGGTACAACAAGGAGAGTCCCCTTTGAGTCCAGGGGACTGCACAGGGAACCTGCCACCAGATGCACTCCTCCCTTTTCTGCCTTTTCTTAGAGTTGACTTTGTAGGAGGCTTCAACAGACTCCCTCTGGGTTCTTGCATGTCGTCTGAAATGATAAAATTTTGTTCTTCTTTATTGCTGAATAGTACTCCATTGCGCATATAAGCCACATTTTCTTTCCCCACTCATCCACTGATGGACACTTAGGTTGACTCCATATCTTTACTCTTGTAAGTAATGTTGTCGTGAACATGCACGTGTAGGTATCTCTTCAAGATACTGATGTCAATTTCTTTGGACACATACACAGAAGAAGGATTGCTAGATATGTTTTCAGATTCTGAGGAACCTCCATACTATTTTTCCTAGTGGCTGTACCAATTTACATTCCCACTAACGTGTGCGAGGGTTCCCTTTCTGTACATTCTCAGCAACACTTACCTTTAATCTTTTCAATAATAGCCATTCTGACAGGTGTGAGATGGTATCTCATTGTGGCTTTAATTTGCAGTTCCCTGATGACTAGTGATGCTGATCATTTTTAAATATAGCTGTTGGCCATTTGTATGTCTTCTTTTGAGAAATATCTATTCAGGTCTTCTGTCCATTTTAAATTAGATTATTTGGTTTTTTTTTTTGTTGCTATTATTTGAGTTCCTTATATATTTTGGATATTAACCTCTTGTTGGATACACTGTTTGTAAATATTTTCTCCCATTCTGTGGGTTGTCTCTTCCCCTGTTGACTGTTTCGTTTGCTGTGAAGTTTTTTAGTTTGATGTAATCCCATTTGTCTATTTTTGCCTTCGTTGCTGTGTTTTTGGATTTCTATCCAAAACAATCATTGTCCAGACCAGTGTCATGGAGCTTTTCTCCTATTTTCTTTGAGTAGTTTTATATTTTCAGGTTTTACATTTCAGTCTTCCATTCATTTTGAGTTGATTCTTGTAGATAGGGTGAGATAAGGGCCTAATTTCATTCTTCTGCCTATAATGAAATAACCCAGCCACAGAAAGACAAATACTGCCTGGTCTCACTTATATATGAAAGCAAAAATAGTTGAATTTATGAAAGTAGAAAATAGATTGGCGGTTATCAGAGGTAGGGTGTGGCAGAGGGTGAGGGGATGGAGAATAGGGAGATGTTGGTCACAGGGTACAAAGTTTCAGTTAGGCAGGTAGAATAAGTTTTAATGATCTATTGTACAGCAGGGTATTGTAGTCAATAGCAATGTATTGTGTACTTAATAATTGCTAGAAGGATATATTTTGAATGTTCTTACCACAAAGAAATGATAAGTATATGAGGGGATGGTTATGTTAATTAGCCTGATTTAATCATTCCACAATATAAACATGGACCAAAACATCACACTGTATCCCATGAATGTTACAGTAGTCCCTGTTGTCCATAGGGAATACATTCTAAGACCTCCAGTGAATGCCTGAGACTGAATAGCACCAAACCCTATATATACTATGTTTCCTATGCATACATACCTATGACAACGTTTAATTTAGAAATCAGGCACAGTAAGAGACTAATAACTAATAATACAATAGAATAATTATAAAAATATACTGTAATAAAAGTTAAGTGCATATGGTCTTTCTCTCTCTCTTCCTCTCCTCTCTCTCACACAATATCTTCATATTTTTATACTGCAGTTGACCATGGGTTACCAAAACCTGGGAAAGTAGAGCTGAGAATAAGGGGAGTGCTTCTGTAGATCTATTATTTGTCACTTAAAATACAATAAACAGACCCCTCGCCCTATAGGGGAACAGCTGGAGGGAGGTGGATCAGGCAGGGATTTATTCCCCTGGCTCTCTCTAGCACTGTCGAGGTCCCTCCCTCACAAGTCACTGCCCACCTCCAGGCTACCACTCTCTGGGCTCTAGGGTTCTGGTACCTTCCTCCTCCCACTGCCTTTCCTAGTCTGAAGGTGATAACATCTGTGCTGCTGCTGGTCCTGTCATTCCCCGCCACCTCCACCCCGGCCCCCCATCTACACCTACACTGTCATAATTGGTCCCTTTGTAAATAACCTTCCTTGAATCATCCTGTTTCCTGTTGGGATTCATCCTGTTACAGGAGCTATCTAATGACCTCTGATTATAAAAAGGAGCATACAGCATGGAGGGTACATAACTAAGAAGTCCTATAGAGACTGGAGGGAACTTGTGATCAAAAAGAAGAATCTTTGAATGGCATGGATTAGTAAATGCTAAACACTGTGGAACTTTTTTAAAAAAAATGTAAAAAAAAAAAAAATCATGGAATTAAGGAGAGATCCACTGTTTGAGAAAAGAGCAATTTCAAATCAATACCAGGAAGCATGTTTTCATAAATCTGTGGCAGATAGAAAGAGCTGTCTTGAGAAGGAGCATCATGGCCAGGGGTAGTGTCGTTTAACTCCTTGGCTGGGATGCTGGAGAGGTGATACTAATTAGATACCTCCTTGTTTTTCAAACTCTCCAAATCTGCACGTTCTTTTACAAGGCTGGAGGTTCTATTTCTTCAAAGAAGGCCGTCGACCTGCTATAAGTGTGTCAAAATAGTATTCCATGATGCTAATCCTGAAAACAAACAGGACTTAGATTTTGTAGGGCCTCTGTCTGTTGTGATCTTTTGGTCATGGCCAGGATGAGGGGAAGAGTGCCTGGGGGCGTGTCTGTGGCATTCCAAGACAGGGCCAGGTGTTTGGGAGAGGTAGGGGGAGGCCAGTCACCAGCTTCCTTGGAAAGGGCTGGCTTTGTTTGATTCCTCCAGCCTCAAGGGAGAGGTGGATGCCTGCTCAGAGAGACTTGCTTCCTACTATACCCCCTGTTGGCTGTGCGTGCCATTCGGCTCATTGGATTGTTAAATGAATCTGTTTAATGTGACTGAGCTGCCTGTGCCTGCCAAACCCAACTCCAGACAGCAGCGATATTCCACACAACTGCACCCGTGTTAAAGGGCACTGGGGAAGCTGTGAGAGCCGCAGAAAGAATTGTTCTTTATCTGAACAACCTTTGGTGAATGTCGTTTTGTTTCAGAATCAGTTTATTTGATGTTCTACTCCCTCGTGGCTTCCCCTGGGAAGCAACACAATCAATTTCTCCCGGGAATGGGAAGCCCAATATAGAAGATGGTTTCCTTTTCCTGAGAATGTATGGAGAGCACGTTTTTCCAAGTTTTTATTATTATATAATAATGTTTTGTCTTTGAGAAAAGGTAGAACGTGTTTAACTTGTGTATAGAATATTTATCCTGCAGAATACTATTGTTTCTCTTTCATGGGTCCTGCTCAGTGTCTAGGAAGATACAATTTGTATTAAAAGTCCCACAGTCTGACCAGAAAAGATTTAGATTTTTGTGTTGCCAGTTCTGTTGACCCTAAGCAAGATAAAGGCGTTACAGCCAATGGCAGTTACCTTCCCCACCACAGACCCCATTTACTAGGTAGTGGTTTTGGAAGGCCAGGACCAAGGAGCAGCAGGCCCCTGGCTGGGAGTGGTGCCACACTTGAGCAGTTGAGGCAGGACCCAGGTGGTGGGTGCTGCCCCTGTTCAGGTGTTACAGGAAAGGGGTCCCGATTCAGATCCCAAGAGAGGGTTCTTGGATCTCATGCAAGAAAAAATTCAGGAGAAGTCCACAGTGAAAAGCAAAAGCAAGTTTATTAAGAAGGTAAGGTAGTGAAAGTACAGCTACCCCATAGACAGAGTAGGCTGTTCCCAAAGTAAGAGGAGGAATGTGTTCACCCTAGATACAAGACTCATTTATATAGGATAAAAAAGACCATGAGGAGATGTGCTCTGCTACAAGGGTTTGTGATAAAGGATTAATTTTCTTAATTGCTATATTTTGCAAGAATCGATACTATTTTCTTTAAAGCAAAATTAGGAATGTGTTTATTTTCAAGATATTGAGATATCAGGACACTCCCAAATCTGGGTCTGTTTAGTTGACATTATCAATCTGTTTCCTTAACTGCAAATATCTAAAGGCTAGGAATACCTAACTTTCTGGGAATGCAGCCCAGCAAGTCCAGCCTCATTTTCCTAGCCCTCACTCAAGATGGAGTCACTCTGGCTCGAATGCCTCTGGGGCAGGATATGCTTGGAGATCCATATTGACCCCCTGGTTTTCCACGTAGAGTAAGGAACCAACTCTTGGTCAAAAAGATTAATATCATAGGATCTGTAGCCAAATTCACCCTAAATAAATAAGTCCAGAGAGTAATAAAAACAACAACAACAACGTGGGGATCAGGTAGGATTAGGAGGAAGGGCAGAGGGTACTAGAACTATTTTTCCTTTGGAGCCTCTTCCATTAGTGAGGGTGTCTCCTTCATATTTATTTTAAATGCTAGGTTTTATAGTGCTCAACACATAGACCAGGGCTGGAGGCTGTGGAGAAAGGATAGAGGCCATGTGCAGCTGTTTATCCCAAAAGTCAGTTTCCAACAGCTGGCCTAACCCTGAAGGTGGATGGTTCAAAATATCTCTTTTTTTGTGAGAAATAAAGGTTCATGATGCATGTCATTATCTCTACATTCACTCCAAGCCCTCTGTGGGTATGGCAAGACCACTTAGAAATTGTTATAACGGTGAAATGATGATCATCCATTCATTACTTCTGTAAGTAGGAGGTGCTAGTAAGTTGAATCTAGGTCAGTATTTTCACTGGGATGACTGGAGACTGAGGTTCCTCCATCCTCATCTGCCCTTATGCAAGAAGGCCATAAGGAAATGTGTTAAGACGTGTCAACTTTCTTTAAGAACATTCCTGAATTTTACATAAACCCTTTCAAATGTAGACCCCAGGTCTTATTTAAATGATAAAAGTTTAGATGCATGACAACAGGAAGGCCTTTGAGCCCACTAACGAACAGCTACATGGTGGAAAATTCCAGCCGCCTAATTCCATTCACCCCAATCCCATGATGCTTTTACTTTTTCTCTTTTTGCCTCCTGATAGGGTTTGGCTGTGTCCCCACACAAGTCTTATCTTGATTTCCCACGTGTTGTGGGAGGGACCTGGTGAGACGTAATTGAATCATGGGGGCAAGTCTTTCTCATGCTATTCTCGTGACAGTGAATAAGTCTCATGAGGTCTGATGGTTTTATCATGGGTTTCTACTTTTGCATCTTCCTCATCTTCTCTTTGCCTGCTGCCATCCATGTAAGACATGACTTGCTCCTCCTTGCCTTCCACTATGATCATGAGGCTTCCTCAGTCATGTGAAACTGTGAGTCCGATTAAGCCTCTTTCTTTTGCAAATTGCCCAGTCTTGGGTATATCTTCATCAGCAACATGAAAACGGACTAATACACCTCCTTTCTTCAATTAAAACCTCACATACCTGACTTTATAATGCTTTGTGCTGATGAAGCTCTCTCTGTTTATAAGATATTTCCCTAGGTATGTCCCTAAACCCAAGACAGCAGCACCAGGAGGGAGGTGGCTGAAATCTCTATGGGACTGACAAGTAAGCTGAGACTCAGAGCAGTTAAGGGCTTCTAAGGTGACACCACCAGTCAGTGGAAGGGCCTGGGTTATGGCTGGACATAGGGGCTGAGAAGAGTGGGTGACAAGGAAGCACGTGCTAGGAGGAACCTTGGGTTCCTCAGGGAGAAGAGAACACTTAGGGGGTGTGTCCACCTAGGGTCTTTGGCTGCAAATCACATCACTGGACACGGGTTTTCTTTAAAAAAAATTCACTGAAAAGATACTGAAGAGCTCCCCAAACTGAGTAGAGTTGAATGACTTGGCCACACGAAGTACAGTACAGGCCCTTGGCAGCCTGGCCAAGCAATCACAAACAACCTCCACTGACCTTTTTGTGCCTCTCCTTCTCTGGCTTCCACCAGCATCTACTGGGCACCGACCACATGCCAGGCATAACCGTGGGATCCAGGCAGACAATAGGGAACTGTAAAATGCCCTGCCTTCAGAGAAGACAAATGCCAGGAGATGGGAAGAGCTAAGATGGAGGATGATCAGGTGAGTGTGGAGAGGTTACAGCCCCAGCGTGTGGTCTCCTGGAATGGCCAGGAAGGCCTCTCTGATGAAGTTTAAGCTGAGACCTGAAAGGAGTGAGGAGCTACAGGAGTGGCTGGGGAAGGAGTGTCCAGGCCTCCAGCAGGACTGAGGTTGGCTTGTATGTGTATAAATATATACATAAGTGTGTGTGTGTATAAGTCAATATAGATATATAATTTGAGTTTCATGTATGTGTATAAACATACATATATAAATATATATGTTTAATATAATATACTATATATATAATATAAATATATGTATATTTAGAGATACAGAAAAGAGGACTGTACATACCCAGTTTTTCCTTGATATCTTGGGGAATTGGTTCTAGGACCCTCAAGGATACCAAACACTGGTGCTCACATTCCTTATTGCTAATAGTGTAGAATTTACATATAACCTACATTGTTTAGGAAATGATGGCAATAAAAAACATGTACATATTTAGTACAGACACAATTTTTTTCACATATTTTTGATCCCTGATTTGTTGAATCCACAACCGGAAATCCAGGGAGATGGAGGACCGACTCTGTGTGTGTGTGTGTGTGTGTGTGTGTGTGTGTGTGTGTGTGTAGAGAGAGAGAAAGAGAGAGAGAGAGATTTAACAGAAAATAGACTTACTACAGAAGAGTATTTACTCCAACTTTAATGTTAGGAGTGAGAGTGTGTGTGTGACTTCCATAGATCTTAATAATATATATTTGAAGCGTACAACAAGATGTTTTATATGTATACCATGGTGATATGATTACCATAGTCAAGCAAATTAACATATCCATCACTTTCCATAGTTACTTTTCTGTGTATATGTGTCGTAAGAGCACCTAACAGCTACTCTCTTAGCAAACTTCTTTTATCTAATGCAATATTGACTGTGGTCTCCATGCTGTACCTTAGATCTCTAGATTATTCATCTTCCCTAACTGCAAGTTGTAACCTTTGACCTGCTTCTTCCCATTCCTCCCCCTCCTCACTTCTGGTAACCACCATTTTACTCTCTGATTTCATTTATTTGACTTATTTTTTAGATTGTACATTTAAGTGAGATCATGCAGTATTTTTCTTTCTGTGTCTGGATAAGGAGAATAGATTTTGAAGGCGGTAGAAGTTTCAGGAAACCAAGAGACAGGGCTCAGTTGTAAGGCTCTTAGTGCCCCTCTGTTCCCTGAGATGGTGCCAAGTACTGCAAGGACAGCTTCTGGTCTTGTGCCCGGGAAGGACCTTGTCGGCCCAGCCAGGCATGGTCCTGTTCATCTGCTGGAGGGCTGGATGCCGAGAGCTGGTTGTCAGCTCATTTCATTTCCATGGACAGAACAGGGAAACTGTGTCAAAGGGTGGGATGAGCTGCTGACAGTCCGTAGTGCACGGTCCACAGGGTGGACTCACTGGTGAACCTCATAGCACTAGGTCTTCTCATTTGGCCCTGAAAGGCACATTTCTTCTTTTTGTCTAGTGCTGAAGAAACACAGCAAACACACTGCTCACTGCCTTCAACATGTGAGCATGTTGTGAAAAAGGGGCCACACAGCTTTTGATGCCATTTACTTTAAAAAGAATACAAATAGTTACAGTTTTTAATACTTCAATCTACTTTCAAAGGGAAAGAAAGAACATTCCATAGAGTTAGTCAAGGGTCTCATGAATTTCCCAAGGGTTTCTATGACTCAGAAGTAGGAAGATTATAGACTGGTGAGCTAAGTGTTGATCCCAAGAGAAACCCATGAGAGATTTTTAAGGACACAGACTATGAATACACCAAGAGGAAGGAGTGGCAAAAGGAGATAGTCACCATTCGGAGCAGAAGTCAGATTTGAGTTCTGTTTTTCTGTTGTGTCTTGTACAATTTTCTCAAAGCAAAGAAGAAAGCAGTGGTGTTTGCTGTCCTTACCGCTCCTTCACTTAGTCCCTTGTTTGCTCAGTGGGTTCAGGCCTGCCCATGTCCCAGGCTTCGCACCGATTTCTTGGTTTAGAGACCAAGACTTGCGCGGGCTACCCTGATGGTGCATCCACACCATGGTAGTTTGAACCTATTTGTATTGAATTTAAATTATTAAATATGACGAATGTCAGTAGCTTTGTAACAAAATCAAACTCCAAGATAGGCAAGTAGCCCTGTAATTGACCTCATGTACCTGGGCTTCTTCAGCGTCATGGCTTCCAACCGTATCTTGTGTGTGGGAGGCCCTGCTTATTCTCTGACTTGTTAGCCTCTGTCTGAGCTGAAAGACCCTTCCTCCTACTACTGCTTCCCTTCACCCCATGCTTCCAGGTCTGCCGTGGCCATGGTCATGTGAACTCACCCCACTTCATGTCTTGCTCTGAGTAACCTTCCTGCCCACCTTCCCCATGGTGAGTCATCTGTCACACGAATGGAGCTCCTCTACCTGCCTCCCACCTGAGAGGCATTGGGATTGGTATGTGGGGTTGGCGAATAGACAGAAAGGGCTGGGGAGTTTGACTGGTCCCCATGAGGATGCAGAAACTGAGGACACTGAAAACTTCCCATGAGTCTCCTACCAAACTCACTGGCAGAACCACCCATATCAAGCATTGCAAGTCAGAGCCACAGGGTGATTGGAACAGGTATGGATAAAGTGATTGAGTGCATCATTGAGTAGGTGGGGAAGTATTTTCTGGACAGCAGGATCTTCTTGCCCATCCCTAAGTCATCGATTACTGTTGGAAGCCTAGCCTGCCAAATGAGAAGTATATTGCCTGAAATTTCTTTCAGGACTAATGCTAATCCTTGTTCTTGTATTCCTCAGTTCTTACGTGGTTATTCTGCTTTGGAGGAAACTATACGACCAGCAGTTATGTAAGGTATGTTTGAAAAATGACATGTGGCACAAGGAGGCTCCATTGTAGTTTGCTGAAGAATTTTGGGAGCTCATGCAGTGTTCATTTCATTCTCTATATATCCCGATAATTACTCATTATGAAGAGACTTAACAAAAGGTGTGCCGTCAGCTTTGCCAATTAGTGTGTCCATCTGCCTTTGTTTTTGAATTCAATTTTGCCTGTGGTAGCATGCTGTACAGTAAATGTCCCTTTTTGGCCTGTTCTGTTGTATTTGATTGACAGTTTTATTTTTTTAGTTCAGCATATGCATAATGAGTGTGAGCAAATAAAGAGATGTCTGATGATAGTCTTAATGAAGGAGACATTGAGAGTTAGCTTGCTGGCTCCTGAACAGTTTAAGTTGTGTAATCTAAGGAAAAATCAGTAAATAGTATCAAAACAGGGAGCTGATTGAGCAGCTAATGGAGAGGGGGCACTCTATTAGGAGTTTACTCACATTATCTCACGGAAACCTCCTTTTGACTTCTTGGGACTTGCATTGCCATCTTCATTTACAGGGAAGAAAATTGAGGTCCAATAATATTAAGTACTGAAATTCAGTGTCATAATGGTTTGAGTTGTGCACCAGTAACGTATGGATCAGATCAATCAAAGAGCATCATGTACTCAAAAGTGTTATCTATGTGAAAGTGTGTATGCATGTGTGTGTGTAGCCATCTGATACTTAAATTAGCATGGCCTCAAGGTGAAGAGGGATAAACAGAGGAAACAGAAAAGGCTAGTGTCAGCCAGGTGGGGTGGCTTACGTCTGTAATCCTAGCACTTTGGGAGGCCGAGGTGAGTGGATCACCTGAGGTCAGGAGTTTGAGACCAGCCTGGTCAACATGGTGAAACCTCGTCTCTGCTAAAAATACAAAAGTTAGCTGGGCATGGTGGCAGGTGCCAGTAGTCCCAGCGACTTGGGAGGCTGAGGCAGGAAAATCACTTGAACCCGGGAGACGGAGGTTGCAGTGAGCCAAGCCGAGATTGTGCCACTGCACTCCAGCCTGAGCGATAGAGCGAGATTCCATCTAAAAAAAAAAAAAGAAAAGAAAAGGCTAGTGTCTCCTGGCAGAGCATTTCTCTGTTTAGGACCCCCTGAAGATGAGAATAAACCTATTGGAAGATGAGAGAAAGAACAAGAAACCAGAATGGAGGCCTATTGTGTGACTGAATTGTAACAAAACAGACATGTGGCTTCATGATCAGTGGGAGCCTAGGTTATGCTTAGTGAAAACCATGGCCTGGATGGAGACCTTGGTACTAGAGAATAAGCCCAGTCCACAACTAAATTTTATTTTGAAAATCATTAATTTTTGTTTGCTCAGTAGTACTTTGTTCAAAATATTATGGGAGAAATCTTGCAATTACAGGAACTAATAGACAAATGTGTCCATAGAATGTCTCGCTGTGTGTGATGTGGGGATTGTTGCCAAGCAAAGGAAATTCTGTGCTGATCCCTGGGTGACTACCACTGTATCTATGGCCACAATGAGTCTAACACTATACATCTCTCTCTAGGGTGGTGTGATACAAAGCTGTGTAAGTTGTAAACACAAGGCAGTGAGGGGCAATGATGCTGCCTTACTGCTCTTCATGTTCCATGGTGATGACTGGCCCTGGAGGCTGGAGTCTGTGGTGCTGGACACAGTGATGCCTGGCCCTGGAGGCTGCAGTCTGTGGTGCTAGACGCAGGGCTGCTGCTCTGCAGGGCCTACTCGAAGCTTACTCAGTGATGTGCCATAGGGCAGACAGCTCAGAGGTTCTGGAGGCTGATGGGCTGAATTTAAATCTTGAGCTTAGAGTTGACAGGTATGTGAATTTGGAGTGGCAAATGAGGGACCATTTTATTAAATGTGTATGAGCCAAGCACACTATTAAGTCTTGTTTTCACAACATGTCTGTGTGGTGTATGTTAATGTATGTTATCATACATATATGTTGTCTTACATGTGAGAAACTTGGGGCTTAGAGTATTTCAGTGAATCAAGTAGATTCCACACCTATTAAGGAGCAGAGACAGGACTCAGTTCTGTCTGGGCCTCCAAAGCCTTCATGCTCTACACTACTCTGACCTTACTTAATGATGTGTCATAGGCCAGACGGCTCACGGTTGCTGGCCTTAAGCTCCTGACTTTAAATGCTGATGCTTCCTGTAGGGTGAGTCAAACAGCCTGATTCTCCATCTGTCAAGGAGAGCTGATGACTGTCTCTCTCAGCAGCACCATGAGGAGGAAATGAGGAAACATGGGTAACTGTGCCTGAGCATGACACATAGTAGGTGCTCAATGAAAGTAACTTCTCTTGACCCATCACTGCCATGATCTCCTTTAGTGTGTTCTCAATTTTACACACCCTCGCCAGTCCCCAAAGAAGAACATCTTTAGGGCTAAGTTCTTGGGTTTGATTGGCTTCACAGTCGTTTTGATCACTCTGTTTCAGAACCACAGAACTTTTAGGCCTGGGGTAGGTAGGAAATGGGTATATTAGTCCGTTTTCACACTGCTGATAAAGACATACCCGAGATGGAGAAGAAAAAGAGGTTTAATTGGATTCACATTTCCACATGGCTGGGGAGGCCTCAGAATCATGATGGGAGGTGAAAGGCACTTCTTACATGGTGGTGGCAAGAGAAAATGAGGAAAAAGCAAAAGTGGAACCCCCTGATAAGCCCATTAGATCTCATAAGACCTATTCCTTATCACAAGAATAGCATGGGAAAAACTGGTTCCCATGATTCAATTACCTTCTCCAGTCCCTCCTACAACGTGTGGGAAATCTGGGAGATACAATTCAAATTGAGATTTGGGTGGGGACACAGTCATATCAATGGAGTTCTGAGGGGCAGGATGTGTTGGGTAATCTTGAGTTCAGCTGTGTTACTAGAAGAAACAATGCAATTGATTTGCTGTAATGGTGATGGCACACGAAGTCGTCTTTATGACTAGGGTCATGGAGCTGATGCAGGCCATGGTGTGTGCCACCACATCTGGCTAATTTTTGTATTTTTAGTAGAGATGGGGTCTCACCATGTTGGCAGGCCTGGTTTTGAGCTCTTGGCCTCAAGTGATCTGCCCACCTTGGCTTCCCAAAGTGCTGGGATTATGGGTGTGAGCCACCATGCCCGGCTGAATATGAACCTTTTAAGTATTTCCAATAATGATATTTATCCTATTTGTACTCAGAAATACAAAAAAAAGTGTTAAACCCATATTAAGTTAAATCTTTAAATATATTTCAGCACTTAAAATGTCAGGAACAGAAAAGTTAAAAGTTGTTCAGGTCAAGACTTAGAAAAGTTAAAAGTTTGTGTGTTTGGGAGGGACACAGAATGTTTTTCTCTAGGCAAGGAAAGACTGAAAACAGGTCTGTCCCCGGTCTCTGTGGCAGGTCTGTGAAGTGCTATGGAGGGGACCCCCCGGCAGCCTCTGCTCTCATCATATCCACCGCGAATCAATTTCGCCCTTCCCTGATTGCATCTGCCTGAAAATGAATCCCTCTCTGAAAGCGCTCGTTGGTGATAATCATTTTACTGGACGTTTTATCAGGAGGCAGAGCCAACTGATGTGGCGTCACACAGAGCCCTGATGAAAACACCGTCATGCTGCTTCCCGCTTCTCTCTTTCCTTCCTCCAGGTTCTATTTCTGCCAGCAATCTCATCTTTGCCACCAGCATTTATGATAACGAAATCTCCTTCTTGTCCTGTTGCTTTTGGCTTCTGACGTGCCTTTCGGAGGGCCACCCAGCTCCTGCTTGCCACCGCGGTGCATCCCTTGCGGAGGCCACTCCCACACACAGCTGGGCTGCTGCTGCGGCATCCTTTCCGCACTCTTCATTAAGGTGTTCTGTCAGCGCTTTTTCTTCTTTTGAGGATCTGTCTCACCTCTGTGCCTCCGGGCCACTGACCTAGTGAAGGATGGACACGTGCCCCAACAAGCCTGGCCTTCCTCCCTCTCCCGGGAATGGGGCTCTCCTGGGACCCTGTCAGTGACCCCGCAGCCGTCTGCTCCTGGGGCCTTGAGGCCTGCCCCAATCCTCACCCCGTGTCCGTGGCTCTGCATTGTCTTTAGCGGTATCCTGTATCTGAGTATCAGTTTTAGCTAGAATATTTTGTACTGCTGGAAAACAAAGAAAATTAAGTGATGGAAACATCCATGAGGATAATAAAAACTTTTGGAATTGATATATCCTCATTGTACGTATTTTGGGGGGTATATGTGATATTGTGATGCATTTATACAGGATGTAATCATCAAACTAGGGTAATAGGGATATTCAGCACCTCAAATATTTTATCGGAATATTACTGAAATGAATGTTTTCCCATATTTCTGCTTTTACCAATTAAGTAAAATTTAATTTCCTTGGCCATAAAATGAGTGTTTGCTGCAAGAGTAGACAAGGAGCTTTGGGATGAATCCATGCTCCCTGCATGACTCAATGTTTGAGGAGAAAGCAGCCACCACACACAGGCACACACAGTTGCACTGAGTCACACGCAGGCACACACAGGTACACGCAGGCACACACAGGTACACACAGTGGTGCTGCGTCCTGGCTTAGGGAGGGATGTGTGAGCCGTGCCCCTCAGAGGTGAGCTCCTGCTGGAACTGCCAGGTCAGGCCCTCCTCCAAGACACCCCTGGGACCTCACTCAGTTGCTCTCACCAACCTACCATCACCTCACATTGTCCCAACAGTGATTCTGCCCTTGAACTTATTTCTACTTTCTCCCATGGTCCAAGCCTCAGCTTAGCCTAGCCTGCACAGTGGCCTCATGCTGGTTAGTCTGGTTCAGCCCAGACAGTGGAGCCTCGCCTTACATGCTGCTGTCATGCTCCCCTGGGAGACTCCATAAAATCACACACATTTCATACCAGAGGGACGTAAAAGATCATAGAAGTTTGAAAGTTATATTTTGCTTTGCAACTTTCTTCCCCAAATGTTTTCGCAAAAGCCTAAGTGGCTCTCGGAGCAGCGGGGCTCCCAGGAACACAGCTGCAGCAGGGCCCTCTTCAGCCTCCCTTAGAATGCAAGGAGACTGAGGAGCAGATGAAGCTCAACAGCAGCTGAAAGGCTGGTGGTGGAGTGCAGAAGAAAACTCAAAGCTGGGGGGCGGAGCAAGATGGCCGAATAGGAACAGCTCCAGTCTCCAACTCCCAGCACGAGCGACACAGAAGACCGGTGATTTCTGCATTTTTAACTGAGGTACTGGGTTCATCTCACTGCGGAGTGCCGGACGATCGGTGCTGGTCAGCTGCTGCAGCCCGACCAGCGAGAGCTGAAGCAGGGCGAGGCATTGCCTCACCTGGGAAGCACAAGGGGGAAGAGAATCCCTTTTCCTAGCCAGGGGAACTGAGACACACAACACCTGGAAAATCGGGTAACTCCCACCCCAATACTGCGCTTTAAGCAAACAGGCACACCAGGAGATCATATCCCACACCTGGCCGGGAGGGTCCCACACCCACGGAGCCTCCCTCATTGCTAGCACAGCAGTCTGTGATCTACAGGCAAGGCAGCAGCGAGGCTGGGGGAGGGGCGCCCGCCATTGCTGAGGCTTAAGTAGGTAAACAAAGCTGCTGGGAAGCTCGAACTGGGTGGAGCTCACAGCAGCTCAAGGAAACCTGCCTGTCTCTGTAGACTCCACCTCTGGGGACAGGGCAATAACAAACACAGCGGAAACCTCTGCAGACGCAAACGACTCTGTCTGACAGCTTTGAAGAGAGCAGTGGATCTCCCAACACGGAGATTGAGATCTGAGAAGGGACAGACTCCCTGCTCAAGTGGGTCCCTGACCCCTGAGTAGCCTAACTGGGAGACATCCCCCACTAGGGGCAGTCTGACACCCCACACCTCACAGGGTGGAGTACACCCCTGAGAGGAAGCTTCCAAAGCAAGAATCAGACAGGTACACTCGCTGTTCAGAAATATTCTATCTTCTGCAGCCTCTGCTGCTGATACCCAGGCAAACAGGGTCTGGAGTGGACCTCAAGCAATCTCCAACAGACCTACAGCTGAGGGTCCTGAATGTTAGAAGGAAAACTATCAAACAGGAAGGACACCTACACCAAAACCCCATCAGTACATCACCATCATCAAAGACCAGAGGCAGATAAAACCACAAAGATGGGGAAAAAGCAGGGCAGAAAAGCTGGAAATTCAAAAAATAAGAGCGCATCTCCCCCGGCAAAGGAGCGCAGCTCATCGCCAGCAATGGATCAAAGCTGGACGGAGAATGACTTTGACGAGATGAGAGAAGAAGGCTTCAGTCCATCAAATTTCTCAGAGCTAAAGGAGGAATTACGTACCCAGCGCAAAGAAACTAAAAATCTTGAAAAAAAAGTGGAAGAATTGATGGCTAGAGTAATTAATGCAGAGAAGGTCATAAATGAAATGAAAGAGGTGAAAACCATGACACGAGAAATACGTGACAAATGCACAAGCTTCAGTAACCGACTTGATCAACTGGAAGAAAGAGTATCTGCGATTGAGGATCAAATGAATGAAATGAAGTGAGAAGAGAAACCAAAAGAAAAAAGAAGAAAAAGAAATGAACAAAGCCTGCAAGAAGTATGGGATTATGTAAAAAGACCAAATCTACGTCTGATTGGGGTGCCTGAAAGTGAGGGGGAAAATGGAACCAAGTTGGAAAACACTCTTCAGGATATCATCCAGGAGAACTTCCCAACCTAGTAGGGCAGGCCAACATTCAAATTCAGGAAATACAGAGAACGCCACAAAGATACTCCTCGAGAAGAGCAACTCCAAGACACATAATTGCCAGATTCACCAAAGTTGAAATGAAGGAAAAAATCTTAAGGGCAGCCAGAGAGAAAGGTCGGGTTACCCACAAAGGGAAGCCCATCAGACTAACAGCAGATCTCTCGGCAGAAACTCTCCAAGCCAGAAGAGAGTGGGGGCCAATATTCAACATTCTTAAAGAAAAGAATTTTAAACCCAGAATTTCATATCCAGCCAAACTAAGTTTCATAAGTGAAGGAGAAAGAAAATCCTTTACAGATAAGCAAATGCTTAGAGATTTTGTCACCACTAGGCCTGCCTTACAAGAGACCCTGAAGGAAGCACTAAACATGGAAAGGAACAACCGGTACCAGCCATTGCAAAAACATGCCAAAATGTAAAGACCATCGAGGCTAGGAAGAAACTGCATCAACTAACGAGCAAAATAACCAGTTAATATCATAATGGCAGGATCAAGTTCACACATAACAATCTTTACCTTAAATGTAAATGGACTAAATGCTCCAATTAAAAGACACAGACTGGCAAACTGGATAAAGAGTCAAGACCCATCAGTCTGCTATATTCAGGAGACCCATCTCACACGCAGAGACATACATAGGCTCAAAATAAAGGGATGGAGGAAGATTTACCAAGCAAATGGAGAACCAAAAAAAGCGGGGGTTGCAATACTAGTCTCTGATAAAACAGACTTTAAACCATCAAAGATCAAAAGAGACAAAGAAGGCCATTACATAATGGTAAAGGGATCAATTCAACAGGAAGAGCTAACTATCCTAAATATATATGCACCCAATACAGGAACACCCAGATTCATAAAGCAAGTCCTTAGAGACTTACAAAGAGACTTAGACTCCCATACAATAATGATGGGAGACTTCAACACTCCACTGTCAACATTAGACAGATCAACGAGACAGAAAGTTAACAAGGATATCCAGGAATTGAACTCATCTCTGCAGCAAGCAGACCTAATAGACATCTATAGAACTCTCCACCCCAAATCAACAGAGTATACATTCTTCTCAGCACCACATCGTACTTACTCCAAAATCGACCACGTAATTGGAAGTAAAGCACTCCTCAGCAAATGTACAAGAACAGAAATTATAACAAACTGTCTCTCAGACCACAGTGCAATCAAACTAGAACTCAGGACTAAGAAACTCAATCAAAACTGCTCAACTACATGGAAACTGAACAACCTGCTCCTGAATGACTACTGGGTACATAACGAAATGAAGGCAGAAATAAAGATGTTCTTTGAAACCAATGAGAACAAAGATACAACACACCAGAATCTCTGGGACACATTTAAAGCAGTGTGTAGAGGGAAATTTATAGCACTAAATGCCCACAAGAGAAAGCAGGAAAGATCTAAAATTGACACTCTAACATCGCAATTAAAAGAACTAGAGAAGCAAGAGCAAACACATTTGAAAGCTAGCAGAAGGCTAGAAATAACTAAGATCAGAGCAGAACTGAAGGAGATAGAGACACAAAAAACTCTCCAAAAAATCAATGAATCCAGGAGTTGGTTTTTTGAAAAGATCAACAAAATTGACAGACCGCTAGCAAGACTAATAAAGAAGAAAAGAGAGAAGAATCAAATCGACGCAATTAAAAATGATAAAGGGGATATCACCACCGACCCCACAGAAATACAAACTACCATCAGAGAATACTATAAACACCTCTACGCAAATAAACTGGAAAATCTAGAAGAAATGGATAATTTCCTGGACACTTACACTCTTCCAAGACTAAACCAGGAAGAAGTTGAATCCCTGAATAGACCAATAGCAGGCTCTGAAATTGAGGCAATAATTAATAGCCTACCAACCAAAAAAAGTCCAGGACCAGATGGATTCACAGCTGAATTCTACCAGAGGTACAAGGAGGAGTTGGTACCATGCCTTCTGAAACTATTCCAATCAATAGAAAAAGAGGGAATCCTCCCTAACTCATTTTATGAGGCCAACATCATCCTGATACCAAAGCCTGGCAGAGACACAACAAAAAAAGAGAATTTTAGACCAATATCCCTGATGAACATCGATGCAAAAATCCTCAGTAAAATACTGGCAAACCGGATTCAGCAACACATCAAAAAGCTTATCCACCATGATCAAGTGGGCTTCATCCCTGGGATGCAAGGCTGGTTCAACATTCGCAAATCAATAAACATAATCCAGCATATAAACAGAACCAAAGACAAGAACCACATGATTATCTCAATAGATGCAGAAAAGGCTTTTGACAAAATTCAACAGCGCTTCATGCTAAAAATGCTCAATAAATTCGGTATTGATGGAACGTACCTCAAAATAATAAGAGCTATTTATGACAAACCCACAGCCAATATCATACTGAATGGGCAAAAACTGGAAAAATTCCCTTTGAAAACTGGCACAAGACAGGGATGCCCTCTCTCAGCACTCCTATTCAACATAGTGTTGGAAGTTCTGGCTAGGGCAATTAGGCAAGAGAAAGAAATCAAGGGTATTCAGTTAGGAAAAGAAGAAGTCAAACTGTCCCTGTTTGCAGATGACATGATTGTATATTTAGAAAACCCCATTGTCTCAGCCCCAAATCTCCTTAAGCTGATAAGCAACTTCAGCAAAGTCTCAGGATACAAAATTAATGTGCAAAAATCACAAGCATTCTTATACACCAGTAACAGACAAACAGAGAGCCAAATCAGGAATGAACTTCCATTCACAATTGCTTCAAAGAGAATAAAATACCTAGGAATCCAACTTACAAGGGATGTAAAGGACCTCTTCAAGGAGAACTACAAACCACTGCTCAGTGAAATCAAAGAGGACACAAACAAATGGAAGAACATACCATGCTCATGGATAGGAAGAATCAATATCGTGAAAATGGCCATGCTGCCCAAGGGAATTTATAGATTCAATGCCATCCCCATCAAGCTACCAATGAGTTTCTTCACAGAATTGGAAAAAACTGCTTTAAAGTTCATATGGAACCAAAAAAGAGCCCACATCTCCAAGACAATCCTAAGTCAAAAGAACAAAGCTGGAGGCATCACGCTACCTGACTTCAAACTATACTACAAGACTACAGTAACCAAAACAGCATGGTACTGGTACCAAAACAGAGATATAGACCAATGGAACAGAACAGAGTCCTCAGAAATAATACCACACATCTACAGCCATCTGATCTTTGACAAACCTGAGAGAAACAAGAAATGGGGAAAGGATTCCCTATTTAATAAATGGTGCTGGGAAAATTGGCTAGCCATAAGTAGAAAGCTGAAACTGGATCCTTTCCTTACTCCTTATACGAAAATTAATTCAAGATGGATTAGAGACTTAATTGTTAGACCTAATACCATAAAAATCCTAGAGGAAAACCTAGGTAGTACCATTCAGGACATAGGCATGGGCAAAGACTTCATGTCTAAAACACCAAAAGCAACGGCAGCAAAAAACAAAATTGACAAATGGGATCTCATTAAACTAAAGAGCTTCTGCATAGCAAAAGAAACTACCATCAGAGTGAACAGGCAACCTACAGAATGGGAGAAAATTTTTGCAATCTACTCATCTGACAAATGGCTAATATCCAGAACCTACAAAGAACTCAAAGAAATTTACAAGAAAAAAACAAACAACCCCATCAAAAAGTGGGCAAAGGATATGAACAGACATTTCTCAAAAGAAGACATTCATACAGCTAACAGACACATGAAAAAATGCTCATCATCACTGGCCATCAGAGAAATGCAAATCAAAACCACAATGAGATACCATCTCACACCAGTTAGAATGGTGATCATTAAAAAGTCAGGAAACAACAGGTGCTGGAGAGGATGTGGAGAAATAGGAACACTTTTACACTGTTGGTGGGATTGTAAACTAGTTCAACCATTATGGAAAACAGTATGGCGATTCCTCAAGGATCTAGAACCAGAAGTACCATATGACCCAGCCATCCCATTACTGGGTATATACCCAAAGGATTATAAATTATGCTGCTATAAAGACACATGCACTCGTATGTTTATTGCAGCACTATTCACAATAGCAAAGACTTGGAATCAACCCAAATGTCCATCAGTGACAGATTGGATTAAGAAAATGTGGCACATATACACCATGGAATACTATGCAGCCATCAAAAAGGATGAGTTTGTGTCCTTTGTAGGGACATGGATGCAGCTGGAAACCATCATTCTTAGCAATCTATCACAAGAACAGAAAACCAAACACCACATGTTCTCACTCATAGGTGGGAACTGAACAATGAGATCACTTGGACTCAGGAAGGGGAACATCACACACAGGGGCCTGTCATGGGGAGGGGGGAGGGGGGAGGGATCGCATTGGGAGTTATACCTGATGTAAATGACGAGTTGATGGGTGCAGCACACCAACATGGCACAGGTATACATATGTAACAAACCTGCACGTTATGCACATGTACCCTACAACTTAAAGTATAATAATAATAAATAAATTAAAAAAAAAAAAGAAAACTCAAAGCTTTTTTTTTTTCCTACCATTATTCCAATTTTTATTAACTTAAGAATGATTTTTTGGTCTGTGAAGGATTTTTCATTTATACGCTCTTATGCCCCAGTCTAATATTTTGCAAAAATTTAACCCAGCAAAACTAGGATAAGTTAATTAGATATGTCAGGAAAATGAAACCAGTTAGCACTTGATATGGTTTGGCTGTGTCCCCACTCAAATCTCATCTTGAATTGTAGTTCCCATAATCCCCACGTGTTGTGGGAAGGACCCAGTGGGAGGTAATTTAATCTTGGGGGCAGTTTCCCCCACGCTATTCTTGTGATAGTGAGTAAGTTCTCATGAGATCAGATGGTTTTATAAGGGGTTTCCCCCTTTGCTCAGTTCTCATTCTCTCTCCTGCCACCCTGTAAAGAAGTGCCTTCTGCCGTGATTGTAAGATTCCTGAGGCCTCCCCAGCCATGTGGAACTGTGAGCCAATTAAACTTCTTTCTTTTATAAATCATCCAGTCTCAGGTATGTCTTTATTAGCATGAGAATGGACTAACACACTAACACAGCACTTTTATTGGTCCTCTTTAAGGTCAAATTTGAGAAGATTCTAAAAAGTGCTGACATTAAAAAAAATCACAAGATCTGTAAATTTGGAAAAGAGACTTTATTTCTTACAAAGAGTTACAGCCTGCAAGGTAGCCATCCTGACAGGCTGGGAAGCGTAACCACTGTTAGCAGATGTTTCAAGGGAGGGAAGGGTGGAACAGGGATTTGCGCTGAACAGGTTGGCCTCATGTACACATTCAACAGGTTACAGGAATAACTGTGAATACTCAGGAAAGGGTCCCAATGAATGCACACAGAATAAACGTGCACAACACGCATGTTACATATGACCCATATTCCCTTTGCGGTGGAATCTTCACATTTAAATACATTCCCATCAGGTCCTATCCTTCAAAAGGTGAAACAAGAGAGTGCATGCAGGTGCTCAGTGTGCAGCCTCTGTGAACCATTCAGACTCAGCCCATGGTTGGTGGTCTTTTCCATGAGAAAGTCACTGAAATCAGCCTGTGTCCAGTCAAAGCTGTGGTTATGGTTGTAGAATGAAATCAGTCAGTCAGTGTCGGGCAGTGGACGTGCTGCACTTGTTTCAGTGTGGCTCATCTCCAGGCCAGCACTTGTTTAGATGCTGGAGAAGAAGAAACCCTGTGGCAATTAGAACAGAGTTGACTCTTTAAGTATAGAGATGAGTGATGTAACCCTTGCCTGGTGTGGCCTTAGGTCCTGTTTATGATTTGGTATCTTACTGCCACAAAGAATTCGTTCTGTCAGTCCCATGACCTCTATTTTAATGTGAATGCTGGTCGGTTGTTGTGTCTAAACTGAGAAAGGCAGGGGGCATGATAAGGTGGGTCTGACCTCCCATCCCATTGTTACTGGAAAAGGGGTCTTGATCCAGACCCCAGGAGAGGGTTCCTGGATCTCCTGCAGGATGGAATTCAAGATGAGTCACACAGTGCAGTAGGAAGAGAGAGTTTACTGAAAGCTCCTTAGTTACAGAGTACGGCATCTTCAGAAAGCAAGAGAAAGGACACCTCGGCTTTGTTTTTTGTTTTTCTTATATAGGAGTCTTATCTATGTAAAGACTAAACTAAGCTGTGCCTACATGTGGATTGGCTGGCAGCATGACAAAACTTATTATTCTATTGATTTAGAGGAAACAGTCCTTGACATTTTAGTGTGTGAGTCCATCACAGCATAACTATAATTACCTTGAAAGCATATATTGCTATGGGCATTGAGACATCTGGACTTTCTGTTTGGTAGGAGTGTGTCCTTGCAGGTATCTTTAGGCTGTTTCTTCGGCTATAAACAGCTTATGACCATGGGTCGTGACTGGCAAGGTATGTGCCTTGTTAGTCTCCAGATGGAGTTGAGCATGAAATGGACTTGCTCTCCTAGCCTCCCGCTTCCTTAACACTGCCATGGACAGGAACTCAATTTTTGTAGTTTCTCTGCAGTCCTCTTGGCTAAGAAGGGTTAGTTCAGTCAGTTGGGGACTTTAGAATTCTATTTTTTTTGTTCTCAAATGTAAAGAAGAGAAGGAAAAACACTGTAAGAAATAGATGTCAGGGCACTTCCAATGTGATGTGTACAGAAATGGAGGATAAGGGGGAAATTTCCCAGTAGAATTGCACCGAGGGATGGTCCTCGGGGAGACGATAGTATGTGGAGGATTACTGGAATGTAGAGAGTTGGGGAAACCACAAGACAGACAGCCGGGTGGTGGGAAGGAGGGTCTGCTGGGGCTCAGTCCTCTGCAGAGCATGCATGTAATTTCTGAGAGTGGCTTGCAACTTGAGCCTCACTCTAGAGTTCCTGATTTGGTAGGCTTGGGTGGGGCCCAAGAATCTACATTTCTAACAAGGTCTGAGCTCATGTGGATGCTCATTTGAGAATCTACTGCTTTATAATATGTATGGTTATATATTCATTGTGAGTTTTTTGTTTGTTTGTCTGTTTGTTTTTGAGACGGAGTCTTACTGTGCAACCCAGGATGGAATGCAGTGGTGTGATCTTGGCTAACTGCAACCTCTGCCTCCCAGGTTCAAGCAATTCTCGCCTCAGCCTCCCGAGGAGCTGGCATGCACCACCATGCCCGGCCAATTTTTGTATTTTTAGTAGAGATGGGGTTTCACCATGTTGGCCCGGCTGGTCTCAAACTCCTGACCTCGGGTGATCTGCCCACGTTGGCCTCCCAAAGTGCTAGAATAACAGGCATGAGCCACTGGGTTCGGCCAAATTGTGATTCTTACAACAGGACCACAGAAAGAGTACTGTTCTGCTTTTTCACATATTCCCCCAAATTCTGGAAGAATTCCAACAATATTCCATGAAATTTGTTGACTGCAGAAATTTGTCACCAAAACGCACTGGCTATCAACAATAAAAGCTAATGTTATTATTTTAATCATGGTTACATTTATATGTCCTATTAAATTTCAGACCTCCAAAGATGCAGGAAAAAGATGGACATCAGTTTCTACTCACAAATGTAAATTTTCCCAAAAACCTCATAAAAAATAATCAGACTTGAGATATAAAAGGAAGAGATACAAGAAGATACAAGTTCAAAAAGTTCAAAGTACAAGCTGCCTCTGACTTACCCTGGTCCAGTTTATAGACATATCCTATAGATAGTGATCTTGTTCCTCTAACCAGGAATCAGAGCAGAGTGAACAGAAGTGGAACAGATATTTCAATCCTTCCCTTTGAGGCAATCCTCTCTTCTTGTTAAATCCCCTTCCTGTGGGCTGCTGGGGCTTGTCAGCTTTCTTCTCTCTCCTCCCCTTGTATTGTCTGAGGTCTGGGAACTGTGTCTGAGACTGTAACCACCTGGTGGGTTCCTCCTGCTTGCTGTACAAAGAAAATCAATACTATAGCATTGCAGGAAAAAAAGAGTTTAATTGATGTGAGGCCAGCCATGCCACGTGCAAGACGGAGTTATTACTCAAATCAATCTTATCAAAGGCTCATAGGTTAGGGATTTTTCAAAGTTAGTTTGGGGGAAATGATGGGGGAGGCTAAGCAATGGGTGCTTGCTGCTGATTCGTTGGGGTGCAATCATAAGGGTGTGGGAAATTGTCCTCCTGTGAGCTGAGTCACTTCTGGGTGGGGTTACAGGAGCACTGGCAGGTCCACGTGGAGCCATTGGTTGTAAGACACGCAAAACACCTGGAAAGATATTGCAAAAGGCCAATCTCAGGTTCTACGATAGTGATGCTATTGGCAGGCATAATTGGGGAAGTTGCATATCTCGTGACCTCCAGAATAATAACTGATGACTATTTATGTCTACATCTTAGCAGGATTCAGGCTCCTCACCCTTCTAGCCTCATGGTCTCTCACTAGCTTTACAAAAGCAGTTGAGTTTCGGGGAAGGGATATTATCATTTAAACTATAAACTAAATGTCTCCCAAAGTTAGCCTGGCTTAAGCCCAGGAATACACAAGGGCAGCTTGAAAGCTAAAGGCAAGAGTGGGGTTGTTTAGATCAGATGTCTCCCACTGCCATAATTTTCTCACTGCTATAATTTTTGCAAAGGCCACTTCAGGACCCCCATGGGTCTTCTGCAGCCTACTCCCTTCCTCTTGGTGCCTACACCTCTCAGTGGAGGGGAAGGAGCCTGGGTGAGAGCAAGAGGAGGTATCCTTAGCTGGGGGAAGGTACGTGGGAAGGGGAAAGGAGAGGACAGGCTCCTCATCCCGCTAGTCTGGTTGTGCAGAGGAGAGGAGGAGCCAGGAACCTGCATCACCTGGTCAGACTCCCCGACCCCTCTCAGCTCTTCGCACTCTTCGGGGCCCCTTTCCCACTGCACCAAGAATAACAATGAAACCTGAAAGCCTATGAAGATAGGAGACCCTCCATGGCATTTTGTGGGCTAACAGCTATCTGAGTCTCTTGCTACTGACTGGGTTTCAGATAGTCTCAACACTGGTTGCATATTAGAATCTTCTGAGATGCTTTAAAAAATATCAACGCATAGGCTAGTTCCAGTCCCAGAATTCTGATTTAATTGGTCTTAGGTAGGTTGTCATGGCTCCCTACTTTTTAAAAAAACGTGGGCTTACTATGTCACCCGGGCTGAAGTTCAGTGGATAGTCACAGGCATGATTATAGCTCACTGCAGCCTTGAATTCCTAGGCTCAAGTGATGCTCCTGCCTCAGCCTCTTGAGTAGCTGGGACTACCATTGCTTTTTTTTTTTTTTTTTTTGACTTCACAGATGATTCCACCACGCTGTTAAGAACTACCGCCAGTTGTTGAAGCATGGTGCATGGAACAGCAGCATCAGCATCACCTGGGAAATTAGTAGAAATGCAAATACCGAGGCTCACCAGAATCAGAAACCCTGGCAGCACGGCCAGTCATCTGCAGCCATGTGCGTTTTTTACACACTCTCCAGGTGACTCTGGTGTGCACAGTTGAGAACCACAGCTGTAGATCAAGGAAAAAGCCTTATGGAGAGAGAACAGTATGCATCCCAGGAGAGAGCAGAACAATGGACAAGAACTCTTTGAAAAAGGAGTGGGGCAAAGAACACTTTTGCCACTGACATTCTCCTCATTAGCTTCACATAGAATCTCTGTGTGGCATTTTTATTGACCAATAGCAACAGCTGTAAAGGAACAAGGTTGCTGGGGTTGGAGCTTAGGCAGGGAGGAGACCAAGCCTGGGGTAAGTGGGAGCTGGGCACTGGAGTCCCTGGGCCCATCGTAGCCTAGGAGACAGCACCGTGCAGTGTGGAACTGTCACATTTTTGACATGAAAGAAGAAGAATCTGGGGACCTGGCATGAATGTAGATTGCCACTTTTTCCTTCCTCGGGATTCAGGTCTGGCACCTGGGCTGATATGAATACCCAGAAAAGGATGGGGGGTTAGAGGCAATATCTCCAGAGGAGTCAGAGAGGAAAAGAGGTAGAAGGGGAAGCCACTGTGAAGTGGATAAAGGCCATTTCTCAGAACCAGGGGATCCCTACCCCTCATGGCTTCATGGATAACTTGGGGTCACCAGGAAAGATGTAATGTGTCTGAGAGCATGACGTAATACCTCCTGCTTTGTAGAATGAGCGTGATAAATGTCCGCATCCTTTGCCATTGAAGTATGTTGACATCTTCTAATGCAGCAGGGCTCAAACTTTTGCCCACATGGGCATTGCCTGGAGGGCTGGTCAAAGCAGCTTGCGGGGCTCCATTCAGGCCTTTGGATTCTGTTGGTCTTGAGCTGAGACCTGAGAATGTCTGAGAATTCTGAGACTGAGAATTCTCAGTCTGAGAATTGGGGCTTGAGAATGAGCATTCTCCACAAGCTCCCAGGTGACTCTGGAGCTGCTGCTGAGGGAAGTGTAAACCAGTGCCCTGGCATCCTTCCTCAATCCCACCAGTGCTACTGTGGCATGATGCCAGTGGGGCCCATGGATTTTCATTTTATGAAGCTCCCAGTTGATGCTCCTGCAGATTGGCCATGGATGTATTTTCAAAAACATCATGAAATGTATGAGTTGTAAAGGGAAGCCAGGGATGAAAAATCATCACAAGAGGGCAAAGTGCCTGCAGAGCTGGCACGGCATGGGGCTGGAGGAGCAGATGGGGCAACAGGAGAAGCTGGAAGGAGGAGGTGAGAGACCAGGAACTCTAGAGGTCCCATCCATTCATTTCCTTCCAGCCAGTGTCAGGTCCTCACCTACCTGTCCTCTCCTTACCCGTGGCAGTTCCAGCTGCGCCATCCTCAGCAGGCCCCAACCCTACTCCTCAACCCAGATGGCCTGGAGCCTCTCTCCTCCTCTGATTTCTCCCTCCCCTGGAGGAGGAGCTGTGTGACAGCAGCCTGTTCCTCTGTGGTGTGGCCAGGCAGGGGAAAGGGGGTTCCTAGAGCAGAGTCTGCACAGCATGGCTGGTTTCTAGGTAGCTCAATTCCCAGGAATCAGAGCTAGGAGAAGAGGCATTTAAAAATATTTGCCCTTAAGAAGTCCATAGGGAAACCTTCATGTAACTATCCAGGTACAAAACAATATTATAAATATGCTCATAGAAATGGATGTTCCCAGGAACTGGGGGAAAGTAGAGATGCGGACTGCCCATGTCTTCTGAGAGTTTCCATGAGGCTTGGTGCCACTTCCTGTTCAATATTTTCCCACCATTAGGAGCTGGGGCCAGCTCTCCTCTCCAGAACATACCCAAGCCCCTTAGAAAGACAGGGAAAGGAAGGTAGGATCCTCAGATACCGGAGATTGGTGCAGAGGTGAAGACAACTTCCAATTTAAGAGTATAGGTACCTCCGGAAGGCTGAGCACATGAAAGCGTCAACTTATTCAATCCTTAAACGATTTCAAGAGAAGATCCTATTACTGATGTTCTTCAGTGTGTGTGATCACACGAGGCTTAGTGATGTTAAATAACTGGTACAAGGGGGTAGCTAATCTATCAAATCCAGGCTTTTCTGATGCAGAAGCTGCTGTTCTTAATCGTTCTGCTGTTTTCTTGCTACATCTTGCTACTCAACAAGAGCACAGCTCTTGGGGAACGCGATCTTCGTCGTGCTCACCCTTACCCATGGTGGCTCCTTCCCACCCCCTGGCAACTGTATCGCCTGCCCAGTATGGTAGCCATCAGCCACAGATGGGTCCTGAGCACTTGAAATGTGGCCAGTCTGAATTGAGATTTGCTGTAAGCATAAAGTACACCCTGGATTTAGATTTAGTTGAAAAAAGATCACTACTATTTTTCATCTTTATTATAGGTTGAAATGATAACATTTTAGACAAACTTGGCTAAAAATTTATGGTGAAAATTAATTTGACCAGTTCCTTTAAAATTTTTAGAATGTGGCTCCTGGAATATTACATGTGACTCACATTGTGTCTCCACTGAATGGCACTATTCTAAGACAAGGGGCTCAAAATAGGATTATTAGAGAATTACGTATACAGAAGAGCAGGGCATTTGCGTGAGGTTCCTCCTTGGGAATTTGAGTTACAAGCTGCAAATCGTTGCTGCTGAGGAAAATATAATTTAGGTGAGAAAAGGAAAGGGCACAAGTGGAGCAAATGTGTGATATGGACTTTGAAAGAGGAGGCGGCAGCTGGGAGTTGGTCCTCCTTTCTCCCTCTCCCATAATGCTCTGTGACCCCCTGAGGCCCAGGGAACAAGGCAGTGAGTAATGGAGCCACGAAGACATGGTTCACACCCCAACTCTCAGCATGACAGATGCCTGTCCCTGCAAGGTGACAGGTGCCAGTGTCCCATTTCTAACAACCCCTTTCCCAGCTTTAAGGACGTTGCAGTCTCTGAGGCTCTAATTCTGCATCACGATAATTCTGCTTATCCTCCTAAAAATAGGTAAATTCTGCTTATCCTCCTAAAAATAGGTAAAGACCTAACTTAAAAAGAACTCTCTCTGGCAGGAATAGGAAATCAAGTACAACCCGTAAATCCAAACTTAATGAATTTGCCGATCGGGGTCCTACAATAAAAGTCTCAAAATCCCCGGATCTAGCTGTGTCTCTGGGAAATTGGCATTATCTCATTTTTAGTATGAGCAGCCTTTCGAAGGGAGCTCATGGAACCTACACAGGCAAAACCGAGTTCTCCTTAAAACCCAGAGGAACTTCAGTGCTTTCTATCAAACAAACAAACAAAAAAATGTTTCTGCATGGTCAGGCACCTTAGAAAAATGTTTACCGGCCCTTGGAAATGTCATCAGCCACTCACTGCTTCCTGCAGTCTAAGCAATAATATGTCAGAAGGCGTTTTGTCTTCAAGTTGGAAGCAAGAAGCACTCAGGGCTGAATTTTTGGCTTTTGTGTCTTTCTTTACATCAATCACGCTTCTTTATGCTGAGAACATAGGCTTATATCAAGTCGCCTGACTAATAGTTTTACTTGGAGGGAGGGAGGCTTTTATGCTGTCTAAAGAGAGAGTAGAACACAAAATGTTCAATGTGAAGCATTTTGACAGTTGCTCAGGGTGAAGATGCAGGAAGAACACTAAGATGTTTATTGACCGTTTCCCATTGCACCAGCCTTGGAACCAGGCCTTTTACCCAGATCATCCTGAATCTCATGACGGTCTTGGGAGATAAGTGCTATTATCTCTATTTGATAATACAGGACATCAGCATTTCCTTTTCTTACATAACTTACCAAGGCCACCGTGTGCATGGAAGTCTGCAGGATGTAGGCTGAAGCTTCCACCTTCCTGAAGAGCCCTGAGAAACAGAGAGGAGGAGAAGACAATCCCATCTTTTTTTTTTTTTTTTTTTTTTTTTTTGAGAAGGAGTCTCGCTCTGTCGCCCAGGCTGGAGTGCAGCGGCACCATCTCGGCTCACTGCAAGCTCCGCCTCCCGGGTTCACGCCATTCTCCTGCCTCAGCCTCCTGAGTAGCTGGGACTACAGGCGCCCGCCACCGCGCCCGGCTAATTTTTTGTATTTTTAGTAGAGACGGGGTTTCACCGTGGTCTCGATCTCCTGACCTTGTGATCCGCCCGCCTCGGCCTCCCAAAGTGCTGGGATTACAGGCGTGAGCCACCACGCCCGGCTGACAATCCCATCTTAACTGCTGACACAGGGGCCAAGCAGGTGGCACACTTGTAGGAAGCACCCGTTGTAGATTCACTGGGACTGTGGGACTCATGTGAATTGAGAGGGCATGACAAGCTACAGATGCAAATGTATACTTTTAAATTCTATGTTCCAACAAACCAAAGGCTTATGTGAGCTCAATATGGCTTGCAGAGCTCTGGTTTGCAAAACAGTTTAGAGTTTGGTGACCACAAATGTGATCTTTACATCTGGATCCATGATCTGCTCCATGGAACCAGGCAGGAAGTGGAGAAATCTCCAGACACTTCATGTGGCTCTGAGCTATCTGTCAAGGAATACGGCCAGGTAGGGATCATTTTGGCAAGGCCCACTTCAGAACAATGCAGAAGAGGGCTATGTCAGGTGGGCTCCCCTGTCTCTGTTCTCCCCTCTTATTCCAGGCTTGAGCAGGTAGGGCAGCTTCCTGGCATCACAGAACACTTACTAAGCAGTCATTACACTCCTTGCCGTAAGCCTGACCCTTCCCCCTAGACACTGCTGGCTTCAGGACTGTAGCCCAGCCTCACACCAAGAGCTGTATCACGAAGGTGGAGTTGACCTTCCCTCACCCCATCCTTTCTAACAGAGGAACCTGAGGCACACTGTCATGGAGCCTGTAATTCTGTGTGAGTCCAGACCCTTTCCCACAGAGAGGCAAAGGGAAGAGATGGGGAAAAAAGGCCCTGGCCCCAGCACTCGTGGCAAGCATCTGTGGAGACGGAATCAGCTCAGGCGACAAGACCCTAATGGGCTGAGCAACGGTGTGCCACACCACCAGTGTAGGGTAACACAAAGGTGGACAATGCCTCCTCCACTAAGATGTGTTTGAGAGTCAGTGTCACTTGCACTGAACAGTGTGAAATCTCTGCTGGGCTGTTAGAATCGTAAGAGTCCAGTGGACCCTGTAAAGCGGTGCCCATGGTGATTTTCTCCGGCATTTCCTCCTGCCCCTGTGCAGTTCAATTGCAAGAACACGGATATATCCTACGACCTGGATGAGGTGGTGAAGCCATCCCAAGAACACCCCTTTCATGGGGAGCAGAGGTGCTTTCCAGATTCTGCCTCTTGCCCCTTTGTTGAGCAAAGTCCATTGATAAATTGGGAGAACACCACCACTCAGACTGATGGCTTCCAGACAAGGAAGAGCTGTCCTGTGTGACTGACAAAAACCCAAGGAATGGGAACTGCGCAAACGCCCACCATAAGGCACTGGCTGTGTCATGGAGGGTTGTCATCCAGTGGAATGCCAGACAGCCATCGCAATCAATATTGCAGCCTTCTAGGAGCTGATGGGAAAGAGTCTCCAAGATTTATTGTCAAAATAATGAACATGGAGCAGCTCAGTGGGTAAAACGTCTTCACATTTATGTCAATAAGATTACATAGGTACATATTATTATTAACATTAGTTGCCTCAAGGAGGAGGACGTGCTGGGGCTCAAAAAAAAAAGAAGCGAGATTTCCTTTCTACTATATAGGCTTACATATAATTTTTATTCTGTACCATGAAGCACCTCTGGAAAATAAAATAAAAACATCTGTCCTTGCTGCCTTTAAACTTTTTGCTCACTTTCTGATTCGTCCCTGGAAAGGCAGGGGTGGAGAAAACAGGGGAAGAGGTGGAATTGATGTGAGGTCATTACTATATGGCTTGGACTACAAGAGGAGAAACTAAGATCTTCTTTAATCTCTTGCTGAACCAGAGGATATAATTTAGGGTAATAATAAGCAAAATTAGTTCATTGAATTTGAATACTTTTAATATGCCACCATGATAAAATTAAATGTTGTATACCCACGACTTTATAGGAGCCTCCATCCTTAATATAATTTAGAAGGAAATTTATCCAGATTGACCAAATCATCTTGACAGCCAATTGCATTTATTCTATTGAGTATTTGACCGAGGAAGGACTTATTTAAATCTGAGATGATATAGAAAAGGGAGTTGGAAGTAAGATTTAGCATGAATAAAGTACAATGCTGAATATACATATGGACAATGAGAACTGATTGTTCGTGGAAAAAGTGCTGGAAATAGAACTGTGACAGTGTCTTTTTGTCTTTGCCAAATAAAGTTAATTTTTTCATTTATCCTGTTATTAAGAGAGCAAATTAGTTTTTCTGTATCCTCTGCACTGAATACTTCCAGTATCAATTCACCACTTAAAACTTTCTTAATGTATTAATGCATTAATGTGACTCTCTATAGAAGCCAGAGGGCAGGCTGTGGCAAATGGTGTTTTAAAAAAAATAGCCATGGCAGTAGTTCTGGTTCCACATGCTCCTCCAGAAGCTTGCCGCTCCCCATCAATAAATCAAGCTTATTTTTTCTTGAACCTGGGTGGGCTACTGACACTTCAACCAACGAGTGTGATGGAGGGATGCTGAGTGACCACTGAGGCCAGGTCATAATAGGGTACAGTTTCTCCTGTCTCTCTGTGTCTCAGTTTCTACCTCTCCTTTTTTCTCTGTTCCGTCTCTCTCTTTGCCTGTCTTTTTCTTTCTGTTACTCTCTGTCCTACTCTCTCTCTGTCTCTCTTTATCTTTCTCTCTGCCTCCCTCTGTCTCTCTGTCTCCCTCTGTTTCTCTCTGTCTCTGTCTCCCTCCATTTCTGTCCTTCTGTTTCTGTTCTTCTGTTTTTCTTTCTCTGTCCTATTCTCTCTGTCTCTCACTCTCTTCTGGTCTCCTCACCCTGGAATCTGGCTGCCATGCTGTGATTAAGCAGAGGCCGCATGAACAGCCCCAGTGGATGTTCCCACTGCCAGCCCCGCTGAGTTGGCTGTGCCTGTGGCCTGCAGGAGCCCCGTGTGTGAGTGAGGCATCTTGAGACGCTTCCACCTCAGCCCTCAGCCACACCAGTGACAACGAGCAGAGCAGGGATGCCCTGCCTGTGCCTGGCTCATGGGCTCCAGGATCGAAGTCCTGCCCAAAATGCAGATTCATGAACAAGACCAATGTTGTTGTTTCATGACTCCAGATTCTGGGGTGCTGTGTTCCACAGCAGGGTAACCTTCTCCCAACCCTCCCGCTGCGTCCACATCAGCCTCACCCACCCTTCTCTCATCTGGCTCCTGACCCTGAGCCAGTCTGGGAAGTTGTGTTAGTCTTCTTAGGCTGCCATCACAAAGTGTCACAGGTTGAGTGTCCTGAACAACAGAAACATATTGTTGAGCAGTTCTGGGAGCTGGAGGCTTGCCATCAAGGTGTGCCCAGGGCCATCGTGCTCTGAAGGTGCTAGGAAGGAGCTACTTCAGGCCTCTTTCCTGGCTCCTGGTAATTCCTTGCCTTGTGACAGCATCACTCCAATCTACACATGCCCTTCTCCCTGAGTATGTGTCTGTCTCTGAACTTGCCCTCTTTATAGGGACATCAGTCATATCAGAATGCGGCTGCCCTAGTTCAGTATGACCTCATCTCAACTGATTACCTATTCAATCACCTTATTTCCAAATAGGGCCATATTCTGATATACAGGGGGCTTAGGACTTTAACATATGAGTTTTGGGGACACACAGTTCAACCCCTAATGGCGGTGCTACTCCACGCTCTGTTAGGACCCACAGTCCCCCAATGGTGCAGAGCCCAGCTCCTACACGGCCTCCACTGCACCCACTTCCCCTGCACAAATTGAGAGGTCCCTGGTTGTCTTCACTCCAGGGTGTTAGTTCCTGCCCTTGGCTTTGTTCTCCTTCCCACTTCACTTTCCAGTAATCTTTCCATTTTCTCTGCAAGGTGAGCGCACCTGCCTGGGACTGCAGCCTGCTCAGTTTCTGAATAGCCCTGCTCTGCTCTGCTGTGGATATTGCATGCAGTGACTGCCTGCTTACTGTACCTTGGCGTATTGAATCTTGCTGGGCCAGATTCACCAGGGAACCCATAGCTCCCTATTCTGGGACCCTGCTTTGAAGGTGGATCGCCACTCTCAGGTTTCTGCATAAGGATTATTGCTATGGAGCTTGTGCCCTCTGAGTGGGCAAAGCAGGTGCCACCCTGTTCAGGCTCCCCCAGACTGGTACAAACGCAGTTGCATCTCCTGATGTGCACGCGGCATTGGGGGGTGTCCAGATGATCTCTGCTGATGTATGTCTGGTGTCTCAAGGTTTAAAGCAGCTAAGTGGCTTCATTTATCACTCTGCAGCCTTTTGCATTTATCCCTTATATAAGGCCCCCCTTCTAGCACTTCCAGACACTTCAGATGAATATCAAGCTGTAGATAATTTTAATTGCGTTTGTTTACTGAGTGCTTGCTGTGAGTCAGACTCCGGGCCGAGTGCTATTCGTGCATTAATCCACGGAATGCTTTGTGTGGTGTTGCTCTCCACATTCCCACATGAGGAAACTCAGGAATGCAGCAGCCCCTTCTCCCCGGGTCAGCCAGAAGTAGCCAGGAAGCCTGCGCCCCACTGTCTCTTGTGTATGTTGATTTACGTACCTACAAAAATCTGCCTAGCTCCTCTTCTCCTATTGAAGCCTGAATAAGAACCTGAATCCTAAATGTCTGGGGGCTTTGCCCTGCACTCCTCAATCTCCAGAGGTGGCATTTCTCCCCTGCTGATTCTGTCCCAGAGCGGGAGGTAGGTGAGAAGCAGCAGGAGTTGACTTGTCCCGCATGATCCTGGTCCTTGGGTGTCCCTCCCTCAGGTGGCCGTGTGCCACCGTCCTGGCCCCGCCGACCCCACCAGCCTGCAGTCAAGCGCTGGATCAAATTCTCTTCCCTCATGTCTCCAAGCAGTTTTCCACCTTCATAGTGGCAGGGCTAAATCTGGCCACTCAGGATTAGATTTCTGTGAGACTGCAACAGACACTCCCCTGAAGACGGGCGGGCGGGGGTGGGGGGTGGGGGCACAGGCAACCTGGAAACCTGGAGCAGGAGATTCAGAATGGCAGGATCAGTAAGATCAGCGATGGGAATGAGAGACAGAGGATGGGAGGGGAGGCAGGCTGGTGCAGGTGAACGTGTTCTCACTCATCGCCTGTGGACATGCTGCAGCTGTAATGGGAGCCCAGGGCAGGAGCACACATGTGCGAGCTGACTCCTAACGGCTCTATGTCTGGCCCTGGTCTCTCAGGGTGGTGGGCAAATTGAGAGAGGTCAATCAGCAATGCGAGCTCTAGGTTCTATTACTATTTCAATTTTACTGATGAGAAAAAGAAAACATAAATTATATCAAGGAAACAGGTGGAGAGATCATAAGGCACCTCCAAGGAATGAAAAGCGTCTGCAACATGGTGATGACCCCGTTCCTGCGAAGCTTAACCTGGCCCAATATGCAAGGGACCTGAGAACTTGGGGACCATCTACGACCCTCCCCACAGAAGTTTCTCTCTTTCCTGGGATGCACCAGTAGACAGCCCTCAAGGGATTTGAGTGAAAAGTAGAAAGCCACGTCTGAACTGCCTCTGCATGGCCCTTGACTCCTGTCAGCCACCTTTAACAGAAAATCATCTTCCCGGGAGGATTTTGAGAACCGAACACAATCAGGACATGAGGCACAAAGTGGAAACTGGACTTTGCTTGACTCCTAAGATGTAGTTGTTCTCTTAAGAATTGGGAAAGATAGGAACAAAGGCAAAGAAAAGTAAAAATGTAACACCTGAAAAACCTGAAGAAACTAATGAAGTATAATTTTCTAGAAGATTCCTGTGAAATCAGTATGGGATTCAGGGTGTTCAGATGACTCATGGGAACATTTACTTTTAACATTTTCATGCACAGAACTATAGCCCAGGCCTTTCTCAAAACAAAGGCTTGTTTGTGTCTGAAATTGCCATTGAGAGAGAAGGTATCCTTACAATCGGCCATTGGATGACCAAACACCAAAATGCAACTGTCAGAAAACAAAACCAATTTAAACTGGATCTAGTGAGAGTGAACATTCTGGAAACCCAGCTCACAAATGGGGTTTGGTAAGGAGGACTGGGGAGTTAGTTAGCTTGAAAGTTCTGGGTAGCTGAAGGTCCTGGGTGAGGGTAGGTAAGACCAGGAAGGACAGTGTGGCCCTGCAGGCAGTGGGCTTGGCATCTGCCCCAGTGCTGATGAAGGTGGTCTCATAGCCACAGAGGTGGGCAGTGGGGCACATCTGGTTGCATCCACCAGCCCCTGCTCAGACATCTCTGAATCACATCGAGTGCCTGTGGGCGGCTGTTACCAAGTACTAATGCTCTCTCCTGACATCAACTCCCACTGCGCGGTCTGATAAATGGGCCACATCACCTTCTTTCCCCTCCTTCCTCCTCCTCATCCAAGGCTGCTAAAAACTGTAATGCTTCTCAGGATGTTGCTCGTTATTTCCTTTGTCCGTCTTGGTCCCTAGCAGTTTATTTTCTTTTGTTAGAGCCTCTTGATTTTTCAAAGCACACCAGCCAAATGCCTTGAGATGCTGTAAGCCACTGATTTTGCATCGGCATGGCTTTGCTCCCAGCCTGTTAGCTACAGTTGCTAGGCTGGCTTCTGCCGCATGTCACAAAGAACTCTGCTAAAGCCTCGGTAAACACTATTAAGCCCTAAACGGATGATGATAGTGAAATCGGCTCTAAGCTGTGGGCTAATGGAATGATATATTCATTGTGCTGTGTGAGAACAAGGACAAAGAACTGGACATATGCCAGAATTTCATAAGCAAGTTATGCAAAAACCATGCGAGGTAACAAATGGCTTTGTGTTTCCTAGAAGCCGTCTGCCTTAGCGGAGCAGGGCTTAGTGGGTGCTGCCTCGTCTGCGAACCGCTACAGGCAGGCGCGAAGTTGTAGTACAGCTGTCTTGGCTTGCTCCTTTTGGCAGCTTCCGACATCTGCCTCTGGCATTTGGAGGTTGTTGAAATCCTTGTGGAGCGCAGAGGTAAGTTGTTTGGAAGTGGGCGACCTGGAACTGAAGCTATGTGTCAGGGATTTCTGAGTTATCCCAGCAGATCTGGCATCCCAAGGAGCACCCCAGTTTAAGGAGGATCACAGGTCCTGCTGTCCTTCCTCAATACAGGAGTAGGGGGTGAACTTAAAATTTCTTAAAGTACTGATGATAAAAAAACCAAACAACAGTATTTCAATCAGATGCAAAAAGGAAAACTTTGTCTTATTCCCCCGAATGAGCCTGGTGGGCATTTTAGAATGTGCTGAAGATATGGGCTGAAGAATAATCCAAAACGAGCAGAATTTACAGGCAGGGAAGACTTAGATCATTATATTTTGCTCATTGAAAGAGTGGCAAATTACTATTATTCATAAGTTGAATTGATAAGTGACTAACCTGGCCCCTTCCATGGCTTCCACAGCCCTTTCTTCAAGACACCCCATTCTGTCTTATTCCGTAGTAGTTGCAAGCTCGAGATAAATACAAGAAGCATATTGGAATCCACAATGAATGTTTTTCCCAACAGGACACCCATGCTGATGTCTGGACCCATCCATTTCTAAGTGTCTCCTTCGGGCTAAAAATTCCTAGACCAATTCATCTGGGGAGTCAGTCTTTTTCCTAACCATAGACATCAGTTGTGACTGTCTGATACATGATGCCCAAGTGACAGAAGTAGTAGGTAAAATTCCAGACAACTCGCTATCTTGTGGCAGTGTGGTTTGAGGGGCACGATAGGACCTTGACAGATTGAAGATCCCTGCAACATTGACCTGTGACTCTATGGTCCCACCTTGCTATCTGCTTGGAGGTGTCCTCCATGGGGGCCTGTTTTTATGGTGCTGTGTTAGAATCCTGTAACTTCTCAGATGTAAAAGGAAGCCTCAAGGTGACCTAGCTGAGGACTGTGAGGTCATTATGTGTCATCTGCCACATTCTCGCTAAGTGGCCGCACAGTTTCTACTTGAATATATCCATGAAGAACTCAGTGCTTGCTGAGATAACTCAGTCTACATTTCCACCTCTCTGGCTCCTTTTTACACTCAGCATAAAATTTTCTCCTATGCCTTATACTCAGTGGTCCTAGTTTTAGCCTCTGAGGTAATATAGATCAAGCTAATGGTACCCTTTCTTCTTCTACATAAGAGGAGTTTTGGCTTTAATTTTGGCTTAGTCCTTGCTCATTTGGAGACCAAATAAAAATGATTCAGATATACTTCTGATCAAAATCAGCACAAGATATATTTAGATCACTGTGATTTCTGTCAAGGAATAGGCAGGTAATGGTGCAGACAGCTCAGTTTCCTTTATGCCACAGACTTCCATGCTGTTAACCCTATAGATTTCTGGGCATTGCTCAGGTATTTCATGGATCATCAATTATTGATTCCAAATATCTCTGATTCTTAGAACCCCTGAATTTTAGGTGTCAGAGAGACAGCAGCTATAGTTCTCTTAGGCCCACAGCTGAGGAAATGGCTTCCACCGTCCTCTGGCGAGTCAGTAATGCACTCTTAGAACACAGTCACTATATCCTTATGGAAAATTACTGAACATAAATACTCTCAAATATGTCTCAAGCTATGGCCCTTGAAGACGAGGATTATAGTCTTTTGAATCTTCTCTCCTCTTAGCTCCTCAGCACAATTTCTGCAGCTATTTCACATGCAGAAAAACGAGGAGTTTCCTCTTACTGCTGTATTTCCTTTCAACTTGTTCCAGCTTGTCTAGATAACTCCAAAGCATTGCATTTGAAAACAAACAGAGTGATAGTCCAAGTAGGAGGCTGACAAGTTTTCTTTCACGGGCATATTGTTGCCAACAAACATATTAACTTATGATATTACCCTTTTGCAAGGCACTGAGCAGCTGATCCAAAGGAGGTGATATATAAATCCTGAAAGTTCACACCAGGAAACTCCAATGTGAGAAATGACCATGATATGAACACTGGTGGGAGCCTAATGGGTATTAAAAAGCTCAGTACAGGTGCTACCAATAGGAGGAATGGAAATTCATGTCCGTGAACCACCAACTATGTGCCATGCACTGTTCTCACCCCCGGTATAGTTTGGATGTTTTTCCCCTTTCAAATCTCATGTGGAATTTTGACCTACACTGTTGAAGGTGGGGCCTGATGGAAGGTTTTTGGGTGGTAGGGGATGATCCTTTATGAATGGCTTCGTGCCATCCTCCTGGCAATGAGTGAGTACTCACTCTATTAGTTTCTGCAAGAGCTGGTTGGTTGTTAAAGAGTCTGACCCCTCTCCCTTTTCTCTCTTGCTTCCTCCCTTGCCATGTCATCTCTACACGTCCCGGCTCTACTTTGTCTCCATCATGAGTGGAAGCAGCCTGAGGCCCTCATCAGAAGCTGATGTTGGCGCCATGCTTCTTGTGCAGCCTGCAGAACTATGAGCCAAATAAATCTCTTTTCTTTATAAATTACCCAGGCTTAGGTATTCCTTTATAGCAATGTAAATAAACTAAGACACTCCCCTTATATTGTTAGTTCACTTACTCCACCACAGTGCAAATGAAGTATAGCGATCTCCACCTTACAAAGGAGAAAGTGAGGTTCAGAGAAGGTAATTAACTTTCCCAAGGTTATATCCCAGATTTACACTCCATTAGGCATTGTTTTGAAAGTC
This sequence comes from Macaca nemestrina, assembly GCF_043159975.1. Classification (NCBI taxonomy): domain Eukaryota; kingdom Metazoa; phylum Chordata; class Mammalia; order Primates; family Cercopithecidae; genus Macaca; species Macaca nemestrina. The sequence goes on from NC_092128.1 coordinate 121,972,579, forward strand.
TACATGAACACTTACAGTACACTAAGTTAATGGTTGCTGGATTGCTCGACTGTGTTCTGTGAAATGGGGTGCCTCAACACTGGGCTGCTTGGGACCAATTGAGATTTCTCAGCAACGTTAGTGTCCCCAGATTCTATACCATTCCAGAGTCATCCTCTCATTAATGTTTTTAGAAATCCACCTTGAGATGCTTCTCTTGTAGAGTAAGCAGTCCAGATTCTTTTCCCAAACCAGGAAGGATTGTTTGAGGGCCTCCAGCTTTCTAAGTCTGTTTGATTGTTCTACTGAACTTTGCTTCTCCACTCTGCAACTCTGCTCCTGTGACTGTTAAATTCCATCCACTTGAATGCAACTAAAAAGTTTATCACAATGCCTTTCCCCACCTTTCTTTCTGGACAAAATATCACCAAGAGAAGGCACTGTGTAGAGAAGATTTTGCTGAAGGTAGGGGAATAATGGAAGTGGTGGAGGAATGTTACATCACAGATAGCCAACAATACACAATTTAATATTGGCTATCACCAATATGAAATGCCTGCTCCCAGGAATTTCCCCCAGCTGGGATTTCCCTCAAGCCTCATGGCCAGTTTTCCACTAGAGGGAAATCCTCTTCCTCTTCATAATCCTTTTGAGCACATGTGCATGCATGCACACACACAGACATGCACACACACACGCACACACACACACACGCACACACACATACCTCCTTCAGAAATAAGATTTACAAAGAAAAAAATAAAGTACAACTCTTCTATCAGAGTGGTACAAATGTGGATTTATGTCATTATTTTAGATTCTCTATGTTGCATAATTCTTCTCTAATGAATATTATTTCTTTCATTGTAAGGAAAAGAAGAAAAAAGGAAGAATTATTTTTAGTTTAAAAGGAAATAATGTAAGAGTTCTTGTTTCAAGGGAACTGGGCCAGAATAATGTTTTTACCTAGCTGTTCATCGTTGGCTCTTCTGACCTCAAAGGATTCCACGTTTCAATCTTCTTTCTTGTAATGTTTGAGGAGAGCAACCTAGTAGGGGTTCTGATGAAAGAATTTGAAAAATGGACGTTTTATATGTGAAGCCTTACCTACTCCTAGAACAGAATCGTGACTGTTCAGCTAGTAATTGCTCTTGACTTCAGGGAAGAAGAGACTTCCTCACTCAGGAAGATGAAGGGCTCACCAATTGTAAAACCAGTTTCAACAACTGATTAGTGTTTAGAACTGTTAGTTCTTACTCCTTCTCTCTAACCTAACTCCTATGAGGGTTCATAGCCCCCTGGTCATATGCTTGAAGATGACAACAATGACTGGCTGCTGTTTGGCTTTTAAGATCCGATGCACAAGTTGTGTGCTTCTGGCCACTCAGCTTGGATTCTGAGTCAGGCCAAAGCATCCTGGACCAGCAGGTGAGGTCAAGAATGTCCTGCAGGAGGCCTCTCAGGCTCCTTTGCAGCAATTGGCCCCAGACTTTCTTAAATGTTTCCTATGGGTTTTATTTCCTGGGTACATTTGATGCTTGGTTCTCTTCTCTTTTTGAACCTGTTCCTGCCCGTTTCAAATGGAGCGTGTGTTTAGTCTATTTGTCTCTGGACTTGGGTGCCAACACGATTCCAGAGTTATCCTGTCATTGTTTTTAGAAACATAACTTGAGATGCTTCTCTGTAGAATAAGGAGCCCAGATTGTTTCTTCAGACCACTAACAATCTGTTAAAGATCTCTCAGTTTTCCCAGTCTGGAAAGAGATTAGAGGGGCGGAGAGACTGGGATTCAACTTTGGCTTAATTACCACATAACTGGTTAGTTGTAACCACTCAGAACCTCAATATCCTCATATTAAAATGGTTTCATGGCTATTATGAAGAGTGCACAGTATATTGATTATACACATACAATAAAAATAGATACTATTTTTATCATTCAATCAGGTTTCCCTCAAGAGCTTCGATGTGAAATTGAGCTGTCAGATTTTTCTACTCCGGAGTAAATTTGATGGATAACCTTGGCCTGGGTTGTTATTGGAGACATACTCTTGAACCCTGTCTGTTGGCTTCTGCCTCTAACAGCATGTGCAGGCCTCATAACAGGGCGCTTGGTATCAAGCTGTTTATTATTCTTCCCAAGCTGATCATAGGGTGCTGAGAACACTCAAGGTAATCTTGAAGCCTAGCCCACTGGGGTCTCACAATAAAAGGATTTTTTTCCTCTTTCCTTTGCAAGATTAAATTTAATTAAAAATATCATTGATTTTTTTGTGAAGAAATAAAAATATTTTTAATTATTATAAAATAAAAAATATAGCTCCCACATCTTTCAGCCCCTGAATTACCTTCCCATAGGCAAAGGCACATGGAAAGTCTTATCCTAGTCAGAAAGAATCATGGTGATAATTTATTTCTTAATGCGCTGGCCCAGGCATTCGTTAATTTTGTCAGAAAGTCATTACAAGAAAATATCTTCTTTATGAAATGAGGCTGGTTTTTATACAGTGCTTTTTATTGCTTGCCTCTTCTTAATCATGCTAAGAAAGTCTTCAAACATTTTCTTATTCAAATATGAATTGTAACACATGGACCATATACAGTATGGTAATATGCAGTCTTTATTTCATAATTTTAATCCCTTCACTAGTAGCAGCAGCATTTTAAAACTTTGATCCAAGTAGCTTTGAATCTGTCCTGGGAAAGTATACTGAAAATTAAGAATAAAGTTGCCTGCAGGGGTTAAAAGAGATCACCAGATGGCATGTATTTCCAAGGAAATTGTGAAAAATAGTTGAATTCAAGTATCTGTACTTCTACAACTGGAGAGAGTTTTGTAGTTTTCTTAATTATTGTTTTCCTTGACACATTTCAGGCCATCAATCTTTGGTGTACAAAATAAAATAACACAAAAATGAAAATGTATTGGCTCAGACGGTTTTCTTACATTGACTGAGTCTGATTCTATTCGTTGAAAGATTCACAAATTGTTGAATACCGGACTAGGAAAGAGTGTTTGCTATCCTTTGGGAGCCCCTGCCCCGTGTCCTAAACCAACACGCACATCTCGTTTACAGATGAGGGCATGAGAATGCTGGGGCTGAGGAATGAAGAGGCCGTCCAAATCACACAACTGCTGACCCACTGCGTGCTGATCCATGTGTGTCTGTGCTGATGGTGCATGTTATCCCTAGGTCTTGGCCCAACTCTTCCATGTACTTAAAAACATCTTGGATTAAAACGACATTACTTTTCTGCAGATATTTGTAACAAAGGATTGGTGTGCCGGTAATGGGGTTCCTCAATAACCTGTTTGATTGTCAACAGTGTTATTTTCTACATGTGATAAGAACATGAAAATAAAAGGACTTATAGATATTCTTTCTGGGTGCCTGTAAGGGGTAAGAGCATTGCTTTCATAGTGTTCTCCTGAGTGCCCTCAGACGTTGCTCAGAGCCATTGATCCTGAGCTTGCTGACCCTTTTATCTTCTCTGGCCACATAGATGGCCTCCTTCCATGGTACTGTTGCAGCTGGGGCTCAGCATGGCTCAGAAAAAGTTTTCAGAAAGACATGCCCAATCCAAGGTGCTGTTGGGGCCTCAGGGGTATCACCTCCAAAGATGGAAGAACACCAGAGAAGAACAGGAAGCTGAGTGCTGGTTTCAAAGTCATCATCAGAGTGTGTGAACCTTGATTCATTTGTTCACCATTCTCTCCTTCATCCATTGTGATTGATGCCCCACATGCCGGCCACTGGACGAAGGCCTCAGAACTCAGTCGACAAGAGAGACATGATCCGTTTTCCCCCCACATTGGCCATAGGCAGGGTTGGGTGGGTTAAGATAGACAGCAAACCAGTGATTACTGGTCTAATAGGCAGGATCAATGGGAAATTCAATGTCCTCTAAGAATATTAGAAAGTGGTGTCAAACCTGAGAGTATGACAATGCCACTCTAAAACCTGGAGGTGAGTGGGGATTAGTAAGAGCAAGAGCAAACACCAGTAGGGCAGACACTGCATATGAAATGGCCCTGATGGTGAGGTGGATTCAAGGAGCTCCAAAAACCCTGTGTGGCAGGAGTGTCCAGAGCAGAGGGAGGAGGCATGTGATCCGTCAACAGAGGCAGGCAGTTTGAATTGGATCACCAAACCAGCCTTTCATGCTACAACATAATGTTGTTTACCACATTGCCAGTACTGCATGAACACCTTCAGAATTACTTACAGTCTTATTGGAAAGGCAAAAAACCCATGTATAAAACAGAGAGGCACAATGAAAATGACATAAGGTGGTCAAATGCTTAGCAGGAACAAAAAAAGTTTTCCTGAGAAATCAGGGCAGAGAGGAGAGAAATCCACAGGATGGGTCCACAGTGAACTGAGTTTTAAGATCACATATTTCCATAACAATGTAAGAATTTCAGCCAAGAATTTTCCTTGTACACAAATATCCAATAAACTGATGTTTTCAGATTAAAAAAAAAAAGATCACATATTAGTTAGGATTGTGTGTATTGACGTCTTTTGTGACTTTCCAGGTGTTTTACAATGTCTTGCTCGGGCCCTGCAACAACCTAGTGACTAGGTATTGGTATTTCATATTGTCTGCATTTTACCAAATGCAGGAAACTGGGTACTCAAAAATTAAGGAATGAGTCCAAGTTTGTAAAGAGAATGATTGGAAGAGAAGGGATTTGAACCTAAATCTGCCTCAGAAATGAGGCTACAAAGGCAGTCATTGCTTTCTACCCCCACCAGTTTTCAGCTCTGAAGAGCAATTGTGACCTTTCCCTGAAGGTGCCATGCACCGCCTGGGGGTTCCCCTGAGGGTAAGGGAGACATTTTATTCAGGATGGGCTGTGCCTCTCTCAAAGGTTACACATAGGGAGTTCTTGATCATCACACTTACAGATGTTTTATGCCATCTGATGGAAAGTTGTGCCTATGTGTGTAGTTTTACAGACTTGGTAAAAAGGAGTGAGTTTATCTGATATATTAATTTGTTGCAAATTGACAAGTTAAAGAAAAACAATTGTTAAATATCAAATTTCTCACTGGACTCTTATCTCTTTCACTGATTTTTTTTCTTTTTTGAGGGGAGGGACAGCTGATTTTAAATGTCACATAACCGGAGGCAACCATTGAGGTCCAGGTGGAAGAAGGCACAGAAACTGAACCTGACATTTATTAGTTACTGTCCCCAGGTAAAGCACTTTACAGTTGCTAGAACTTGACAGATGTCTTTATCCTCCAACTTATTACTTTCAAAACATTAATCATTGGTATCAGTCTCTAGATCTGCAAACAATTGCATAGAAATGCAAGTTTACATCTTAATTACCTGACTTGGTTTGGGATTTAAGTCAGAGAACTCACAGTGTATTTGTAAGGCATGCCCCTCACGGGAGCTAGAACTTATAAAAGTGTAAGCTTTAAACTGGCCCCTTTTGGATGCTTTGTGAGTACCAACGATTTTCAAAGGTAGTGAGACATTTCACATCAATGTTATTTTAAAGTCAAATTTAGAAACCTGACTAAATGTAACATTTGTCTTTGGTGTTTTATAGATATCCATTGATTTGCAGCCATTCCCCCTAAGTCATGGAATGATAATATTCACCATCTTATGGAGTGGTATATCTGGTATAATATTTATAACTACACACACTTGAATATCCCTTAGGTGTATTACTTTATGTAACTTTATATGATACATAAAAGTACTTTTACATATTTCATATGCATCATTTCATCGACTCTAAAGGTTAGTCGAGGCAGACTTGGGGTAAGTGCCTGTTTGAGGCCCTCCACCTGGTCTCTCTGGCTTTGGGGCTCAGCTGAAGTCAGGGGCCCATGCGGACCCTCCCCCTGGGTTAGCACAGCTTCTAGACTCTGAGTCCCACGTAAGGCCATGTAGCCTGACTCCAACCTGGCAAGCTTAGCAATAGAGAATGCATCTTTTAGGTCACATGTTATATTAATTTTATAACAGCTTGAATTTTAGAATAAAAAATAGGCAGAAAACTTGGAATCAGTACAAGGAACTATCAGAAAGCTTATAGTATACTGAGAATTAAAATGAGAAAAAAAGGAAGAAAAAGTTGGCCATGATAGCTAAATAGGGGTGGGGGAGGCTTTAAACTTGCTTAATGACCAGCAAAGACTCCACTTAAAAGAAGAGAGTGGAGGCTGGTTTCCAGAGGAACAAACCATGTAATGAGATGATTGGAACAGTCAATCTTGCCCTCTACCTCCGGGGAGGGGAGAGGGGCTGGAGACGGACGTAGTCACCAGTGGCCATGGATTTCATCAGTCATGCCTGTGCCACACAGCCTTCATAAAATCTCTCAGCCACGGGGTTTGGAGCGCTTCTGGCTGGTGAACAAGAATGCATCTTTGAGCCAGAATGATGGCACACCCCAAACTCCATAAGGACAGAAGCTCCTGTGTTCTGCGTTTATCTGCAGAGATTGCTTTTGGAACAAGGCTAAGGTTATGGTGCAGGAGCCTCTGAGCAGCTCCTTCCACGGAAGAAGGGAGGCCTAAGTATGGCACCAGGACCCGGCTTTGCTGATTGTGGAGCTGGGCCGTCTGTTGTAACTGATGTTTCCAGATGAACACGTGATTTTATGGGCCACTGTTCTCTCACATAAGGACTCTTGGAAGATCAGATCGAACTGAGCCAAAGGATATAAATTTTGGCACAGCTGAAGTTATTGTCTACATGGAAAACCCGATAATATCGAATATTACTAGAATCTCTCCACTGACAAGCCTAAATACATCCTATGCAGAAGAATGTTTCTTCAGCGTGCCATGATAAAAGGTCACAAACATTCAAGGTGATTTTGATTCATGCCACATGTTGCCATTTTACTTAAGAAGTATCTTTCTGCCTCAACAGTTTATGTTCCTGTGCTAGGGAAACAAGTTTCATAAAACATATAACTACAAAGCATAAATAGGAAAATCCTACCCTGACATGGAAATTCTCTTTTAGAGAAGGGGATTTTTTTTTTTTTTTAAATATTGAGTTATATTGTAAGAAGGCAATACTTGCTCTGCTTTCAGGGTGGAAGGGTGTTTGGACATTCAAAGATTTAGGAACCTAAGTGAACACACCTTTTTCTCCCAACAGTGATTCAAAGTGCACCTACATTTCTGGTTGGATTTTAAATCTATTACCAAGAACAATGCCACACATCACACTGGTTTTCTCAGGAAGTAAATGCCCATTTCTTCTTAAAAATCAGGACTTTAGGGTCAGATTCCACCTGCTGGGCACCATTCCCACGGCTCCTGCCAAGCCGATATGGGCATCGACCCCTCACTGGTCCAGCCTGAGGACCAGTAAGAAAAGAGAGAAATGGTTTTCCTGATATCTAACAAATACACCTGAGAATGCTTGCAAGAAATTGAACTTATAATTTATGAAATACGCATGGCAATCAGTCATTTTTTTCTTTGTACATTTCAGTTATAGAACATATCTTAAGGCAACTATTAGGCCATTTGAAATCACAGGCAGAAAACAGCCATGTAAATACAGCCTGTGGCATTTGCAGGGCCTAATGAAGCAGGTGGCAGAGGCAGCTGAACTGAGTAAACTGGGGTGTTTAGGGAGGCTGGTCCCTGAGATCGCTAGAAGGAAGATCACCAACACACTTGAATGAGTTAAAGGTTGGATTTCTCACAAAAGTTTTAAAGTCTTTTCTAAAGGGAATGGCTGGAGTGGGCTCTCAAGCATCAGAGGCAGGTGAGTGCTGCATGCAGGGCTTGTTGCCGAAGGGCCATTTCTCAGAGCCTGGAATCTCCACAAGGATCTCTACAGTGGGCAGGGAGTCCTGCGGGGGGGGGGGGGGGGATTGGACAAGGAGGGATTGTGAACACTGGGGATCTTGAGGTCCTCTGACAGGAACAGCCCAGGGTTCAACCACCCACGCTGAGGAGCGGCCCTTCCCGAGTGCTTATGTGTGTCAGGCTCCGTGCAAACATACAAGAATACCTCCTTGGATCCTCATAAGAACCTTGAGATGCCAATACCACTGTAACCTCATCTGACAAAGGAGAAAACTGAAATGCAGAAGAGTTAAGATATTGGCCAGACAGGCAGATCACGAGGTCAGGAGATCGAGACCATCCTGGCTAACACAGTGAAATGTTGTCTTGTAAAAACACAAAAAATTCGCCAGGCATGGTGGCACTTACCTGTAGTCCCAGCTACTCACGAGGCTGAGGCAGGAGAATCACTTGAACCTGGGAGGCAGAGGTTGTAGTGAGCCGAGGTAGCGCCACTGCACTCCAGCCTGGGTGACAGAGCAAGACTCCACCTCTCTCTCTCTATATATATATGGATTTTGGCCGGAGCCAGGAGTGAAACGAAGTTTGTGCCTTTAACTCTTGCACCCTCCCAGCTCTCTCCGTGGGAGGGGTGGACTTCTGCAGTGGGGGACCCAGCTGCCACAGACTGCAAAATGTCCCCATTCCTGTCCTGTACAGGCTTTCCTTGTCACTTGCTAAAGCAACCCAAACCCAAAGCCTTTAAGGCTGTTACTGATGCTGGTGGCTCGGGTGCGTCACTTTTCTCCAAGGTCATACACAGCTAATGGATTCCCTTCCATTCTTGCATGAAAGTTTAACATTCTTAGGGTTCAAAAGCAATGGAGAGGCAGGACATTTTGCTCTTTAAGCGTTATCTATTGATTTCCATGAACCACTATTATATTGGGTGCTTCTGTGGGCAAAGAATGGCGCTAGGACCTGAGTATACAAAAGCAAGACAGACAGTTCTTATTGATACAGGGCATAGAAAGGAAAACTGAAAAAGAAGTTTCAGTACTTATGCTGGCAGTCTAGACAATTCACTTATCTGTATTGATCTTTAATTCCTCATGTCTTAAATGGGTATAGAAATAGATTTGTGGGATTTGTTTAAAGGATTACTTTTTAAAATATATTTAAAGTCTCCAACGCAATGCTGTATGTTGCAATTGTTTCTTAAATGGCAGACAGCTGGCATCTTTCAAACTATATAAATAATAAATTAGGGTCCTGAGTCACTGTGAGAGCAACCAGAGGAAAAAAATCCACCTCTGGGTGCTGTGACATAAGAGTTTCTTAAACACGTAGAGCTTACTATTTTAATATTATATAACCTGGTTCTGCCAGTTCGTCCCAGGCTGTGAAATTATAACTTTGTGTTTCATTGTTATTGCAGTATCATTCCAGCCCAGACTCCATCCTGCTTAGGCAGCAATGGGCTTTTATGAGACGCAGGCTAACTCAGAGCAGACCAATACAAACAGAGCTTGTGTTCAGCCTCCAAGAAGGTGCGGGATGGGATAGGAGACAGTGATGAAGCATCTCAGAAGAGGCCATCGGACCCAATAGGTGTCAGAAACTATCCTTCCAGAAAGCTTTTGAAACAATTTTTGGGGGAGGATTCCTATATTTTCTCTCGGATGCTAATGACTTGCAGCACCACTCAGAAAAATTTTATGTTTTGACTATCTTAGATTTTGGAGTTAATATCAGTTAGGGACTATAATAGTATGCTATAACAAAGTAGCACAAACTGGATGGTGCAAGCAAAAGATGTTTACCATCTCTCAGTTCTGGAGGCGAGACGTGGAAGACCAAGTGTGAGTGTGAGTTTGCTCCAGGCTCACCTCCAGCCCATATGGCCGCTGGCAGGCTTCGGTGTTGGTTGGCTTGGGGAACCACTGCCCTCACCTCTGCTTCATCTTCACATGTGTTCTTCCTATTGTGTCTGTGTCCAAATGTCCCCTTTGTATACATTCTAGTTCAATATAACCTCATCTTAACTAAAGACATCTGCAGCAACTCTATTTCCAAATGAGGGGGTTAGGACTTGACCATATAAATTTGTTAGAGAGGCACATTTCAACCCATAGCAATTATTTCCATCGGGAGTTAAACTGCATTAAGATCACTAAAATCTCCCGGAGACAGATGGCCCCACTCTACCTCACGGTGCTTGCCTCCTGGTCTAGACCTGCACTTCTCAAACCTTAACTTGCACAGGAATCAACCGGGGGATCTGATACAGTGCGTCTGGGGTGGACCCTGAGAGTCTGCGCCTCTAACACGCCCCAACAGGGCAATGCCCAAGGTGGGTCCAGGGACCCACTCAGGGAGGCAAGGGCCCATCCTCTCTGAAGAAAATCCATAGGATGAGAAGACAGATTTGCAGAAGACACCCGGAGGGCAGGGTAAGGAGGGAAGGAAGCCTGTTCCGGCAATCTGAATGCCTATGTGATTCCGGCAGTCCTTGATGCTCAGGTGATGGCAAGAGGAGCACAAGCTGGGTCTGTGCTCAGCAGAAGCAGGTACACAGCTGCAGGTGCATATGCTAATGATCATTAACAAGCCCATCATGCTGCAATTTCTCTGTCCATCCCACATCACATCATTAGCCAGACAAATCGCGTCAGGCTGCTTACTCCAATTGGCACAATGAGCAGGGCCTGATGAGCTGCAGACACAGTTTCAGAGCCAGAAAGGACTTTGAGTCGATGGGGCCCAGCCCTCCCTTCCAGGCGAGGTTCCAGTTCCCGGGACTAACAATTGTCCTGAAGGCAGGAAGGGCAGCACTGGCGTTTGATGCAGCGCCCCGCCCCTTCCTTTATACCCCTGCTGCGTTAGGAGACAGAAACGAGACCCCTAATTGTGCCCTAATAAGAAAATTGTGCCCTAATAAGAAAAGTCCTGCTCGACTCTTCAGTCAATGGATCAAATTTATGGAAAAAAGAGATTGAATATTCATAAAGGAAGAAAGCCCAGGCGGCCAGCAGGGTTGAGGCACCCAGAGTTGGCATGGGGCCTGCACACCCAGCAACCATGGGGATGCTGCCAAGGACGCTCCTTTGCAGCCCTCAACCCCCCTTCCTCAGTAGCTTTCTTGATGATGCCCACTTGCAGTATCCCCAGTGGAAATGCATTAAGTTAGTTAAAGTAAGGACGCCATGTCAAAATCAAATAACAGAAGGCTAGGTTGGAAAACAAGGTAGCAGCCATTCACCGCTTGGTATAAAGTTCATGAGAAAATACTTCCCTACATAAAGAAATGACCTTCCATGTCTCTGCTGGCTGAGCATCTCTGGTGCTTAGGAGACAGAGTTCTCATGTCCTTTAGGAAAGGAAGATTTGTCCATGAGCCCTGTGAGAAAAGAAGATGCATCAAACCTCAAGGTCCCCCTGCATCTTGATGGCACCATCAGGGTTTCAACTGAAAAATGGTTTATCTATCCTACAGTGCTGTTTCTCCTAAGATACAATTTGGAGGGGAGATTGAGGGCACAGGTTGCAGGCAGGGTGATGGGGTGGCACAGGGTCAGGGATTTGGAGGCCAACAGAGCCAAGAGCTTAGCTGTGGGAGAAGCAAAACGAGCTGGGGGAGTGATGGTGCTGCTGCAGGGCTGCAAAAGATGCTGACTTTCACCACTGTCCTCTCAGCTTAATTTCAAGACACTTGTCAATGGATATGATTTCAATTTAGCAAACTGTATATGAACAGCGGTCCTAGGATGAAAATGATGGACAGAGGTCCTAGGATGAAAATGATGGACAGAGGTCCTAGGATGAAAATGATGGACAGAGGTTCTAGGATGAAAATGATGGACAGAGGTTCTAGGATGAAAATGATGGACAGAGGTTCTAGGATGAAAATGATGGACAGAGGTCCTAGGATGAAAATGATGAACAGAGGTCCTAGGATGAAAATGATGGAACACACAATGTGAAATCGGGCAGGACAGAATCCCAAACCCCTCTCATCACTCTCTGACTGTGCAACCTGGGACAAATCCCTAACAGTCTCAAGTTTTTTTTTCTCTCCTCATTTACAGACAAGGATCTACATTATTTTTTTTTTTGCAAGCTTTTTGAGAAGATCAGCTAAAATTACTTCCATCAAGTGCAGAACGTAGGGCAGCATGTGGAGTGGCAGTATTGTGACCAGGGGAGTTCCAGTGAAGTTCAGTAAAAAGCCTTAATTATGCATGATTAAAACTCCAATCTTTTTACTTTCATTCACAATGGGTATTCTGGAAGAACTTCTTCATGGACTGATCTTAAGATTTGTTGACTAGTTGGAGTAGGATGACACTGACGAATTATCGGTAGCAGAGCTTGTAAGATGCTTAGTACAGTGTGCTGCCTAGGTTTTCAATGACACAGTCTGGCATTTTTTTCTTCAAGATAGCACTAAAGCAGTGGTTCTCAAGTGGGGTGATTTTGCCACCTTGCTGAAACCCCTTTTGTTACCCCTATTTGGCCATGTCTGAAGTAATTTATTGTTGTCAGAACTAGGGTGGTATTACTGGCATCTAGTGGGTACTGGCCAGAGATGCTGCTAAATATCGCACAATAGGGGAGACCCCATAGCGAAGAATTACCTGACCCAAAATGCCAATAGCACCGTGGTTGACAAATCCTAAAGTAAGTCAACCAGATAATATCAGAATTATCCAAATCCCCTTCAATTAATAGGATATGTATTCATAACCCTTAAGGATTTTTTTTCTAATAGGACTTATCTATTCAAATGCATACAAGAATACAGGTTACCACTCTATGACATTAATTTATTTATTGATGAACATTTGTTTATCACCATTTTAAAATGTATTTTTATTTCTTAATTGTTTTAATTTTAAATTGATACATATTAATTGTACATATTCATTGGGTATATAGTGAAGTTAAGATACATATAATGTATAGTGATCAGAGCAGGGCAATTAGCACATGCCTCATCTCAAACCTTTATCATTTCTTTGTGTTGAGAATATTAAATATCCTTCATCTTCCTATCTGAAACTATATAATTTGCTCTTGTTAACTATAATCATTCTACAGTGCTACAGAATGCTATGACTTACTCCTCTTGTCTAGCTGTAGTTTTATATCCTTTAACTAATTTTTCCCTCTTCCCCCTGCCTTTCCCTGACTCTAGTATTGCCTGTTCTGCTTTTTACTTCTATGAATTCGGTTTTTAATTCAGCTTCCACATATGAGTGAGAACACACAGTGTTTAACTTTCTGTTCCTGGTTTATTTCACTTAACATGATGTCCTCCAGTTCCATCCATGTTGCTGAGAATGACAGGAGTTCATTCTTTTTTGTGACTAAATAGTATTCCAAGATACATGTGAAACTATAACTACATGAATGTAATGTTTCATGCCTTTCAAAAGTGAGGAAAATAATCACAATATGTCTACCTCAGAAAAGAGTTACAAACAGTTACACACTAAAGATAATAGATTTTCACATTCAGTTATGCTTGAGACAAACTGAATTAGAAACTTGATATATTTTTAGACTTTTCCCTAAGATGCCATCAGAATTTCAAACTTGCCAAAATCACTTAGCTTGTAGTTTTGCGTTTGTTGTAATGATTTGGTAAGGACCTATGCCACAGGAGCAAAACCCTGTTGAAATGTGAACACTGGCTGTTGACTAGGTTTACTTTGTTTCCCAGATGCTGAGATTAAATCTGTGCTTTAACAACATTTCTTATTGTAAATACCATGAACAACTGGGCTTACTTCCACATAGAAGGAATTTATGACACCAAACACTACCATATTAGACCAATGCTTATAGAAAAAATAATTGCAGAATCCCATGGGGAAAAAACTTTTCTGGGCGTGGAGTGTTACAAAACAGTGGACTGCCATGGAAGAACCACACCAAGTTTTATAAGCTACTGTATAGTGTTATCAGTATCAACAATATGAAAATCTGGCCAGGCACGGTGGCTCACGCCTATAATCCCAGCACTTTGGGAGGCTGAAGTGGGTGGCTCACTTGAGGTCAGGAGTTTGAGACCAGTCTGGTCAATATGGCAAAATCCCATTTCTTCTAAAAATACAAAAATTAGCCGGGTGAGGTGGCACACGCCAGTAATCTCAGCTGCTCGGGAGGCTGAGGCACGAGTATTGTTTGAATCCAGGAGGCACAGGATGCAGTGAGCCGAAATGGCACCACTGCACTCTAGCCTGGGCGACAGAGTGAGACCCTGTCTCAAAAAAAAAAAAAAAAAAAAAAAAAAAAAAAAAAAAAAAAAAAAAAAAAAGAATTCTAATCATGAAAAACCCAGCTTTATGGTTTACTTCTGTATAAATTTAAGAAATATTTTTTGCTTTCCTAAAGCATGCACGCTGGGCTTCTCTGGATAACACACCCAACCTCACATGCATTGTCCCTTGTCTCCTCATTCTTCCATTCCAGCGGAGCAGATGGATGTTGAACATGGAATTGCAGGTGAGCAGGTGAGGGTGTAGTTTAGCATTATTTGCATGATGCTAATAATCACAAAGGCAGTAGAAGGAATATCACCAGCTATTACAGTGTTCTTCCAAAGAAAAGACACAGAGAGCCCAGTGAGTTGAGAGGACCTGTGATTTCTCACGGGCCAAGGAAGTCAAGAGTGTTATCAAAGCAATGATGTGTCTTCAGTGGGCATTGTGTGTGGAGCAGGAGCACAAATGGTCAATTAGGGAAGAATCCTAGTGTTGATCTGAAGCCGATGGCATATTTTCTGCAAGAGAAGCTATGTTCCTTGGGAGAAATATCCTGTGAAGCAAAACCGAAGTCGGCTACTGTGAAATTTAATTGGTGCGCCCCATTCCATAGTGTTGCATTGGATTGTTAGGTGCCACTATTGCCCATAGTGGCGAGGTCTGGAGAAATCTGCTGTGAGTCGTGGTGTGGTTTCCTCTACTGGTAAACAAAGGTTCACTGGAGAAATGCTGCATTTGATCTACGTATCGTCTTAAATCTAGAATGTGGTGCTGCTACCAGACTCTACATTTTCCTTGGGGATATTAGTTGTTACATGCAGAGTGTTAGGCAATAAGCTATATTTATTTTTGAAATTTTGGAGTATGTCTTGTTTTCCCTAAGATGTCATCAGAATTTCAAAATAGCTTCTTTGTTCAAGGACCAGATGAAAGCAGCAGTTTGCCAGAATTTGAATTTCCCTTCACAGCAGCCAGCAGCAAGCCTGTGCGATGGCCTTTTGTGAATGTAAAGACATCTTTAAAATAGAACTAGAGTGTTTTCCAGGCAGCTTTAGGGAAAGAATTGAGTTATAAGTGACTTAAGCGTCTTGTGGCTAATTTCTTCCTTTTTTTCAAGTTCAATGATTGGCATTTGCCACTATTTACATTCTCAAGAAATAATGATGCAGCTGAAAAATTAAAAACAAATCTCATCTCAAGCACTATTTCTGGGAGTTTCTAACAATGCGTTTAAAATAGTCTTTCCCTCCGGGGCTGAGAGACAGGAAGACTGAGAGAAGATGGAATCTTAGGCTTCCTTCCTTGCCTGTTTGCAGAAAGTGGAGCCAAAAGAGCTGAAATTCAGAAGCAATTGATTCCTTCTTCATTCAGATCCTTATCGAGAACTCAATTAATGGCTTGCTAAATCTGAGCCTGCTCAATTACATTTCTCGGACCATCACTAAAAACTTAAGTATCTTTAATTAGTTTTTATTGAAAAACATAAATAATGTAAGTATTGACTCTCTTGGAGTTAAGTTTCAGTTATTGGAAATAGTAAGGCATTCAGGCACTTTCATTATTGCCTCCAAGTGTCTGGTGAATCACTGTGGGATGGCTTTTTAAAGATATCCTATAAAAATTTCCTGGTCTGTTATACGAGGTACCACTAAAAGCATACTCTCCTTGTAATTGTGAACTTAACAGTTTTAATCTGTTTTGATGTTGGCTGCATGAGGGGAAAAGGAAATCTAAATTTTTATTCTCTTTTATTCCTTGACCTTGAACAACACCCTATCTCTTGCCTCAAAAGCCTTGATTCCTAGGGCTAGAACTCCACATATTTTACAGGACTGGTTGAATGCAGCAAGCTGTCAAGGTGTCAGCCAATCTGCTTCAAGTGGGACGGGACGCAGAGCACTGACACTTGAGATTCCTAAGTGAGCTGCTCTGAGCTCATGGCTGCCACTCAAGGTTGTTAATCTGCGCTTTACGAGGGTACTTTCTCTGAACCAAATATTTGGTTAGAAGGCTAGAATTAAACTTTTTAATTATGAATCGGAATGCATTCCTGAATATTCAGCTATTGGCATGCAAAGCTGATTAATAACCATTCAAAGGCAGATTAACTGCTGGAGCTCACCATCCACGCCCCTATAACCTGTCTTGCTGTTTGTTTTTCCTTCTGAAACACTCCAGGAAACTCTGGAGGCTTGCAAATTGTCCAGCAACATGCCTGCTATATGATTCCTTTCCAAATAGCTTGTGCGTTTATCTTGAAAATAAATCTACTATTGACTTGTAAGAATAATTTCAGCATTGAAAACCATGGTTAGGAAACAAAGGCTGTATCCTGGCATCCTGGCAGTACAGGAAAGCGGTCTGGTCCTGGAGAAGAGAGGCCGTATGCTGAGTCTTGTTGATAAACTGGTCTGTGCCTTCCCAGATCACAGTCTCTCTTTCCAGGCTGCACACACATTATTTCTCTGAAGATGGAGCCAGAGATATTTCACAAAGACAGAAGGGTTTATGAGAAAAGAAGGGCAGATATACTCGTATCTTTTCTCAAAATGTACTGATAAGCCATGTTTTTCTTACTTGCAATTTTGGAATTGGACATCTGTAGCTCATTCGTTATCCACAACTGTCATTCAAATCAATTAATTAAAATAATTATAAGTACAACTTAAGGATAAACATAGATTTACTTCTCCTTCACTTTCTTTTAAACTAACATCTTACACAGCTACATCTAACTGCAAAGATGTATCACATTGTTTAAAATCTTTTGTTTTGATTGTATCATCATATTCTTTATTTCCGTGGAGTTACCATTTAGTATTTTAGGGAGAGTTTAAAAAATGCAATTTCTGTTTGTTGAAAGCCTCTCTGTCCCTCTCTTTTCTTCCTTCCTTCTTACTATCTCTCTTTCTTGTAATTTTTTTTAAGAATACTTCCTTCAACTCTCTCATTGTCTATCCTCTGATATAGGCAGTATTACTGTTGTTGGTCATCATGAGAGACTATTACAGAAAACAATCAGAATACTTATATTTCAGTTTATAAATTGAATTCTGAAAAATAAAATGGACACTTTTTCTTGGCTGGCTTATCTCTCAGAGGGAAAGAAACTTATAACCTGACTGATTTGACTACAGTTTATTTTTATATTGCTTAGCTTTTTGTTTTGAATTGATCAAACTTCTGACACTTCACAATATATTTCTTCAATGGTTTCATTATCACCTGAATATTAGAATTGTTCAGTTCATTGCATACACTAAAATCAATAGAACCTTTGTCTGGAAAAGAATTAAATGATAGTGTGGTCAAATCAGATTTTCCTGTTTTCAGCTTCTTTTAAAATAGCATCTATTAGGGTTCCTGCTAGTGTCAAAAAGAACTGTCTAATCTTGAAAATGAGAATAAACACGAAGTTGTAAGAATGTTCATTGCATATCCTGTCTTGTAAGAATATACTCTATATGCATATATACATATGTACCATAAACATATGCATATATACATGTATATTCCTTGCATACAAATACCATGTATATAATCTGATGTACCATATGAGAGATCTACTATATGCATATACTGTTTATCTCTGTGAATAAAAAAATGAATTAATGCTTTCATACCTAGACCTTTCGAATATGAGCACATCTTACCCTCTGATTGGCTCTCTGGGCTCTGGGTGAGCTGTGGAGCCTGAAAGTGAATGTTCAGAGAGTCAATCAGTGGGTAAGATGTGTTCCAGGGAACTTAGCAGCTTTAGCTATGGCACCGCAGATCTTCCATGTACCATGCCTCACACATAGGTTGGGTCAGAAAGCAGAGGCCTTGAAACTAACTTGAAGAGGGGTGGTTGGAACTTCTACGTGCTCTAGGGAGATAAGGACATATCTTGAGGAGGGAAGAGATGTGATTTACGTCTGTGCACTGACACCACTGTGGAGAATAGGATGGACTTCCTATGAATGTGCCACTAACAGCTTCCACATGTTTGTCCTTTAATATGCTTAAGACACTGTAGCATTCTTATGTCTTTAGTTCCAGTAGCCTACTGGCTGAGTCGTACTGACTCAGGGTCACCTTCTCTGATTTGTCAGTTATGCCAGTGTGCATTGTCTTAAGATGGTATGAAGGATAATTTCAAAATCATTTGTCCATGAAATTCTTTAATGCTGAGTGTCTCAGAAGATACATAAGAGACTTAAGTATCACACAAGTTTATTCATCCAGTCAATCACTTACCCATTTATTTATTGATTCATTCCAGAGCTATTTACTGAGCACCAACTATGTGCCAAGCACTAAATAAGGCACTGAGGACACAAAGAAACACAGTTTGGTAATCAGGGTGAAAACAAATCAAAGGCTGAAAAGAAGCCCACTGGCTGTTAGTGACCTTCTAGAATATCACTCAAATCAGGGTTTTCTCAAATGCACAAATTCAGAAATAAAAGAGGACGTATTACAACAGATGCCTTAGAAATAAAAAGGGTCACAAAGAAGGCCTGTTATATGACTATTATATATCAACAAATGGGATAATGTAGAAGTAATGGATAAATTGCTGGAAACACATAACCTATCAAGATTGAATTGAGAGGCAAGAGAAAACCAGAAAGACCAATAACAAACAGGAAGATTGACATGGTAATTTAAAAACCTCCCAATAAGGAAAAACCCAGGACTATACTGCTTCTACCAAACATTCAAAGGAGAAGTAATACCAATCCTTCTTAAACTCTTCCAGAAAATTAAAGTAGAGGGAATGCTTCCAAGCTCATTTTATGAGGCCAGCATCACCCTGATATCAAAGTTGTACAAAAGCACCACAAGAAAAGAAAACTACAGGACAATACCTCTGATAAACGTAGATACAACAATCATCAAGAAAATACTAGCAAACTGAATTCAACAACACATCAAAAAGATTATACCCCATGACCAAGTGGAACTTAATGAACTTAAATGAAATGCAAGATTAGCTTTACATATGCAAATAAATCAATGAGATGTACCCCATTAATAGAATAAAAGATGAAAGCCACATGATCATCTCAACACATGTGGAAAAAGAATTTGATGAAGTTTAACATCCATTCATGATAAGAAAATCTCAACAAAATAGGTATAGAATGAAAATTTCTTAACACAATAAAGGCCATTTATGAAAAGCTCACAGTAACATCATAATTAATGGGAAGAACTGAAAGCTTTTCCTCTATGACCTGGTACAGGGTAAGAATGCCCACTCTCACTATTTCTATTCAGCAGAGTACTAGAACTACTAGCAAGGGCAATTAAGCAAGAATTTTTTAAAAAGTCATCCACATTAGAAAATAAGAAGCAAAATTATTTGTTTGCAGGTGACATGACTCTATGTAGAGAAAACCTAAAGATTCTACAAAAAATTACTATAACTGATATATGACTTCAGTAGACTTGCAGGATACAAAACCAACATACAAAAATTGGTTGCCTTTCTTTTTTTTAAGTTTTATTTTAAGTTCAGGGATACATGTGCAGGTTTGTTACATAGGTAAACTTGTGTAATGGGAGTTTGTTGTACAGATTATTTCATCACCCAGGTATTACGCCTAGTACCCATTAGTTATTTTTCCTTATCCTCCCCCAACTCTCACCCTACACCTTTTGAAAAGTCCCAGTGTGTGTTGTTTCTCTCTATGTATTCATGTGTTCTCATCATTTAGTTCCCACTTATGAGTGAGAACATGTGGTGTATGGTTTTTCTGTTCCTGCATTAATTTGTGGAGGATAATGGCCTCCAGCTCCATCTATGTCCCTGCAAAGGACATCTCATTATTTTTTATGGCTGCATAGTGTTCCATGGTGTATATGTACCACATTTTCTTTATTCAGTCTACCACTGATGGGCATTTAGGTTGATTCCATATCTTTGCTATAGTGAATAGTGCTGCAATGAACACACACGTGCATGTGCCTTTATAACAGAATGATTTACACTCCTTTGGGTATATACCCAGTAATGGGATTGCTTTTTCAAGTAGTATTTCTGTCTTTAGGTTTTTGAGGAATCGCCACACTGTCTCCCACTATGGTTAGACTAAATTACAGTCCCACCAACAGAATATAAGTGTTTCGTTTCTTCACGACCTCGCCAGTATCTGTTATTTTTTGACTTTTTAATAACTATTCTGATGGGTGTGAGATGATATCTTATTGTGGTTTTGATTTGCCTTTCTCTAATGATTAGTGATGTTGAGGTTTTTTTCATATGATTGTTGACCACGTGCATGTCTTCTTTGGAGAAGTGTCTATTCGTGTCCTTTGCCTGCTTTTTAATGGGGTTGTTTGTTTCTTTCTTATAAATTTAAGTTCCTTATAGATGCTGAATATTAGACCTTTGTCAGATGCATAGTTTGCAAAAATTTCTCCCATTCTGTAGATTGTCTATTTACTCTGCTGGTAGTTTCTTTGCTGTGCAGGAGCTCTTTAATTAAATCCCATTTGTCTATTTTTGCTTTTGTTGCAATTGCTTTTGATGGCTTTGTCATGAAATCTTTGCCCATGCCTATGTCCTGGTTGTCTTTCTTTAAACCAACAACAATTTAACTGAAAAAGAAATCAAGAAAACAATTCCCCATTTGCAATAGCATCTATAAAATGCTTAGAAATAAATTTAATCAAAGAAGTGAAAGATTTTACACAAAAGGTGGTAAAACATTGATTAAAGAAATTGAAGAAGACACAAGTCTTATGTTCATGGATTGGAATAATTTATATTGTTAAAATGTCCACACTAACCCAAAGCAACCCACAGATTTCATGTAAACTCTATCAAAATTCCAATGACATTTTCCACAGAAAGAGAAAAAACAGTTCTTAAATATGTATGGGACTATGAAAAAACCCCAAATAGATAAAGCAATATTGAGCAAAAGGAACAAAGCTGGAGGCATCAAACTTCCTGATTTCAAATTATGTTACAAAGCAATAGTAATCAAAAAAATATGGTACTGGCATGTAGATGGACACATAAACCAATGGGACAGAATAGCCCAGAAATAAACCAAACCACAAGTGGTCCACTACTTTTTAACAATGGCAATGAACATACACAATGGGGGAAGGATAGTCTGTTCAATATGTGATGTTGGTAAAACTGGATATTCACATACAAAAGAGTAAAATTTGGCCCTTTCAATACACACAAAGTAAACTCAAAATAAAGACTTAAACATAATACCTGAGATCATAAATTTCTGGAAAAAAATGTAAGGGAAAAGCTTCATGACATTGGTCTTGGCAATGTTTTTTTTTTTTTTTTTTTTTTTTTTTTTTTTTTTTTTTTAATATGACACCAAACTCTCTTTTTGCAACAAAAGCAAAAATAAATCAGTCGGACGATTTCAAACTAAAAAGCTTTTGCACAGTAAAGGAAACAACCAACAAAATGACAAGGCAGCCTATAAAGAGAAATATTTTTAAACCACATATCTAATAAGGGGTTAATATCTAAGATATATAAGAAATTCACACAACTAAATAGCAAACAAACAAACAAAAACTCCAAATAACTCAATTAAAAAATGGGCACAGAACTTGGATAGTCACTTTTCTAAACAGGACATATAAATGGCCAGCAGGGACATGAAAAGGTGCTCAATGTTACTGATAATCAGGGAAATGCAAATCAAAACCACAATAAGATATCACCTCATTCCTGTTAGGATGGCAATTATCAAAAAGATGAGAGGTAAGTGTTGGTGTGAGTGTGGAGAAAAGATTGTACACTGAGGGTGGGAATGTAAATTAGTACAATGATTACGGAAAACATTATAGAATCTACTATATGATCCAGCAATCATTCTTCTGAGTACATAATCCCCAAAATGAAATCAGTACCTTGAAGAGATGTCTGCATTCCCACGTTCGTTGCATCATTATTCACAATAGCCAAGATGTGGAAACAACTTATGTGCCCATCAACAGATGAATAGATAAAGAAATTGTGGTATATTATTTAGCCTTAGAAACAAATGAGACCCTGCCATTTGTGACAATATGAATGAACCTGGAGGATATTGTGGTAAGAGAAATAAGCCAGACACAGAAAGAATAACACCGCATGGTCTCACTGATGTGCAGAATCTAAAGTCAAATTCTTAGAAGCAGGTAGTAGAATGATGGTTCCTCAGAGGGGTGGAGAGGTGAAGGAAATGAGGAGATATGGTGCAGTTATGTAGGATGAACTTGTGTAGAGATATAATGTACAATATAATGGCTAGAGTTTATAATTCTATATTGTATGCTGGAGATTTTAGGTTTCAGGTGCACTTACTACAAAAAAAAAAAGGTACAATGAGATCACTTGGACACAGGGCGGGAAATATCACACAATGGGGCCTGTCGGGGGTGGGGGTTGGGGGAGGGATAGTATTAGGAGAAATACGTAATATAAATGATTAGTTGATAGGTGCAGCAAACCAACATGGCTCATGTATACCTATGCACAAACCACATTGTGCACATGTACCCTAGAATTTAAAGTATAATAATAATAAGAAGAAGAAAATACAAAAAAAAGGTAACCACGTGAGAAGGATATGTTAATTTGCTTGACTGTGGTGATCATTTCATATATGTATACTTATACCAAAACATGTCATACACCTTAAATATATACAGATTTTATTTAAAAGTAGCAAAACACTTAGAAGGTCTTCGGGAAGGAAAGAAGTGACTAAAAAAATTAGAGAAATTTAGATTGAAGTTGTGAGACATAGAAAAGTTCATGTGAGCAAAACTATAAGCTATATGAAAATAAAAATTTGGAGGAAACGCTGGCCTTTGGAAGACATAGATGCATTATCCTGGGTAGTCACTGAATTGATGAAAATACAATGGTATTTTGAACTGGATAGCAGCATATGTAAAGATGATCATGCACTTTTCTCAGGAAGAATAAGGACAGGACATTGAACATGAGGTGCTTCTGTTGAGAATTATGTAGGTTTCCTGTTAACCTAAGAGTTTCTGCCCTTACTGAGAACACAGGGCTGAAGAGAGTGATTAATGAGATAGTCATTAGGCTAAACTCAGCCAATCAAATACTAGGCAAGAATACTCTTTAAATTTTAAACTACTAATATATACATATGTAACTCTTTTTTAAAAATATTGTGCTTTCGGGAAAATTTTAACAATGTTTTTGTTTTTCTATCAAAATTCATCTGTCACGAATTCATAGTTGAAATAGCTACATTTACGATTAGAAATGATCATGCTATTTATTTAGACAATCTGCCAGTGAAGCCTCATTTAGAGTGTTCTCTAAATGAATGGCTAGAAACCAAAGCAGGCTAGTAAATATTTTCCACTAAAATGTGGGGAATATATATTTTTAAAACAGAAATCTTACGATATATCTATAATTGGTCTGGTTTCAGCTAAAAGAAATTGAGTTAGAAGTATAGTAAGTATCTTCCTGTGGACGTAAGAACTTCCTGTGAATAACAAGTTAGCAAAAATGCCAACTAATGTGTATTACAACACATTTCTTATAGTGGAGGTTAAAAAAACATGAAATTGATCTTCAAGAGTGAAAAGAGTCCCCCGTGAGACTGGAGACAGAAAAATGACCACTTTGTTTGGTATAAAAGGATGACCAGAGACCTCCAAAAATGTTCAAGTAGAGTGTTGGAAAAATAAGCCACGTAACACCGGCATTAAAGGGTATTAAGAAAAATTAAGACACGTAAAGAAACCAAGGTGAAAGAACAAACTTGTCAAGGAGCTCTGAGAGTACATCTGAGTTTGGCTGGTATAAACTTATAGAGGTTAAGGTCTCCCTGTCTCTCTCTCCGTGTGTGTGCATATGTGTGTCAGGAGCAGAGGGGTTGGAGGAAGTGGTGGTGGTTGGCGCATAGTTTGTGCCTGAAGGGAATAAAGTCCCATGGCTTTTGCATCTTTGAAGTAGCTGGCCGAGGGACTACAGTCTTCTTTTGGAAGTAGGGGGACGTATAGAGAGGTAGAAAAAACATGCCTTTTGGTGTCAGATAGATCTAGTTTTAATTCTAGCTCTTCAGTTTACAAGCTGTGTAAGGTTGAGCAGGCTGCACAGCTTCACTGACTTTCAATTTTCTCATGGTGAAGTGGAATGAATAATACCTGTGAAATAATGTAACAGCAGTCCCTCCCACATAGCGAGGGTTCATCATCTTCTAAGTCTTCCCTGACAGATATGTCAACCACTAGCCACACGTCACTGTTGGGCACTAGGAATGTAACTAGAATCACGTATTAACAGGATGGTATTTTCAATATATTGAGTTCAATAAAATATGTCGTTTAAATCAATTTATCTTTTCTCTCTTTTTTTTCAGTGTGGTTACTAGAAAGTTAAAATGACCTATGTGGCACTCAGTGTATTTTTATTGAATAGTTCTGTTCTAGATACTCTCCTTATTTGGAAGGGGCTAATGATCTTGGAAAACTGTTAAGATGAAGACAGTGATCAGAACTCCCAACAACCCTGGGAATATTGTGGAGTAAACAGATGTGTGAAGGAGATGGCAGAGAAGGAAGGGATTGGAGTGAGGAGAGGGGATAAATGTTTGAAGCAACGATTACGAAAATGCGAATAAATCACGTCGTTGACTTCAGCTAGTGGGAGACGCTGCTCTACACTGGGGGAAGGGGGGCATTGGGTCTCCCTCTCTGAATTGGAAGGAGCTAAAGGTGAGGCTTCTTGGGCCCTGAAGTTGCTACATTTGGAGAACACAGAGCGCATTTGTGGAGTCCTGAGTTGGCTGCATGTGCTTTACCTTTAGGGTGGGCAAGCTGGCAGCAGGCAGGATACACTGAAGAGATAATGGAAAGGCTACACACAGTACAGCATCAACGACAGGGACGCTCCCTGGGATCTCACGTTCCGCAATTCCAGTGGCGCATTCATGTGAGCCCAGTGTCGTACTGGCATAGTTTGTACGTTGCCTTGTAGAGCTGTGTGTCAGTAAGTGGGAAGAGGTTGCATGTGGTTTTCTTTTAACTGCAGTATATGGGGAAACATTTTTTAAGAGCTTTAAAGAACTGTGGAAAAATTAGATTATAGAAAATGTAGTGAAAATATCTAATTATGGTTAAAATTTAAAAGCCTAACTTCAAGGCCAGAGGGAGAATGAAATTGAGACAAGAGAAAAAGATGTACTTTAGACCTAATGCAGTTTGGTCTACAAGCCCAATTTGAATGTTTACTTCCACGGTTTTCAGCGTTTTATTGCTTTTTTTTCCCCTCTCTTTCCTGGCTTGGAGTCAGTATCATCCTCTCAAGTGCAGATGGCTGGCTTTGGCTTATTT
Organism: Macaca nemestrina; assembly: GCF_043159975.1. Classification (NCBI taxonomy): domain Eukaryota; kingdom Metazoa; phylum Chordata; class Mammalia; order Primates; family Cercopithecidae; genus Macaca; species Macaca nemestrina. The sequence goes on from NC_092128.1 coordinate 121,997,942, forward strand.
TGCTTTCACTGTGTGGCCGTGTGGAAATCCACTCAGACATTTCCTCTGAAACCCTCCACCAGCCGCCCCTCCTCTGCTCTCAGCTGGATTTGCCCTGTGAATTAGATCTTTAATTGCACATCCCTGTTTACCTCGGTGGGTGGGATCTTTGATGCAGAAACTTTTACAGATGCTTTTTTTTTTTTTTTTTTTTTTTTTGCTTGAGTTTTGAATTTTAGCTTGTGTCTGTGTGGACATGCTGTAATCTAAAAGCAGTTTCACAAGTAGAATTGAGAGATAAAGTGAAATATTAATACAACTCAGAAGCCTCAGAAGTAATCAAAGTGTACTGTGATAGAGCAAGCACTGGGCACCAAGAGCAAGGGCAGGAAGCTGGAGGAACAGAGCAGCAAACGTGACTGGTTCGTTAAACGTAGTTGGTTCCAATTTGCTTGCTCTCACCAGTTCCACCGATCTTTCAGGACCATCTGGATTAAGTACAAAAGTGTGGCTCTGTGATGGTTTCACCAGCTTCTCTCTCTGAAGCAGAGATTAAAACAGGGAGTTAGATTTGGAGCTGCAGCCTTCTGTAGAAGATACCCCAACTGCCCCACCAACAGTGTATCACACTGATTTTCTATGACTACTGACAGATGCACACACAGCCAGCCTTGAGGAGGAGGAGTCTGAACCTGGGAAGCTGAGAACACTGGGTAGAACTCATGCTGTGGCTGCTGACTGGCTGTGTCATCCTGGGCAGCCTCTTTTTCCCTCCAAATACAATGTCTTCACCTAGAAGCGGGGATAATCATACAGTGCGGGGGTATTCTGAACATAGGATGAAATGTCTTTGTAAAGCATAATGGCCAGGGTTTGATGGACAAGGAACCTGGGGAATCTGGGTTTTTCTGCCTTAACTCTTCACTTTATTCCTGGTCACATTCTAGGCATAGCTAGATGGGGTTAGATTTTGGTGTGCACCATTTCCTAGCCCTTTGCGTGTATGAGAATCAAATTTCTTTAGGAAAGAGTGAATCTATTATCCAGAAACCATGAATACATTATTCTAGAGAAAGAATGATATACATATCATGTGTGTATAAATGTGTGTGTAAATATACACAGGTAATCATGTGTGTATCAGATGTGGTGTAACCTCTAGAGGTTGGCGTGAAAATAGGGGTAAGGGGTCAGATCCCTAGACTGCAGGTTCCAGTGTGCCCCTGTGACTTTGAGCCTAGAATGCAGTGATCGGATGGAAAAAGTAGTTACAGCCAATCAGTTCTTTGGTTTACAGCGCTGAAAGGAACTAAGTTGTTGTGGATAACAACCATGGCTTGTGAGTGGGACTTCCTGCCACTTACCACTTGTCACTTTAATTTTTGGCAAGATGATTCTTATTATGTCTCCATTTTCTTTTATCAGAATGGAATAATAATAACTACCCCCTAGACTAATTGTGAGAATTAAATTACTTAATTCAGGTACAGTGCTTACTATAATATTGTTACATAGTATTCTCTCAGCAGATAAAATCTATGATTATTATTGTTATTGTTGCAATTATTATTATTACTATCATTATTAAATTCCTACTCTCAAGATCCCTGAATCTACCCAGATTTCTGTTCTTTTGTGACCCTCTTTTTCTAGGCTTCTTGATGATTTTGCTGTACTTGATATCCTTCTAAAGATTTTTTTTTCTATTTACACTATCCGCAATCATTTTTCTTGTTTATTGTAACAAGATACAGGGTTTTGACCAGGGAGCAAATCCTAATATTAAAATTCTTTCCCACTAAACCGCAAATACTGTTTACTATACTCAACTAATGGTTTTCTGTCCTCAATAGAGGAAAATCTTTAGTTTTCCTTTATTTAAAAATCGAATGTAATTCTTCCTGAAGTCACTCATTGTAAATTTTACACTTGTCATTCCTTTAATCTTCTATTCCCAGACACTTAAATAGAAAGAAAAGAAACATTGGGAGTAGAAAGCTGAGTCCTAAAATATTCTAGAGGCATTCCCTGTAGTGGTCACTTGCCAATCTGGAAAAATTAATGATGGTAAACCTACCTCTAGGATGCACACTTACTATCTACTTTTTCCTGTTCCTTGTTCATATTTCTATTTAACAGAACAACTCCCAGCTAAGCCGGAGCTTACTGTAAACTATGGACTTAATAAGAACTATTATATTGTTTTTTCACAGGTAGATTTTAAGTCATACATGGACTTGTATTTTTGCTTGACTTTATCTCATACTTTTTGGTGTTGCTATTTTCAGTTACAAAAAAAGAAGTGCTGTCAATAACAGGAGATAAACAGGAAATAGCTGATTTGATTCTGAAGGAAGAGACTACAAAGGTAGGAAGGAAATCAAGTGAACACAAGTTTTAAGGTAAAATTAGGATAATTTTAGTGGTTGTGAAGTTTCTGAGAACACCAGGTATGAAATTGGATTCCATTATCCCTTTCTTCCTCTTTCGTCATCTTCTCTCAATCTTGTTACTATTCTGTTTTTAATTATTTATGTAAATAAATCAGAAATTTTACCCTTTAGTTAGCTAAAAATATGCCAGCATCTGAAGTCCATTTAATTTTATATTGGAAATGTAGATTGTATAAGTTTTGCTCAAGCTTTCCACTGGGGCTGGAGACAACAGAGCAAATTACCAACCTGGAGACGGAACATCCCCAGGTTCCAGCTGCTGCCCTGCCATGGATTCCCCAGCAGGCGTTCCATGTGTAACATGTGCATGTACAAGCTAGTATTCGCTTTGAGATTTCATTCTGTCAGCATATTCTTGACTTTGTAGAATTGAAGAACCACAGTTGGGCCTTTATACTGATTTGTGAGGAAATTATTTTCATGTTGTTTTCATTGGTTTTATTATACAGCTTTTCCTGTGAGGTGTAACCTAGGCTCAATTGCTACGCCACATCATCACTGAAAACATCTCTTCATCATGGTATTTAAAAAATCTAATAATGAATTTTAATTTTCAAGTCATGTGAGATTTTATTGTCTCAGCTATAGAAATACAACCTGGTAAACTATTATAGGAGAGGGAAGCAAAAAAAAAAAAAAAAAAAAAAAGGACACCTGTGTATTTGCATTATTTTAACAGAAACCCTCCTGACATTTGAACACCACTCAATTTCTTTCTTAATCTTTTGTTTGTATATTTTTTACATAGTGCTAATCATCAACCCAATTCTCTTTATATTACCAGGGCTTTTACATTTTCAATTATGTCAGTTTTTCCCAGATTTAGTAGAGTATTTACAATAATCACTTTTAATTCTTTTGAGTGAATATCCCATATTTATTTAACAATTCCTTGATTTTTGGTCACTTATGTTTGTCCTTTGATATATAATAGTAAAATAAGGATATTTTACATGTAATTATTCTTCAAAATATGAGTTACTTCTGAGAGGTGAAACTAATTATTCAAAGATATGTGTAGTTTATAGCAAAGACTTGGAACTAACCCAAATGCCTATCAATGATAGACTGGATAAAGAAAATGTGGCACATATATACCATGGAATCCTGTGCAGTTATAAAAAGGGCGAGTTCATATCCTTTGCAGGGACATGAATGAAGCTGGAAACCATCATTCTCAGTAAATTAATAGGAGCAGAAAACCAAACACCGCGTGTTCTCACTCGTAAGTGGGAGTTGAACAATGAGAACACTTGGACCCAGGGAAGGGAACACCACACATGGGGGCCCGTAGCGGGGTCGGGGGCTGGGGGAGGGATGGCATTAGGAGAAATACCTAATGTAGATGATGGGTCGATGGGTGTAGCAAACCACCATGGCATGTGTATAGCTATGTAACAAACCTGCATGTTCTGCACATGTATCCCAGAATTTGAAGTATAATAAAAATAAAAAGTGGCATCAAAACAAAGCAAAACAAAGATATGTAGAGTTTTTTTCTAGATACATACTGCCAATAAATCACTATAATTTATTAAACAATTGTACTTACTTTCCATCTCATTATATAGAACTTATTATCTATCTATCTATCTATCTATCTATCTATCTATCTATCTATCTATCTATCTATCTATCTATCTAGTAAGCAATCTCCATGGGGCTCTGCATGTGGAATAAAAGAGGGAGGAAAGCCCATCATGTACTTTACTTGTCTCAGGGTGTTCATAATCCTTTGAATTAGATGATATCAACCTCTTTCAATTTTTTCTCATAATTTTATCTCGACCCTTGTGTTTGCTTGGTTTCTCTCCTACCTTAGAAGCCTCTTCCATCAGGATCTAGTCAGCTGGCTTCTGTTTATCTCCTGGAGCAGCCTAGGGCTCGGTCTTTGGATTCCTTCTCTTCTTGATTGTATTTACTTCTTCAATGATCTCATGTAGCCTTCTGGCTTTAAATATCATCTACATGCACTATTGATATTGATCACATTTCAAATTTGTATTAGAATTATCTACCCAATAGCCAACTCGAATCTCCACTTGGATGAGTAATAGGCATTTCCAAATGTTCACAACTGAACTTCAGACCATTTTCCCTAAACAGCTCCTCTCACAGCCCTCCCTATCATTTAAAAGAAATTCCATTTGCTCATGCCAAGAACCTTGGAGTAATTGACTCTATTTTGTCACTTCTACCAGGCAAGCGATCTGTCAGTCAGTCTAATCAACCGCTCTATGAAAATACATCCAGAGGTTAACAACCATTCATCACCTGCTCTGCCATCCCTCTTCTCCAAGCCACTGTCATCTCCTGCCTGGATTACTGGACTCTCTCCTATCATCTTTGGTCCCCTACAGGTGATCCAAAACACAGCTGCCAGCATAATCTTGTTAAAAACGAAACCAGACCATGTTCATTCTCTGCTCAAAGCTCTCTAGTGGATACTTGTTTTACTTAGAATACAAATGAAAGGCCAATGGCTACCAAGGGCAAACCTTGCAAGACCTCATGTCCTAACACTCTCTTGCCATTCCTATTGGTGACATGCCTGATTCTGCCCTGCTCCCCTCCAGGGGCTCTTACACATGTGGCTTTTGCTTGGATGCTCATTCCGTAGATGTGCACATGACTCCCCCATCACCTCCACGAAGATCAGGGCTTTTGTCTGTTTTGTTCCCTACTGTGTCTCTACTACTTAGAATTATGTCGTATGTGCCAAATAAATATTTGTTGAATGTATGATGAGGAAATTGTACAGGTTAGGTAAATTATTCCAGAGTTCCAACCTACTACTTGTCAGATTTGGAAATTCAACCTAGATCTGGCTGAAACCATATTCATATGACATGAAATAAGTGGGAATATTCTCACTTTTCTAGTCTCTGAATTTATCTTTTTCTTGAAGCTTTGGTAAAATCACTTGTAAAATCATTTAGGTTAGTGTTTTATTTGTTGGAATATTTAAAGAGTCAAAGTTTTGTTGCATATTCTGATTTTATATTATACCATGTACACAAGTTTACAATGGTTTTATCTAATTGTCTATGGAGTCTTTCTCATATGTATTGACACTTCATATTTACAAATGTACTTTGTCTTAGATTCTCTTTTGTTTGCTATGATTATTGCCGCAGTAGTATCATTTTGGTTGCATTTGCCTAAATATTTCTCCATCATTTTACATTGAAACATTTTGTGTTTTTGAAGCACTAACTGGATAACCATAATTGGCAATGGGGTACAGCCCTTTTCTAGCTTTACTAACGTTTCTCTTATCCATTTGTATGAGAATATCCTCAGGAACTAAACCCATGAGTACACATTTTGCAGATTATATTATGAATATTTTAAGTTGGACTCAACCCTGCCAAATTGCTCTCTCAAATGTCTGCACTAGTCTACATTCTTTCCAGCAGAGCAAGCGAGTTTGCATCTATACACCTCTCTTCCCGCTAATACTTGACATTTTCCAGCTCTCTAAATTTTCGAAATTTAATTTGTGTATAATGATGTATCATTTTTGCTGTAATTTGTATTTCCCTGATTTCTGTTGAATTTGAGCCCCTTTTCTTCTTTTTTTTTACTTTGAGATTTTCTTTTCTGAAAATTATCTTCTTTACCCATTTTTAACGTAGAGTAATGGTTCTCTTATTTTTGCAGGATTTTGTGGCCTTTTCTAGATATTAATCCTTTTCACTTCAGGCATTAGAACTATGTTCTCTCAATTTGAAATTTTTCTATAAGTCTTGTTGAATGGGCCTAAAGTTTTAATTATGCAAGCTTAATGAGTTCTAGAGATCTGTTGTACAATATAATGTCTATATCTGACAACATGATATTGTGCACTTCGAAATGTGTTATATGAGTGGAGCTCATGTCACGTGTTCTTACCACGAAAGCAAACAAAGGGACACGAAGCAACTTTGGGAGGTATTGGATATGTCTGTTACCTTGTGGTGATGGCATTATAAGTGCTTGCTTAAGTGCAGACTCATCAAATGCACATATTAAATATGTGCAGTTCTTCCTATATCAATTATATCTCAATAAAAGTGTTAAAAATAAAGATAACTTGGCCGGGGCGGTGGCTCAAGCCTGTAATCCCAGCACTTTGGGAGGCCGAGGTGGGTGGATCACGAGGTCAGGAGATCCAGACTTTCCTGGCTAACACGGTGAAACACCGTCTCCGCTAAAAATAAAAAAAATTAGCCGGGCGTGGTGGCGCGTGCCTGTAATCCCAGCTACTCGGGAGGCTGAGGCAGGAGAATGGCGTGAACCCAGGCGGCGGAGCTTGCAGTGAGCCGAGATTGCACCACTACACTCCAGCCTGGGCGACAGAGCAAGACTCTGTCTCAAAAAAAAAAAAAAAAAAAAAAAAAAAAGATAACTTATTAACTTGTGTATTATCAAATTCACTATTGTTTTGGTTATGTGTACTTTTGAAGTTTTCTTTAATCAGTGTTCTTCCTCTTTATGTTCACAAGTTTTCTCCTACAATATTTTCTATTAACTTTGAAAATTTACTTTTATATTTGAGTCTTTTTTTAGTTTTTTAAATACAGACTTTACCTTTAATCTTTTTAACAAATTTATGGATTTAGAGGTACAAATGTGACATGGATGTATTGTGTAGTGTGATGAAGTCTGGGCTTTTAACATATCCATCACCCAAATAGTATACATTGCACTCAGTAGGCAGTATTGCTTCCCCAATCCCCTTCTCCTGCTCCTACCTCTTGAAGTCTCCAATGTCTATTACTCCACTCTGTTTGTCTGTGTGTACCTGTTGTTTAGCTCCCACTGTAAGTGAAAGCGTGTTTTTTGACTTTCTGTTTCTGGGTCGTTTCACTTAGCACGATGGTTTCCAGCTCCATCTTGTTGAGGCAAAAGACATAATTTTATTCTTTTTAATGGGTAAGTAGTATTCCATAATGTGTGCGTGTATGCCCTATTTTTTAAATCTGATTATCCGTTTGATAGACACAGGTGGATGCCCATGTCTTTGCTATTGTAAATAGTGCTCTAATAAGTATGTGAGTGCAGGTTCCTTTTTGATAGAATGTATTTTTTTTTTTACTTTTGGGTATATACCCAGTAACAGATTGCTGTATTGAAGAGTAGTTCTATTTTTAGTTATTTCAGAAATCTCTATATTGCTTTTCATAGAGGTTGTACTAATTTATATTCCCACCAACAGTGTATAAGTATTCCCTTTTCTTCACGTCCTTGCCAGCATCTGTTGTTTTTTGACTTTTTAATAATAGCCATTATGACTGGTGTGCGACGGTATCTTATTGTGGTTTTAATTTGAATTTTTTTAATGATTAGTGACATTGAGCATTTTTTCATGTTTGTTGGTTGCTTGGATGTCTTCTTTTGAAAAGTGTTTGTTCATTCTTTGCCCACTTTTTAATCAGGTTATTTGATTCATTTATTTATTTTTTGGTCTTATTGGGTTGTGTAAGTTCTTTGTAGATTCTGTATATTAGCCCTTTGTCAGATGCATACTTTGCACATATTTTTTCTCATTCTGTAGCTTGTCTGTTTACTTGGTTGATTATTTCTTTTGCTGTGCAGAAGCTTTTTAGTTTAATTAAGTCCCATTCATCTATGTTTATTTTTGTTGTGTTTCTTTTTGAGGACTTAGCCATAAATTCTTTGCCAAGGCCAATATACAGAAGAGTTTTTCCTAGATTTTCTTCTAAGATGTCCATAGTTTCAGATCTTACGTTTAAGCCTTTAATCGATCGTGAGTAAACTTTTATATATGTTGAGAGATGGGGATCCAGTTTTATTTTTCTGCATATGGCTAGCTGATTTTCCCAGCACCATTTATTGAATGGAGTGTCTTTTCCCTTACTGCATATTTTTGTCACCTTTGTCAAAGGTCAGTTGGTTGTAGGTGTGTGGCTTCATTTCCAGATTCTCTATTCTGTTCCATTGATCTATGTGTCTATTTCTATACCAGCACCGTGCTGCTTTGGTTATTATAGATTAGCCATGGTTTACCTTATAGATGACATTAGGTCGGAAATCATCTTTATCTTTTTCTATTAAGTGAACGAATTTTCTCAACATTATTTTAAACTACCCATCTTTTCTCCATTTAATTCTGGTGGCATCTTTACCAAATGTGAAATTTGTATATACATGTAAGTCAATCTCTGGCTTATCTATTCTTCTTTATTGGCCTATTAGACTGTTCGTGATTGTCAATAAATATATGTATTTTACCAAGACTTTGTAATAGGTCTTCACAACTGGCAGGGAAAGCCTTTCCACTTCACTCTTATTTTGCAACATTGACTTAGAGACTCACCAATAATAATGCTAAATTTAATTTCAACCCTTTTCTTTGCACATATTTTACACATATAAAAATTAGCATTATATTTTCACATATTTTAACTGAATTTGGGTCACACTACCCATAATTTTGAGCTTACTTTTCTCATGATTCTTTTTTCCTATTTCATTTGGTATTCTCGCACATGTCTGCTAATCACTCTCTTGAATTTCATCATAGTTTATATGTTCCATATTTTAAAAACCAATTTCTTATTGGCAGCCATTTAGATTGTTTCCAATTTTTCACTATTATAAATTATGCTGCAAAGCACAGTATTGCACATGCATCTTTTTAAACATCTGTGATTGATTCCTTAGGACAAATTGCTAGAAATAAAACTCCTTCATCAAAGTGTATGCTATTTTTTGAGGCTTTCTCCTTGTGCTGCCTAATTGCCCTCCAGGCAGTTCATACTAAGTTATATTTTCATCACAAGAGTATATGAGTGCCTATTTCCTTGTATTCCACCATACTGGCAATAATTATTATTGCAATTGTTTTCTACTTAAGTAGGAAAAATAGTGTAATTATTACTAGATGTTGAATATTTTAAGAATATTTTTGCTGCTATAATTACATATGTAGATTTCATTTTGATTTTGTGTAGTTTTTTGGTGCAAGGGTTACTTTTTGCATTTGCATTAAGTTTCATTTGCATATCAACAATGCTTAGTTATACAACTCTATACTTGACAGATATTATTGCTCTGAGCCAATCAATTATGTCTACTCCTCCCAATCCTGAATGATTTGATTTGAGTTATCCCTCATTTCACTGGGGTACATGTGAATAATTCCTCTTCTTGAGAGCTGAAACACTCTACTCCTCTCTACATGGTCATGCAAGACAACAGGTAACTGGAAATAAAATACATTGCTCTCAGTTGTTCTCCACAAAGCTCTGTAGACATCAACAGCTTCCTTGGGCAGTGAGTGGCCAGAGGAGTCTGAGCCTCATTTTTATGTATTTGTTTGTTTATTTTATTTACTGGTAACTTTTTCCCTTTCCTTCATGTATATCCTTTAAAAAACACAACTTGGAATTAAAAAGCACCAAAATATCTGTAGAAATATATTTGTTTTTCTCCATTTTATATTAATGATCCGTTATCTTTCTCAACCTTCATAGTCTCTGTTCAGCTCAGGAAAGTTATCTTCAGTTCATTTTTCCAACCATTCCTCCATTCCTTCATCCATCTATCCACAATATTTACTGTGCACCTATTACACTCTAGAGATACCATAAGGCAGAGTATCTCCACCTCAGCACTATGGACATTTTGAACTGGATATTCTCTGTGGTGGGAGTCCTCCCTGTGCACTGTACGATGTTTAGCCGCATTTCTGGCCCTTGTCAACTAGATGCCAGTAGCATCCCCTCTCTCCTCAAGTTGTGTCTGGAAGCAAAAAATGTTTCCAGACATCCAATGCCCCTTTAGGCCATATCCAGAACCACTGCACTAGGGAACAAAATAGACAGTGTGCCTGTCCTTATGGGGTAATTGAGAAGAGGCGTAAAATAAGTTAATGCACTAACACATAGTGTGTTCTCTGAAGGAGAGTGCTGTGAAGACAAGTAGAGCAGGAAGGTGGAAGAAGGGGTCCCTGGGGAGCTCATGCAAGGGCTGAGTGTCAGGGAGACCAGGAGGAAGTGGGTGAGCAGGTTAGGGAATGAGCGGGGCAGGGTCTCTCAGCAGGGCATGTGCTTGGTGGGATCCATGAATGAAGGCACCCTTGCAGTTGGGCCCAATGAGCGAACAATGGGTGGCAGGTCAGAGAAGAAGCAGTGGCCACACTGTGGACATCCTTGTGGGCTGGGCAGCGGTTTTGATTTTATTCTATGAGAGAAGGGAAACCAGTTTGGATCAGGAGAGCTGCACTGTTATTTCTTTGATTATTTTTTCCCCCATTTTCCTTACTTCTTGGATCCATATTGTAAGTGGAGTGGGTTTTCTGGTTCTCTCTTCCTGTTTACTTTATATGCTTGTATATGTTTACTTTTATCTGCTAAGCCTTTTAGCATCTTCTCATGTGCTTTAGGATTCTTCCTTTCACTTTGCTCTACTTTCTTAATTCACCTTCTGAATATCCAATCAAATATTCCTTGCCCCTATTGAAATGTTAAATTTGGCAACTATAGCTTGTATTTTCATTTGTCTTTTTTGACCTTACATGGCTTTATCTTCATGACTATCTAGCTATTTCATAGCTAGTCCTTTTTAAATATATATGTTTTTTAGCACTCAAATGGATTCAGTCCAGATTAGTTATTGGTGGAACAACATTTAAATTTACTGAAATGTCATTTTCAGTTTAGTCTCTTTATTTCAGTGACTCCCTCTTGTGTCTTCGGTATGGTACCACAAAGCTAGGTAGGGACACTTTGTCTAATCATTCCCAGAAGCAGGCGTCACCGTGACGTGTGGGCAGGGAGCATGGCTTTACCGCCCCAGGATATATCCAAGCAGTCCGGGATGAATGCTTTCAGATTTGCTGTAGCAGGTCTGGATAAGCTGTGTGTACTCCTTTCTTCCAATTCTTGCCTCCTCGAAATGGGCGTATCAGTAGGCTTCTGCCGCATCTCTTTCATTTCCTTTCCAGAGGAGCTGTTTTCTCCTTCCTTCAGTTGGTGCCCTCTGCTCCATGTGCAGCAGAAATGCTTCGGTTTTGATGTGCAGACTGTCTTACTTCTCTCGTTTTCAGCATCTAAATGGGGGAGGGTTTTCTCTTTTATATTCTGTTATTTTAATAGGTCTCTGAGAGGGTAGAAATTAGACTTGTGCCCAATCTGCGATCTTACCTGGAAGATTCTTTATCGTGATCCATCTGCTGACTTGAGTGGGTATGAATTTCTGTATGGAAACAGTAGAGCACGACACAGGTGTTTGACTGAGCGTCATTAGACACAGGTGAAATGTGAAGGAACAAATCATTGAGGAGAGTGGTTGCTAAGCTGCAAACCTTGAATAGAAGGTTTGATGCCTCAACAGTTCCGGGAGAGAGTTGACTTTCTGCATACAGTCTGAAACGACTGATTGTGATAACTCCTGTTTGACCAGGACTGAAAGGACCTTTGCCCACTGCATGCTGTTAGACTGGCAGTATCTGAACTTGGGTAACACTTCAAATCTTCTGTTGTCCCACTATTTTCCACTATTTTGCTATTTTGAACAGTGTATAGTTCTTATATGTAGGGTTTTCTCCTCTAAACAAAAACAGACTTATTGTTTTGCTTATGATTATAAAGAAAATTCAAAATGTTGAATATTAGAAGAAAGTTGAAGCAATATCCATGTGGAGATTGATATTTTGATGATGTTCTTTTCAGACATTTTCTTGTTTTTTTCTCTCACCATATATAGCACTGTATTCTTTTTTTTTTTTTTTTTTTTTGAGATGGAGTCTTGCTCTGTCGCCCGGGCTGGAGTGCAGTGGCCGAATCTCAGCTCACTACAAGCTCTGCCTCCCAGGTTTACGCCATTCTCCTGCCTCAGCCTCCCGAGTAGCTGGGACTACAGGCGCCTGCCACCTCGCCCGGCTAGTTTTTTGTATTTTTTAGTAGAGACGTGGTTTCACCGTGCTAGCCAGGATGGTCTTGATCTCCTGACCTCGTGATCCGCCCGTCTCGGCCTCCCAAAGTGCTGGGATTACAGGCTTGAGCCACCGCGCCCGGCCAGCACTGTATTCTTATATATTATAATTTTATCCTCTTCTTTCCTGCCACATAGGTCTTCTAGATATTTCCTCATGTGGATAAATAAGCCTATGTCATCTCTGGTGAATAAAGTTTATGCTTTTGGTTGGATGTGCTATCACTTCCATTGATTAGGAGTGGTTTCCAGTTATTCACGATTATAACATGGTTTCAATAGACTTCTTTTTATATCTTGCTATGCATATTTTTTCAGTTACCATTACATAAAAAAATCCTGAAAGTGGCTTCACCAGATCAAAAGATAAACACACACACTTACACCCATGTACATGTGCATCATATATATGTGTGTGCATACAGGTTATGTATATTTTGCTATTAATTGCCTTCCAGAAAAATATACCTATTTATGCTTCTTAGAATACTTTAAAGATAATATAACTACAACTTCTTGTGTCATTGACCTTTATAAAATGAAAATTCATTCTCCCCAAATTTCCTTAGGAGTCTTCTGTACAACTCGACCCCAAATCATTAAGGTCAAGATGTCAAACCCCATGAATTTATAGACATCTCCCACATTTGAGATGCTATCATCAGCATAGTAGAATACTGAGAAAGAAATCAAATCTGGATGGGTTATATTTTTGACAAGTTGCTAGGTTCCTAATGAGATTTTAGCTTCTTTTAAATGTTGTTGGTACAGGAACTTGTTTCCACATTAATTTCCTCTAGAACATCTATTCAAAGGCCAGTCACTTAGGAAGTTTCCTTCAAGCACTTCTAGTCATGCAAGAGGGATACATTTGACAAACACAAAAAATCCATTTCATTCATGTGAAATTTCTTGCTGGGTGCAAAACTACTGTTAATGAATGTGAGAATCAGAACAAGAATAATAGAATTTGGTATGTGTGCCATCAATCATGCATGAGGGGGAATCCAGGATTGTGATTAGTGTGTTTCTATAACATTATTGAACTGTTTAACTTAAAAATATGATATTGTAAGTAAAAGATATGGTGCATAACAACAGAAGACATGCATAGCATCTCTCTTTTATTTTTCTAGGAAACAGCATTGTCTAACAACCAAAGGCGGTGGTGGCAGAATCTTTGTCACAAGCTCTGTGTTTACTATTTCCCTTTCAGAAACACATCCTGGCTCATCTAGCAATTTCTCAGGATCAAGCATGTAGGAGAGTGATCTCAACCCATAAATGCCTATTAAAACTCAGGGAGTCAGAGCAACAGACAAAAAGTTCATGCGCACTGGATTTTTTTGCTAAGTTTATGTACTTTCTCCCTAATTAATTCAGACATTTTTTTTTCACTACCCACCAAATATACAAAACACTCCTGACCTCCAAACAGAGAAGGAGTAGTGTAGATGGTTAAATGTAAAGCCTGCTCAGGTAGAATCAATTAGCACTAATTAACAGAATCTTTCATTTTTTAAACCCACCTGATCCATTGAGGTGTTTAAAGTTCTGAGAACTGCAAATGAGTGACTGCTTGTCACGGTTCTGGGAGGTAAGTGGTCAATTAGTAAGCCGGCGTTCGGCCTCCATGGGCAAGGATGTGGTGACCTTTCCTTCAGGGTGATTTTCCATCACTCTCTGACTCTGCAAAAATACATTCTCTCCCGGTACCTTGAATTGCATGATTAAAGTCTGTTATTTCTGATTCTGTTTGCAGTCTTACCCTTTTCTAAGTGAAGGAAGGTCAAGAGATTTTGGCCTTTTCTGCCCTAGGGTAAAGGTGAAGGAAGAGGGAGTGTGAAAAGTTGTCAGGGAGCTAGAAAGCAGGGAGGAATCAGCCTCTGTGAAATGTTACTTAAAATGCCACAGCATTAGGATTCGTATGTATGAGTCCCTAAGTCCACTGTGATGAAGATGAAAATACTATTGATTTTGATTTTTTTCTATTTTTTTCTGGGATGCAGCAGTTTAATGACAATGATAACTCATTAGTTGGTGAGAATTTAATACATTAAATAGCTATTTTATGTCAAAATAAAAATGGAAAGATCAGTCATCTTTTGTCATGTAAACAGAAACTGATGATAAAATCTCAAACAGACTGAAACCTTAAAAAAACTTTCTCTGTCAATGATTGGGTCTGTTCTTTCTCCTCCCCAGAAGTCAGGTTGTGAGGATGTAGCTATGGAACAGGTCAGTGCTCTGTCCCTCTGTCTCTCTTACTCAGAGCAGACATCTGATATCTGTTTAGTGAAATAAATTGGTGAACTTTTGCAAATGGGAACAAGTCTTGAGGTCATTTTCCAGCTACTTATATGGTTATACTCTTCTACAGTATATAATTATCTCAGCAGCTAATGAAAGCTATAGCTCTTCTTGTATAAAAACATATATACAAAATATCTGGGGGCTTAAGGGCCCTTTGAAATTCATCCATGAACTGCAGCATAAGAACCCTGGTTGCAGAGTAAGTCCCTGAGAGTGAACAGCAGACACTGTGTAGACCTACTTCACTCTGACTGAAAGGCATATGTGAGCTGTGGTATTGATGCGTTACATTCTTCCCCAAGTCCCCACACTGATAACAATATCAGTACCTTTTCTGCTTTACTGAAAATCTGACCAGAGACTTCTGGGATATACAATGGATATGAATAATGGCAGTATATTGCTTCGAGTTACCCTGTCCTAATTTTTCCCTGCCAAGCAAAGTTGCTGTGCAGGAGCCAGCATCCACTTGTAATTTCTTGAATTCTAAGCCTCTGCCATCAGGTTAATCTTTATGTGATTCTGACTGGATACAAACATCTCTCCACTTGTTTTGTTCACAAATACTTACGAGTACCTGATACATCCCATTCTGTATACTAAGTATGGGGGATAAAAACAGTGACCACAAGAGACACCTTACACAATTTTCCCTCACCTTAAGGAAAAATTGACATCTTTAATGACCACTGTTTGGGATTTGTAGAGCCGGAAAATAATTATCTTACTTACTGACTAATGGTCCACCCTAACTTTGTGAATACAACTCATTGGGAGGAATTCTTACTTTATCATGACAAGTACCCCTACTGTGTTGCCCTCTCTTGAAGGCTGCAGGCATCACTCTAATTTTACTGTATCAGACATTACACCAGATTCTGTGAGTACATGCCCTGTACATAGTAGCCCTCTAAAGATATGTGCTGATAGATCAAAGATAAATGATTTATCTACTGGCATTTTCATTTGATCTGGCATCTCAGCCCAGTGGTTAGTTTCTAAATTTAGATTCTATATTCTTAGATGAATTGAGTGCATGAATAGAGGAAATGGAACTGGCTTAGGAATAAGATCTGGTTTTGAGGTTAGTGTAGCAGTCTTACCTCCGACCAGAGTCAATTGACTGTAAAGATGATCAGAAACACTAACTCAGGAAAATATTTTTGGGTGTTATTAGACATAGTTTTAGGTATTTTATTGAAATCAAGGAGCTTCCAGTTTCTGCTATTACATGGAAGGTGCTTGGAAGTCATCAGTCCCAAGGAAAAGAACTGAAAAAGAGAAAGTCAGCAACTTGACCTAGATCTATCAGATAATTAAGGTCACAGGGCAAACTCCAACTCTGCAAACTGGAGAGACAGGCAGATAGATACAGAAAATCACGGCATGGAGGCAAGAGAAGGAGCAGAAGCAGTGGCTGAAGCCCGAATCTGTAGAATCACTTTAAGATTGATGAATTGCTCAGGAATCCATGTGGATGAGGTTGGGAGTTCATCTGGAAGGGACCCAGTCTTAGTGATCATCCACTTTTGTGAGTTTATCTCCAGGATCTCTACCAGGTCCTCACAGTGAATATCTGAAAAAGATGCCCTGGAGTCCCAGTCACAGAGAGGGGAAAATAAACTATTTTAAAATACACCAAGACTCTCTGTTGTCTTCAATAAGACCTCCCCTCACTGGAAATTATTTAAACTAAGCCTAACCTACTATGTTTTACCAAAGCCTAACTTACCTGGAGAAAGATAAACACCCACCTCCTGCCGTGTCCAGCTTTTGACACAGGGGATGGTAATTCAAACTCACTAAAAAGACTGAGACCTAATAGAGGACCCTAGAATGCGAGTCACATCCCACCACACATTGCCACCACATCACTGCTCTCCTGAACAGTAACACTTGATTACAAGTAAATGAGCTGCAGCCTCAGGTCCCTTAAACTTAAAACGTCTCTAGGGACACCCAAATATGATATGGTAACAAAAACAAAGGCCCTAAGGAGCTTTTAGCCTATAAAAACACAACTACAGCAATCAGTAAATGCAGCCTAACTCCCAGTCAGATTACCATCAAAACACACACTAAAGCCTTATCTACCTCAGTTTCTACTTCCCGGAATGTCATATACAGCTTTCAACGAAAAATTACATGGAATTCTCAAAGCAGGGAGAAAGCACAGAACAGAGACAAACCAAGCATCAGTTTTGCCAAACTCAAATATGGCAGAGTCTTTGGAATGATCAGGCCAGGAATAGAAAATAACTATGATTCATATACTAAGGATTCTAAAGGGAAAAGTGGGCAACATGCAAAAAGAACCAGGGAAGGAGTCCGTGAGCTTAAAGGTATGTCAATAGAAACTTGAACATCTCTTCAGAAACAATGCAAACAAGAAGAGACTGGACTACAATATTTGTAGTGTTAAGAAAAAAAAGTACCGAACCCATCAACCGGGAATTCTGTATCCAGAATAATTATCTTTTAAAAGTGAAGGACAAATAAAGACATTCCCACACAAGCAAAAATTAAGGGAATTTGTCACTAACAGATTGTCCCTGAAAAAAAAAAAAAAAAAAAAAAGTTAAAAGAAGTTCTTCAGAGAAAAAGAAAATGGTGTAGGTCAGAAACTCAGATATACATAAAGAAAAAAAATGTTAGAGAAGAAATAAATGGAGGTAAAAGAAAATCTTGTAATTTCCTTATTCTTAATTGATCTCACAGATAACAGTTTATCCAAAATAATAATAGCAACAACATTGGCAACCATAATGTACACACGTAAAATGAATTACAGCAATGTTACAAAGGATAGGAGAGAGGAATTGGGAATACTTTGTTATAATTTACTTGCGCTACTTGTAAAGTAGAATAGTATTATTTGAAAGTAGATTTGGGTTAGTCATAAATATATATTGCAAACTCTAGGTCTACCACTAAGAAAATTTTAAAAAGAAGTACAATGTATATGCTAAGGAGAGAAAATGGAATCATTTAAAATGATGGGTCAATTAAAACCAGAAAAGACAGAAAAAGAGTAGAAGACCTCCCCTCACTACACCCCTTAAAAAGAAGAAAGAACAGGCCAATATATAAAACCCAGTTACATGTATAGAAGATATTAACCTATATCAACATTTTATATTATAATCTTTTAAAAAAGATATTTATATCAACTTTAAAAGGCCAATAATCTAGATATACCTATTAAAAGACAGAGACGGCTACAAAGGATTAAAAAATAAGATTCACCTGTATGTTGTCTGAAGGCATACACTTTAAATGTAATGATGTAAATAGACTAATATAAAGAGAAGGAGAAAGATATGATGCTAACACTAATCAAAAGAAAGATAGAATAGGTATATTAATTTCAGTCAAAGCAGATGGCAGAGCAGCTAAGATTATCAGGGGTACATAAGGGTATTATATAATAATAAAGGGAGTCATTTTTCCAAGAAGACATAACAATTCTGTCGAATAACAGAGTATCAGTTTACATGGGGGAAAAGTGACACCATTGCAGGGAGAAATAGACAAATTCACTATTATAGTTGGAAACTGCAACACCCCCATCTGCAATTGACAAATCTAATGGAAAATCAGTAAGGACATAGCTGAACTGATCACTATCATAAATCAACTGGACCTAACTGACATTTATAGACTAATTTATCAAGCAACAGCAGAAAACACATTCTTCTTAAGCTTGTGTAAAACATTCACCATGATAGACCACGTTCTGGGCCATAAAACAAACCCAAACAAAATTTAAAAGAATAGAAATCATACAAAGAGAACACTCAGACTTTAATAGTACTAAAGCAGAAATCAATAACAAAAAGATAGATTGAAAAATCTCAGAATCCTGGAAGATAAGAGAACACACTTCTAAATAACATATGGATCAAATAACTCTCAAGAGAAATTTAAAAATGTTTTGAACTAAATGAAGATACAACCCATTAAAATTCATGGAATGAAGTGAAAACAGTCCTTAGAGAGAAATTTATTGAAATGAATACAAAAATTACAGAAGAAGAAAGATCTAAAATCAATAATCTAAGTTTCCACCTTAGGAAGCTGGAGAAAAGAGAGTAAATTATATCCAAAGTAAAAAGAACATAAATAATAAAAATCAGAGTAGAAATAAATGGAATTGAAAACAGAAACACAATAGAGAAAATCAACAAAGCTAAAAGCTGGTTTTCTGAAGAGATCAACACAACTGATAAAACCCTAGCCAAGGTAACCAAGAAAAAAAGAGAAAACGTGGATTACTATAGCTAAATAGGCTATATATGCAATCCCAGCACTTTGGGAGGCTGAGGAGGGCAGATCACGGGATCAGGAGATCGAGACCACCCTGGCTAACACGGTGAAACCCAGTGTCTACTAAAAATACAAAAAATTAGCCGGGCGGGGTGTCGGTCACCTGTAGTCCCAGCTGCAAGAGAATGGTGTGAACCCAGGAGGCGGAGCTTGCAGTGCGGAGATCGTGGCACTGCACTCCAGCCTGGGCATCACAGTGAGACTCCGTCTCAAAGAAAAAAAAAAAAAAAAAAGAAAAGAAAAGAAAAATAGGCTGTGTATGTTAAATAGATTAAATTAAAAAATTATAAGCCTTTCAAAACAAAGCACCAGGTCCAGATGTTTTTATTGTGGAAGTCTACCAAACATTTACGAAAGAATTGATACTAATTCTCTACAAAAAAATAAATAAAGCAGACAGAAAGCTTTCTAACTCATTCTATGAGGCTGGAATTACCCTAATACTAGACAAAGATATTACAAGAAAGAAAAACTACAGACTGATATCTCTCATAAATCCACATGTAAAAATGTTTAACAAAATACTTAAAATAGAATTCAAGAATGTATACAAAGAGCTATACACCATGAATAAGTGAGATTTGTTCCAGGTATGCAAGGTTGGTTAAGGGTTCAAAAATCAATTATTGTAATTTATCACAACAGTAGACCATAGAAGAAAAACTGAATATGATGGTGAGAAACTAGGTAATTCCTTTCTAAGAGTGGGAACAAAGCAAGGACGTCCTCTCTCACCACTCGTATTCAACATCATACTGGACATTCTAGCTAATGCAATAAAACAAGAAAATGGTAAGACACGAAAGGCAAGTAGATAAAGCAATTAAATAAAAATCAAAGTTTGCAAAATTTTCCTATGGCACAATAAAATTATCAAGTACACGTAAAATATTTTTAAAAACACACACATACAGAAACTGTAAAGATTTTTCAACCTCCTCATTTTTTATCATATTTATGTGTAGATAATTTATTTTTTTCTGAAAAATTTACCAAAGGGACATCTTTGAATATTTTCTCAAAAATAGTTAGAAAGCTACTGAGGTGTGTATGTGGGTACGTGTTTAATAGGTTTAATAATTAATGCTTAATTTAATACTTTAATAGGTTTAATTTTCTTTAAATAAAGGAGGTCTTTCTACAACTCCAAATACTTGCAAAACACTGAAAAATTTATTAGTCAGACAATTTTGGCATTATTCAAGTTGCTTTTGACTGAACATAACAGAAACTGATTTGAGCTTGCTTAAGCAAGGAAAGGAAGCTTACTGTGGATCAGAACACATATTCAGTGAAACAGCTGAAACTCGGGAATGGAACCTAACACGCAACAGAAGTTCAGCATCCCTACATTGCTAGTGTCCCATCTGATTCCTACTTTATTTTATTGTAATTTTTGCTCTGCAGACTCCCTTTTGATTTTTTTACTTCATGTGTGAAATAGGGATTCTCCCACTTTCAGTTCCTGAATTTACACAATTTACGCATTACTCGTCTAGTCATATGCAGAAACCAATTAACTGGGTTATGAATCTCAATTCAATGGACTACCAGAAGAAATAGAAATGGCGACTATATACATGAATAGTGCTCAATATTGTTCTTCATGAAGGGAATGCGATTAGATACCACTTCACACCCACTAAAGTAACTAAAATGATGAAGATCGATAACACTTTATGTTGGTGAATATGTCCAGCACTTGCAACTTGAATATAGTACTAATGAGAATATAGAATTACTTTGGAAAATTGGTGAGCTGCTTTGGTCAATGAAGTATTTTTTAAAAATATAACAATCCAATTCTCGGTATTTTCTGTAGAAAAGTGATGACATTTGTATACATAAAGATGCATTTAAGCATGTTCGTAGCACTCTCTGTTTTCTTTTCACATAGTGGCCTCAAACTGTATACAATCTAGATACCTGCTGATAGGAGCATAAAGAAGCTATGGTTTGCTCATTCCACAGAACGTTGCTCAGCAGCATGCAGGAATGACTACTAACATGTACAGCAACGTCAACAAATCTCAGGAATATTATGCTGAATTCAAAAGCCAGACATGAAAGAATCAGCATTATTTTATTATGTGAAGGCCTAGAACAGCAAAGCTAATCTATGTTGATAAAAATCATACAGGTGGTTGTGGATGGCAGGAGGTTGACTGGAAAAAGGCACAAGGAAGTTTTATGAGAAGATGGAAATGTTTATATGTTGACTTGCATCTTAACTGCACAGGTAATGCATTTGTTAAACTTATCAATCTTTATGTTTAAGCGCTGTGCATTTTGCTGTATATAAATGATATTTTGATAAATAAAAGTAAGCAACATAATGTTGAGCCATATTAAATTGCTTATTTTTAGCTACTTTTAGCTACAAAAATGGCAATTTTATATGGCCCAACCTACTAATAGCTTTTGTCTCTGAGAAACATGTGAAAATTGTTTTTGAGGCTTTTTGTACAACTACTGTAGAAGAGATGGGAGAATAAGAGGTGACCTGGGAAAACAATAAACTATCTACAAGGAGCATGTCCTAGGAAGGTCTATTGTCCCTTCCTTACTGGTGTGTGCACATGTGTATGCATGCATGCATATGTAATAGCATATGCATTTATGTGTGTACATTGCATGTGTATGTGGTGGAGGGCACCAAATAGGCCTTTCCACAAGAGACAGGTGTTGAGCTTGTGGCAGATTGGACAATGTGTCTGCATTAATTGCCTTTATTTACATGGCTTTTGCTCAGTCAATTTATGGCATTCTTCTGAGCGCCTGGATCTGGTTGTTCTGTGTAAAAATGATTTTCATTCTGACAATCACAAAACTCACTTTTGCTTGGAATATAGTTTTCTACTGGCTGAGATTTATTTTAATGCTGAAAAGCTGGACCCAATTTATTGTGAGTTTTCAGCAAATCCTTCTCAGATTGCCAGGAATCCCACTGTTTGAATGCACATGTGGAAAAATATTGAGACTGAGCTGTTGAAATGTGTTGGATTATTGAGAAACTGAAAATAGTAAATAGTTAATTGAGTAGAAAATAGGCTTGGCAAGGTTTTATGAGCTAGAGAGAAAAGTTGATAGACTGGACCCTGGAACCACACATATGAGAGAATTTATATTGTTGAAACTCAACTCAATGGCCTGTAATTGCTGTGGGTCAGTTGTGAGTGTGGCCAGAGCCTTGGGAAGACATTCTGAGCACATGAGCTCAAATGACCACTGAAGATCTTGCATGAACAATCCTTTCTCTACCTGTGACCGCCACCCATTTTTGCTGAGTGAAAATTAACCCATAATAGCGTAACCTCATAGTGCTATGTCAGTTGGATCATGTTGTCCTGTCTGTGTTCAACTGTGAAGAAGTCTTTTTCTGGGCAACAAAGCCAAGATTCCTATTCTGAAATATAGTTGAATGCTTTATAGCTTTAGATAAATTTGGATTACAAAACCTGTTGGAAGTCCTTTATGGAAAATAGAAAGCTGTGAACAATGAAACAATGAAAAATTAAGAAGGAAATAGTAAGCCACTTTCCAATGAAACATATGAGTAATAAAAATAGACAACAATTATATAACAAAGATAATTGGCTACGGAAAGTTATAAGCATTTTAGATACATAAAATCATGTAATCAGAAAATCTAGTAATATTGGTACTAGTATTATCTTCTTTTTATGGCGTATAGACTGAGTCACCAAGAATTGTAAGGACTTGTCCAAGATAGCACAATTACTAAGTGGCAAACACAGGAAGTTTGGCTTTATATGAGTCTCTTCTGATTATTCTGTAGCAATTTCAGCATGTCTCTGTAAATTGCTGAACTGAAGTTTGATTTATATTCACATGATAATACACTGAAATACACATGTATGGACATGTGCACATACATGTAGTTCTACATATGCATGCATAGGCATCCCCATGGTCACACACATACGCAACTTCTTAAGTGTCAAAGTTTCACAAGAGAAAGGGCAGCAATGCTGGAGTCAGATCTGAGACTGAATCCTGGTCCTACCTTTTCCAGCTGTGTACATCACTTTAACTCTCTGCCCCTCAGTGTTTTACATATGGAATGTGAGTTTAATGATGGTTTCCTTGAAGGATTAAGGAGCAGAAGCTGGAACTAGTCATTAAAAAGCCTGGTATTTATTATTATTTTGTTCTTAATATCTTCTTAAGAACAATTTTCTTGTTTTGGTAACTAAGACAGAATTGTCCTCTAGACATGGCTTATTAGAGTTGGGGCCCCCATTCTGATTTTTCTCCCCAAGTTATCCTGTTTCTATCTTTGCCCTTTTCTCTACTAGGCTACTAGATTTATTTGTGGCTGTCTGTCAGACCTCAGAATTTGGAACCTCTCTTCAATTTCCTGCTGTTACCTGCTTGAATTTCATTTATAAAGAGTGGGGTCAGCAAGAAAATGGACTTATTAACCACATTCTCTGGTGCTGTACCAATTCTCCCCTTAAGGCTTCCCAGCATGGCCTGGCTTGTCCTCAGAGTCTGGTGGTTTGAGGGTGAGGTGGAGCTGGGGAGGCTATGACAAAAACTAGGCCAACCTCAAAACAAGAAGTCTCACAGAAACCTTTGCTTGAGCTTCTAAAATCTCTAATTTAAATACTGAATTCCACAGTTTATTGGGTCCTGTTATGGAAATTAGGCACATCTTCTTTTTGGATATTTTATGTTTTGGTACTATCATTGGAAAACAAAGCAAGGCAAAGCTAGACACAAAAGCCCCCTTTTCCCTCATTGCTTCTTTTAATTGCATTGTTATTTTGAAACTAGAGAGTGACATTTGATTTCCTGCTAACTGTTTTCCTGCAATGTTTTGGAATTCTACCTTTTGATCAAGGCTGTGGCCTGGAACAAAATTTGGCCTGTGAGTAGCCCTAAAATAACAGGTGGCTCTAAGTATTTCAAAACCAATGTTCCTAATCACAATCATCTTCTTTATGTTTTTACTATTTCTACAGCATAGATCTTGTTACACTGAATGTAAAGAGGCACCAAAAAGTCTTATAAGCCTTCCATTATTTATCCTTGCTGAATTAATAATTTATTTCTCTATTTCTAGAGTTTATTTTTATTAAATCCTTTATTATGGTCTGCCTGTGTCAGAGCTATCTATCCATTTATTCATTTTTCTACCTGTCCATATGTCTGTATTACCTATCTATCTATCTATCTATCTATCTATCTATCTATCTATCTATCTATCTATCTATCTGCCTATCTATCTATCTATCTATCTATCTATCTATCTATCTATCTATCTATCTATCTCTCTCTCTCTCTCTCTCTATCTATCTACCTATCTATCTCTCTATCTATCTCTCTATCTGCCTATCTATCTCTCTATCTGCCTATCTATCTATCTATCCATCCAT
This sequence comes from Macaca nemestrina, assembly GCF_043159975.1. Lineage (NCBI taxonomy): Eukaryota > Metazoa > Chordata > Mammalia > Primates > Cercopithecidae > Macaca > Macaca nemestrina. The sequence continues at coordinate 122,022,357 of NC_092128.1, forward strand.
ATATCTATCAATACACCTATTTATCCACTTTTCTATCTAACCGTCTCTCATCATCTGTTATGTTCATATTTGCTTTAAAATACTTGTTCTTTTAGTTGCTTTGAATAGAAATAAACACATGTAAAAACCAATAATTTAGACTTTCGTTGAACACTTTTGTACCTGTCCTTTCCGTGTCTTATCTCCAACAACAGAAAACCTTCTTACATACCACTTTCAGTACTATAGTGCAAAGAGATCATCCAAAAAAAATCAGTGGGAGGTGATGAGTTGGGAAAATGCCAGCTGGATAATGTGAAGTGAAACAGCTCTAAACTTTCAACATTTCTTGGTTAGAACAATGAAAATTGTTATGCCCAAGACATTTCAGGAAGGAAGGAATATGGCTGTGAAAACAAGACCAAAAATTGTTATGCTTACGAATTTCAGTGCCTATTGTGTTTGTTGATATAATAAACACATTTAAAAAATTATTTTATTTTACTTTAAGTTCTGGGATACATGCACAGAATGTGCAAGTTTGTTACATAGAAATACATGTGCCATGGTGGTTTTTTGCACCTATCAACCCATCATCTAGGTTTTAAGCCCCACATGCACTAGATATTTGTCCTCATGGTCTCCCTTCCCTTGCCCTCCAGCCCCCGACAGACCCCGGTGTGTGATGTTCCCCTCCCACTATCCCTGTGTCCTCATTGCTCAACTCCCACTTATGAGTAAGAACACGCAGTGTTTGGTTTTCTGTTGCTGCATTAGTTTGCTGAGAATCATGGCTTCCAGCTTCATCTGTGTCCCTGAATAAGCACATTTTTTAATTTTCTGTGTTCTTAAAGGAAGCATTATATCTGAACAAATCAGAATTGCTACAAGATGGAAGGCTTTTCTTTGGAGGAGCAACATTCAATTGCGGTAGCTTTGAATGCCTTTTTTTTTTTCTTTTTTGACAGTCTCTCTCTGTCGCCCAGGCTGGAGTGCAGTGGCACCAGCTCGGCTCACTGCAAAACCTCCGCCTCCTGGGTCAAGCAATTCTCCTGCCTCAGACTCCTGAGTACCTGGGATTACAGGTGTGCACCACCACGCCTGGCTAATTTTTTTGTATTTTTAGTAGAGATGGAGTTTCACCATGTTGGTCAGGCTGGTCTCGTAATCCCAGTGTGCTGGGATTATAGGCGTGAGCCACTGCGCCCAGCCTGAATGCCATTTTTGCCCAATTGCCTTGATTTCAGGTCATCACTTGCTGCCACACTTGAGGCATCTGCATATGAATCTCACATGCAGTTGAGAAATCATGGATGTGGCAATTGTGAGTGTTTGAAGAAGTGAAGCATTGCTGTACTCACAAAATGCCGTAGTGAGGCATTTGGCTTTCTGTTTTATAGTTATAGTAATGAGGATTCCAAGTGTGATTTTCTGGGCCAGGTTTGAGGCCATCTTCTCGTTCATTTTTGTTGACAGTCACCAATCGTTAGCCTGGTGCTTGTCTGCCACTTACTAGATAAATATTTGTTGAATATAACAGAATTAAAGCAATGGGCATGGATGTGCCTGACCTAAAAATACTAGATGCCAGAAAGTAGAGAGATAAGTTTGTTGTTAAATGCAAATGACAGTGCTACCTAATAGGTACACAGAATCAAGCAGAGACATCCTCCATAAATTTTGAATGTTAAAGAGGAATAATCTTTGGGGAATAGGAAAGGACTTTTCACCATATTAGCAAGCATGGGCAGAGACGTCACTGTGTGGAGGAGCAGGGCGTTTCAGGGAAGAGGGGGAATTTTAGCCATTGGTTATAGCACCGTGTAGAGAGCGTGGCCACGTGGAAAAGAGGTATAATCTAGTGGCCAAATTGTGTTTCAGTGTTCTGTTTCAGTTCCAGGTTTGGGTTTTTGTCCTGCAAGTAACAAGGATCAACGGAAGCATAGCCATGCAGAAACATGAGCTGGGATGCTTTCTCTCTAGATCAAGCTTGTCCTACCCATGGACTATAGGCCTCATGTAGCCCAGGACAGCTCTGAATGTGGCCCAACACAAATTCATAAACTTTCTTAAAACATTATGAGGTTTTTTTTGCATTTTTTTTTTTTTTTTTTTTTTTTTTTTTTTTTTTTTTTTAGCTCCTCAGCTATCATTAGTATTAGTGTATTTTATCTGTGGCCCAAGACAATTCTTCTTCCAAGGTGGCCCAGGGAAGTCAAAAGATTGGACACCCCTGCTCTAGACGGTGAAAAGATTACCCAGGGCTGGAACAAAGAGAAAGGGTTGTGTCTATGAGATTTCCAGTTCTCTGCTGTCAGAACAGATGCATTTGTGGTGCTACAGTGTGTCTCCACTTTCGCAACCCATGGGCCTTAGCCAGCAGCTTCTACCACAAGTTGCAGTGAGACAGAATCAATGGGAGGACATTTTTTTCCCCAAGTGTTTACTATAAAATGTTTCAAAACTACAGAAAAGTTGAAGAAATAATAAAACAAACACCCATTTACTTACCATCTAGCTTCAACAATTGTTAAAATTTTGCTGTATACGCTTTACTTTGTTTGTGTATGTAAATTACTTGGACTGTAATTTATTTTTTTCTTGTATCTCCTTTATTTTCCAGAAACTTGAAATTAAACCTGAAGACCTTATTAGACTCAAATTACATATTTTTGGCGAGAAAATTGTATTGTTCATGCAATAAATTGCCTTTTGTGTTATATGAGAAGGTAGGTGATAATAAATTATCCTTTAGACTTACCTGTTTCTTAGAACATTTCTTTGATTTCTGGTCCAAAATATCCAAAGCTTATCTTGTAATTCTCTTGCTTGATTCCTGTTAGTAAAGAATATTATTTAGAAGCCAAGATCTGAATTGATTGATATTGGGATGACATTGTTTCCACGTTCATTCTATGGAGCTAGGAAATATATAGATGGATAGATAGATAGATAGATATGTATAATTTATATAAGAAAAATAATATATATATATATTCACATTTCCAATTAAAATTTAACCAAGTGGTGTATTTTATGCAATTTCTTTGATATTATTTCCTTCCTACACTGAAAAATCCAGGTGTTTCACACATTGCCATTTTTATGTAATCATCACAATATGTATATTTTAAAAATTATAATAATGCTACTATTAAAATCACCAAAAGAGACTTTGGCTTTCTTTGCACTTTTCCTTGTATCCTGAATAGATCCCTCTAAGAATGTAAACATGTGCAGTCAGAGCATTCTGTTACACAACATCTTGAAATAATTATTTTCTATATGACTATATTACCAAGTTCATAGATGTAGATTCAGTTGTTTCTTTTTTTTTATTTTATAGCTTTCATTTTTTCCTTTTTGATCTAAAGTGATTTTTTGATCACATAAAATATTGCATTCAAAATAAGGTGCACTCAGAGAAGTTTCATTCCCATCCCTTTACCCTCCACCCCACTTTGACTCCCATGCTATTTCCTTCTTCATTTACCCAGAATTTCTTTTTGCAAAAATATATTACTAGGTATGTTTGTACTTTTGTTTCTACTACAACACAGAAAGGATTCAATTTTCACTGCTGTGTACTTTAAAATACAGCCTGGGACTATCTCTATTTCAATACATCAAAATTTTGCTCATTTTTTCTTACAGCTGAGTGATACGTCATTGTGTGAATATACCACATATACAAGCAGTTCCTTAACCAAAGGCATTGGAGTTGTTTCCTGTCTTCTGCTTTGTAAACTGTGACATAGAACATGACCTTGTTCACATCATGCTTCATATTTACAGAATTTACCATCTGGGTAGATTCCTAGAAGGCGATTTCTGGTTCAAAGTGTTTCTGTGGGGGGTGTGTGTGTGTGTGTGTGTGTATGTGTGTGTGTGTGTGAGAGAGAGAGACACACACAGAGAGAGATTTTTATAGATACTGCAAAAATATCCTACTTATTCTATTATACAATATACGACTCTGCCTGTTTCATCACAGCTTCACCATGAGTTTTGTCAAACATCTGGAAGTTTTACTGATGTGATGAATGAGAATTGGATCTAAAACTAATTTTCACTTGTCTTTTTCTTATATTTATTAGGAGTAAACTTGGTACCTTCTGAACTTGTTTCTTGTGTATAGATTTGCTGATTATTAATCTACAGTGGATGAACATTTAAGAAACTAAGCCTGCTAAAAATCTAACTGGAGCTTTTGAAAATCTGCTGGTTCTAAAAGACAAATCTCATGGTTTCAGGACCAACACAGGGAAGAAGTTCATTGGTACAAACCTCACACCATGGGACCCCTGGAGGACTATACCTTAGAAGCAGGGATGAAAGAAAGGTAGGCTGAGCCTTTAAAAGTCTGAAAACTGACCTCAGGCCAAGGCAGTCCCTGATGGGATTAAGGTGATCTGTTCCAACCCCAGCAACCTGCCAAAAAAAAAAAAAAAAAAAAAAGTAATGCCCAGTCGTCATCACTATGCAATACATTCATGTAACACACCTCTACCTGTACCCCCTAAGTCTATAAAAATAAAAATAATTAAAAAAATAGTTAACATTTTGTCCTTTATGTTTATGAGGCTTATAATCTGGCAAAGGAGTCATTAAAGTAATTTAAAAAAACCCCAGCAACACAATGTTTTGAGTTTATAATTGAAGACAGTATTGATCCTAGGATAGCACAGGGACACTGATTAAGGTCCATCCTGGAGGAAGGGATTTTCTTCATTGACTCTTAGGGGAGATGATATTTGAGAGAAATCATAAGGCATGGAAGAAAGTCGCTGGGTAATTGAGGGATTTCTATGTGCTTGTGCTGCAGGCAGACAGAGAAGAGACCGACAGAGGCAGCTAGGTGTGATATTGTGAATTAGGACAATGGCAAGAATTTTAGTGTCTTGAAGCTTGCTCAGCACATGGGCAAGTATCGGGACATGAAATGGGAAAGGAATTAAGTATTTTTCTTTACCTTGAATGATTTTAAGGAAGATAGTCATAAGGGCAGTGCACTTTAGAAATGTGACTCTGGCCACGGTATGAGGGCTGCGAGTCAGCTAATAAAGAGGTAGTTTCAGTTGTGAATATAAACTATGGTGAGAGACAGAACTGTGGACATCCAAGAATTAAAGAAGCCTTAGTTTTTATCTCACTTTATCTTCATAACGACTGTAGGGGTATTAACTATTAGAGATTCAAATACTAAGTTATAAGTTTAGATATGCTTAGGTATATAATAAATGCAGCTTTATTTGTTCTGTATTTACTTTCAAAATACTTTGAATCACTTTCCACTAGTATGGGAGATGTAATTTCAGTTAATTGGGTAAAGTCTGGTAACAGCTCATTCCTGGCATCTGCTGCAGCCTTTCAGCTGAGGGCGTTAGGTTCTGGGCAGTTGATCTTACTGGGCGCATGGGGATGTTGCATTGTTGTCTGTTTTTTAAACTGAAATCCTTTACAGCATTCTCATGCATTGTCAGTCCCTGGCAGGTTTGCAGGGGTCATATCCAGACCTTTGTGTCTTATGCCTGGACCTCAAGTTTTAAGACTTCAAAGCCAGTATTTATCTATTTTACTTAGTTCTTTACCATTCATTTTGGAAAAGCATTTCCTTGAAGCAACGGATGCCTCATGGTCTAGTTCCGAATGGGCATTACCACAGGGTAACAGGAAATACTGCAGAAAAACATGTCAGTTGATATTCCAGAATTTTAAATTGACACATTTTTGTCTCCATATTTACATGTGAAGAGACAACACTTAACGAGATGACTGTCAGCAGTCAAAGATGTGAGGAAGGACTGAGAGTACAGATTTGAGAGAGATTTGATGTTTAGATTTCATGTCAGAATATATGTGGTTGGGGGAAGAGGTATTTGACTTGAATAAGAAGCTAATGTGAATAGAAAGCCAGGTTGCAAAAAATACGTAAACAAGTAATTCAACCAAATTGCCTTTCAGAATCAAAATGGAGGGGTGAGGAACTGTGTAAGTTGATAAGTACGTTGCTATGGTTACTTTTCCTGATTGGAACAATGCTATTGAAGAGTTGGTTATTTTAAGTTGACATCTGGTAACATTTAATTTATTGGGAAAATAACTTGGTTTACATTCAGATGTATATTTAAAAATCATAACTTCTATTGCATTTTGGTGTAGGTATGCAAATCAAAATTAGAAATTAGTTGTTTACTGTGTTAGACTTCTTGAAAGTAAATATATGTACATTTCAAGAAAACAATGCTAGGTATTTGGCATATTTGAGAGGATTATCCCAGAGGTAGTAATGGAAACATCATCAGGTTGGGAGTGGGACAAAACTATGGCCATGTAATGTTTCCACGGCCTACTAAGCAGGCAGCCAAGACCAAGCTAATTAAACTCCTTGAACCTTACTTTTCTAATTTATGGAGCACTATTACATTCTTTTACATGCAACAGGATGTGAAACATTCTGACGACACTCTGTTTCCATTATCCTTCATATGCCATTCCCGTGGTTACAGCTGTTGAAATGACACCCATAGAAAACAGAAGAAAATAATTAGCTTCCACTCATTTCCAAACCCAGTACTGTGGGTTAAAAATTAACCACAAAGCATAAATGTATTTTTCTATGATACATCCTAAGGAATATTTAAAGGCATTCTGAGTTTGCTATTACACTTATCTTGTGGTGGAAAAATCTTTCTTTCCCACACACAGTGGCTTGCATTACTCTGGTAAATGTACATTTATTGAACCCTTTCTTGGCACATTGAAAGCTACACTTATTGAACCCTTATAGGGCACATTGCAAATCTTGGGGGAATGGCACTTCAAGTGACACTGTGCCAAATAGGAGATACTATAAGACAGAAGAGCAGTGCCATGCCAAGCCAAATAGGAGCCTGAGACAAAAAGAAAATCAATAATACTGAGCCAGGCTTTATTTAAAATTTTTTATATTTTGTTTATTATGATGGCTGGTTTTATGTGTGTGTCAACTTAACTGGGTCACAAAGTGCCTAGATATTTGGTTAAATACTATTCTGGGTGCTTCTCTGAGGGTGTTTTGGGATGAGATTAACATTTAAATTAGTAGACTAGGGGGGCACACCTAAGATGGCCGAATAGGAACAGCTCCAGTCTCCAGCTCCCAGCGTGAGCGACACAGAAGATGGGTGATGTCTACATTTTCAACTGAGGTACCGGGTTCATCTCACGGGGGCGTGTCATGTCGGACAGTTGGCATTGGTCCGTGGGTGCAGCCTGACCAGTGAGATCTGGAGCAGCGCGAGGCATTGCCTTACCCGGGAAGTGCAAGGGGGAAGGGAATTCCTTCTCCTAGCCAAAGGAAATTGAGACACACAACACCTGGAAAATAGGGTAACTCCCACCTTAATACTGCGCTTTACCAAGGGTCTTAGCAAACGGCACATCAGGAGATTATATCCCACACCTGGCCCAGAGGGTCCCACTCCCACGGAGCCTCCCTCATTGCTAGCACAGCAGTCTGAGATCTAACTGCAAGGTAGCAGTGAGGCTGTGGGAGGGGCGCCCGCCATTGTTGAGGCTTAAGTAGGTAACCAAAGCCACCAGGAAGCTCAAATTGGGTGGTGCCCACCACAGCTCAATGAGGCCAGCCTGCCTCTATAGACTCCTCCTCTGGGGACAAGGCATAGCTAAACAGAAAGCAGCAGAAACCTCGGCAGAGGTAAATGCCCCTGTCTGACAGCTTTGAAGAGAGCAGTGGATCTCCCAGCACGGAGGCTGAGATCTGAGAATGGACAGACTGTCTGCTCAAGTGGGTCCCTGACCCCTGAGTAGCCTAAGTGGGAGACATCCCCCACTACGTGCAGACCGACACCTCACACCTCACACAGTGGGGTACACCCCTGAGATGAAGCTTCTAGAGCGAGAATCAGACAACACTCGCTGTTCAGCAATATTCTATCTTCTGCAGCCTCCGCTGCTGATACCCAGGCAAACAGGGTCTGGAGTGGACCTCAGGTAAACTCCAACAGACCTATAGCTGAGGGTCCTGAGTGTTAGAAGGAAAACTAACAAACAGAAAGGACACCCACAGCAAAATCCCATCAGTACATAACCATCATCAAAAACCAAAGGCAGATAAAATCACAAAGACGGGGAAAAAGCAGGGCAGAAAAGCTGGAAATTCAAAAAATCAGAGTGCAACTCCCCCTCCAAAGGAATGCAGCTCATCACCAGCAACAGAGCAATGCCGGATGGAGAATGACTTTGATGACTTGAGAGAAGAAACCTTCAGTGGATCAAAATTCTCAGAGCTAAAGGAGGAACTATGTAACCAGCGCAAAGAAACTAAAAACCTTGAAAAAATATTTGATGAATGGCTAACTAGAATAACCAATGTAGAGAAGTCCTTAAAAGAACTGATAGAGATGAAAACCATAACATGAGAACTATGTGACAAATGCACAAGCTTCAGTAACCGATTCAATGAACTGGAAGAAAGAGTATCAGCGACTGAAGATCAAATGAATGAAATGAAGTGAGAAGAGAAGTGTAGAGAAAAAAGAGTGAAAAGAAATGAACAAAGCCTCCAAGAAATATGGGATTCTGTGAAAAGACCAAATCTACGTCTGATTGGAGTGCCTGAAAGTGACAGGGAAAATGGAACCAAGTTGGAAAACACTCTGCAGGACATCATCCAGCAGAACTTCCCCAATCTGGTAAGGCAGACCAACATTCAAATTCAGGAAATACAGAGAATGCCACAAAGATACTCCTTGAGAAGAGCAACTCCCAGACACATAATTGTCAGATTCACCAAAGTTGAAATGAAGGAAAAAATGTAAAGGACAACCAGAGAGAAAGGTCAAGTTACACAAAAAGGGAAGCCCATCAGACTAACAGCAGATCTCTCGGCAAAACTCTCCAAGCCAGAAGAGAGTTGGGGCCAATATTCAACATTCTTAAAGAAAAGAATTTTCAACCGAGAATTTCATATCCAGCCAAACTAAGCTTCATAAGTGAAGGAGAAATAAAATTCTTTACAGACAAGCAAATGCTTAGAGGTTTTGTCACCACCAGGCCTGCCCTACAAGAGATCCTGAAGGAAGCACTAAACATGGAAAGGAATAAGGTACCAGCCATTGCAAAAACATGTCAAAATCTAAAGTCCATCGATGCTAGGAAGAAACTGCATCAACTAGCAAACAAAATAACCAGCTAATATCATAATGACAGGATCAATTCACACATAACAATATTAAATTTAAATGTAAATGGACCAAATGGTCCAATTAAAAGACACAGACTGGCAAATTGGATAAAGAGTCAAGACCCATCAGTGTGCTATATTCAGGAGACCCATCTCACATGCAGAGACACACACTCAAAATAAAGGGATGGAGGAAGATTTACTAAGCAAATGGAAAACAAAAAAAAGCAAAGATTGCAATCCTAGTCTCTGATAAAACAGACTTTAAACCATCAAAGATCAAAAGAGACAAAGAAGGCCATTACATAATGGTAAAGGGATCAATTCATCAGGAAGAGCTAACTATCCTAAATATATATGCACCCAATACAGGAGCACCCAGATTCATAAAGCAAGTCCTTAGAGACTTACTAAGAGACTTAGACTCCCATACAATAATAATGGGAGACTTCAACACCCCACTGTCAACATTAGACAGATCAACAAGACAGAAAGTTAACAAGGATATCCAGGAATTGAACTCAACTCTGCACCAAGTGAACCTAATAGACATCTACAGAACTCTCCACCTCAAATCAACAGAATATACATTCTTCTCAGCACCACATTGCACTTATTCCAAAACTGACCACATAGTTGGAAGTAAAGCACTCCTTAGCAAATGTAAAAGAACAGAAATTATAACAAACTGTCTCTCAGACCACAGTCCAATCAAACTAGAACTCAGGACTAAGAAACTCAATCAAAACCGCTCAACTACATGGAAACTGAACAACCTCCTCCTGAATGACTATGGGGTACACAACAAAATAAAGGCAGAAATAAAGATGTTCTTTGAAATCAATGAGAACAAAGATACAACATACCAAAATCTCTGGGACACATTTAAAGCAGTGTGTAGAGGGGAATTTATAGCACTAAATGCCCACAAGAGAAAGCAGGAAAGATCCAAAATTGACACCCTAACATCACAATTAAAAGAACTAGAGAAGCAAGAGCAAACACATTCAAAAGCTAGCAGAAGGCTAGAAATAACTAAGATCAGAGCAGAACTGAAGGAGATAGAGACGCAAAAAACCCTCCAAAACATCAATGAATCCAGGAGCTGGTTTTTTGAAAAGATCAACAAAATTGATAGACCGCTAGCAAGACTAATAAAGAAGAAAAGAGAGAAGCATCAAATAGACGCAATAAAAAATGATAAAGGGGATATCACCACCGACTCCACAGAAATACAAACTACCATCAGAGAATACTATAAACACCTCTACACAAATAAACTAGAAAACCTAGAAGAAATGGATAATTTCCTGGACACTTACACTCTCCCAAGACTAAACCAGGAAGAAGTTGAATGCCTGAATAGACCAATAGCATGCTCTGAAATTGAGGCAATAATTAATAGCTTACTAACCAAAAGAGTCCAAGACCAGACACATTCACAGCTGAATTCTACCAGAGGTACAAGGAGGAGCTGGTAACATTCCTTCTGAAACTATTCCAATCAATAGAAAAAGAGGGAATCCTCCCTAACTCATTTTATGAGGCCAACATCATCCTGATACCAAAGTCCGACAGGGATACAACAACAAAAAAGAGAATTTTAGACCAATATCCCTGATGAACATCCATGCAAAAATCCTCAATAAAATGCTGGCAAACCGAATGCAGCAGCACATCAAAAAGCTTATCCACCATGATCAAGTGGGCTTCATCCCTGGGATGCAAGGCTGGTTCAACATATGCAAATCAATAAACGTAATCCAGCATATAAACAGAACCAAAGACAAAAACCACATGATTATCTCAATAGATGCAGAAAAGGCCTTTGACAAAATTCAACAGCCCTTCATGCTAAAAACTCTCAATAAATTCGGTTTTGATGGAACATATCTCAAAATAATAAGAGCTATTTATGACAAACCCACAGCCAATATCATACTGAATGAGCAAAAACTGGAAGCATTCCCTTTGCAAATCGTCACAAGACAGGGATGCCCTCTCTCACCACTCCTATTCAACATAGTGTTGGAAGTTCTGGCTAGGGCAATCAGACAAGAGAAAGAAATCAAGGGTATTCAGTTAGGAAAAGAAGAAGTCAAATTGTCCCTGTTTGCAGACGACATAATTGTACATTTAGAAAACCCGATCATCTCAGCCCCAAATCTCCTTAAGCTGATAAGCAACTTCAGCAAAGTCTCAGGATACAAAATCAATGTGCAAAAATCACAAGCAGTGTTATACACCAGTAACAGACAAACAGAGAGCCAAATCATGAATGGACTCCCATTCACAATAGCTTCAAGGAGAATAAAATACCTAGGAATCCAGCTTACAAGGGATGTAAAAGACCTCTTCAAGGAGAACTACAAACCACTGCTCAGTGAAATCAAAGAGGACACAAACAAATGGAAGAACATACCATGCTCATGGATAGGAGGAATCAATATCGTGAAAATGGCCATACTGCCCAAGGTAATTTATAGATTCAATGCCATCCCCATCAAGCTACCAATGAGTTTCTTCACAGAATTGGAAAAAACTGCTTTAAAGTTCATATGGAACCAAAAAAGACCCTGCATTGCCAAGACAATCCTAAGTCAAAAGAACAAAGCTGGAGGCATCACGGTACCTGATTTCAAACTATACTACAAGGCTACAGTAACCAAAACAGCATGGTACTGGTACCAAAACAGAGATACAAACCAATGGAACAGAACAGACCCTCAGAAATAATACCACACATCTACAGCCATCTGATCTTTGACAAACCTGACAAAAACAAGAAATGGGGGAAGGATTCCCTATTTAATAAATGATGCTGGGAAAATTGGCTAGCCATAAGTAGAAAGCTGAAACTGGATCCTTTCCTTACTCCTTATATGAAAATTAACTCAAGATGGATTAGAGACTTAAATGTTAGACCTAAAACCATAAAAACCCTAGGAGAACACCTAGGTAATACCATTCAGGACATAGGCATGGGCAAGGACTTCGTGTCTAAAACACTAAAAGCAATGGCAACAAAAGCCAAAATTGACAAATGGGATCTAATTAAACTAAAGAGCTTCTGCACAGCAAAAGAAACTCCCATCAGAATGAACAGGCAACCTACAGAATGGAAGAAAATTTTTGCAATCTACTCATCTGACAAAGGGCTAATATCCAGAACCTATAAAGAACTCAATCAAATTTACAAGAATAAAACAAACAACCCCATCAAAAAGTGAGCAAAGGGTATTAATAGACAGTTCTCAAAAGAAGACATTCATACAGCCAACAGATACATGAATAAATGCTCATCATCACTCACTATCAGAGAAATGCAAATCAAAACCACAATGAGATACCATCTCACACCAGTTAGAATGGCAATCACTAAAAAACCAGGAAACTACAGGTGCTGGAGAGGATATGGAAAAATAGGAACACTTTTACACTGTTGGTGGGACTGTAAACTAGTTCAACCATTGTGGAAAACAGTGTGGCGATTCCTCAAGGATCTAGAACTAGAAATACCATTTGACCCAACCATCCCATTACTGGGGATATACCCAAAGGATTGTAAGTCATGCTGCTATAAAGACACATGAACATGTATGTTTATTGCAGCACTATTCACAATAGCAAAGACTTGGAATCAACCCAAATGTCCATCAGTGAGAGACTGGATTAAGCAAATGTGTCACATATACACCATGGAATATTATGCAGCCATAAAAAAGGATGAGTTCGTGTCCTTTGTAGGGACATGGATGCAGCTGGAAACCATCATTCTCAGCAACTATCACAAGAACAGAAAACCAAATACCGCATGTTCTCACTCATAGGTGAGATTTGAACAATGAGATCATTTGGACACAGGAAGGGGAACATCACACACCAGGTCTTATTGTGAGGAGTGGGGAGGGGGAGAGATAGCATTAGGAGATACACCTAATGTAAATGACGAGTTAATGGGTGCAGCACACCAACATGGCACATGTATATATATGTAACAAACCTGCACATTGTGCACATGTACCCTAGAACTTAAAGTATAAAAAAAAAAATTAGTAGACTAAGTGCAGAGGATTGCTCTCTTTAATGTTGGTGGGCTTCATCCAATTGCTTGAAAGCCTGAATAGTACAAAAAGACTGACCTTCCCCAAGTGAGAGGACAGTCCTCTTGCCTAATCGCCTCAGACTGGGACATCAGCACTTTTCCTGCCTTCAGATCTGAACTAAAACATTGGTTCTTCCAGGGTAGTTAGCCTGCCAGCCTTTAGACTAGAACTTACACTATCAGATGTCTTGGTCTTCAGGCCTTTGGACACAGGCTGGAGCTACACCACAGCTCTCTGAGGTCTCCAGCTTGCAAGCAGACCCACCCCACAGAACCTGGGACTTTTCAGCCTCCGTAATCATCTGCCACTCCTTTCTTTCTCCCTGAAACTCTAATTCATTCATCATGGATTTTTACATTGATTTTTTTTTGAATATTACATTAAAATATTATATCTCTTGATAACTAAGATTTTTAGTGCTTCTTTAGATTGTGCATCAATGTGAGTGTCTAACTCACTTTACCCAGACCTGGACTTGCATAGGACATAGTAAAGCACAACTCCCCATCAAATTGCCTCTTGAGAAACGCAGAAGCTTTCCTCGCCTTCTTTCTGCCTCTACTCTTTACAATTCTTCACATCATGTTTGCCAAATCCATTCTGTCTCTTTCACTGTTGCCAATGTCTCTAATCCTCACTCCTATTATTGCAGTAGTTTCCTGTTTTGCTTATTTTTTCTCCAGGCATTAATCCCTCAATCCATTCTTTACATACTTTTAAGAGGTTATCTTTCAAAAACACAATTCTGATTTCAATACTCCCTTTTAAAATGCCTTTTTTAAACTCACCATTTCCAATCTTCTTAGCACTGTACTTAAGTTATGTTTCCAACTTTGTTTCATGCCTTTTGCTCTTGATAATACCCAGTTAGCTCAAATGACACCACAGTGCTTACCAAGACTAAACAGGCAATGCTCTTTAACTGTGTTAGCTATGTTCACGTGCAGCTTCTCTTGCCAGGGTCTGATGAACTCTACTTATCTTTCACCATGCTACATAATTGTTACCATCTCAACTTTGATTTTTATTCCCCCTACAGTGAAAAGTTTTATCTCTTCTCCTCTGTATTTCATAGTACTTATCATTATCTTGAAAATAATAGTAATCTTTACCTTGGAATTTTAATTATATGCTTAGAAATTCATCTCCCCAGCAAGCTGTTGGGGAGGGAAAGACATTGCCATCCTTACCCATGAATCTTTTATACATACCTCAGTGTCTAGCCTGGATGAGTCTCATTGTTGAGCAAATAAGTACCATAAAGTAGAAAGTCATAAGTGTTATGAAAGAGGATGGCTTTACAAGTATAAGATGATGAGAGAAATAAGTGGAATAACGGGGAAAAACCCCAAGAAATTGTAATTCTCCAGGAGCTTGGTATCTAAAATTTGGTATGTCTGGCACCAAATGACAGTGATATATTGGAGACCCTATAGCCAAGTATCTTATACAGCATTAAAACAAAAATAAGAGATCCACACCATTTATTTTGAATGCAATTAATATATATAAATCCAAATTTCTATTTAAATTGGAAGATACAAAAAGCAATGTTTAAAAGTGTGAGAAACTCGAAAACTTAGCTATTTGGCAAATAATTCTAACTTCTTAATTTCGTATATATTGTACTTTGCCCCAAGAAGCTAAAATCTCTGGAGCCCTATTCATCTAAACACTGGTCTTGCTTTATTAGTGAAGAGTCTCACCATCACTCCACTCACCATCACTCCATTTTTCTACCAGAATCTATGTTGATTACCCTAAAATATTTTGCATATACTGACTGCCTCCAGCCAGTACCTTATTTCTGCCTGTGTGAGTTGTTTTCAATAATGGTTCCTTAGTTCTTACAATCTGAGTATGGATTATTTCCCACAACTCTCCCCGTGGCTTTATTTCAGACAGGGAGCCTGCAGGAATACATCTTTTCCTATGATTCTAAACTTCAATCAAGATAAATGCAACATCACTGGTTTGTGTCACCTGACTTTGGCCCCAGGTTTAGTCTTATTTGTCAACCACTGAGTAACCTGCTTCCAGATTTTGGCTAAGAAATCTACATCTAGCCAGATTCTATTCACCTAAAGTTTCCATTATTTTTAAAGAAATCAAATATTTTGCATACCATTTCTGTCATTTCTTGAAAAAGAAAAGTGAAAACAGATCCAGATTCTTCTTCAGTAGGAATCTTAATTACTGTAAGTATTTGAAAACATCATTTTTCTGGTCTTTTTGAGTTCTGGAGCCCAGTGATCGTATAATCTGCATAGTCAGCACTCTGCACCTTCATTTAAAGTATGTGATTTTATGCAAGTACCTCAGATATAAGTTTTCAGTACTATGAATACTGAAGAGGCAAAAAGCAGTTTATTTTATGCCTGTCCTTTCACTCTCCAGGATAGCACTTTTTTTTTTTTTTTTGTATAGCTTTTAGTTTTTAAATACTAGGTAAGTGTTGAATAATTATCTCCAAATTACAGATGAGGTTAAGAGACCTGTACTCTAGATCACACAGAAGAGAAAAGACAGAGCCACAATTCCAGCTTAGAGTCTATGATTGCAAGTACAACATTCCTTGTAAAATACTGTTGTATAATCTTCCCCCTCAATGAGAAAGAAAATTTGAGGTTTAAAAAATTAATTAAAATCATTGACTTTGAATATTTGTTTATTGCAATCCCCAGAGATTTTTCTATTACAAATGTTCACTTTTTAAAAAGTAAATTATAAGTTAAGATTCTCTTTTTAAAAAAATCCCAGAACACCCCGGGGCAGTGGAGGGTGCACATAGTCCAGTGGGAGAATTGTTCGAGCTCAGGAGAGTTCTGGGCTGTCGTGCACTGTGACCGTGAGGTGTCCACACTAAGTTCCACATCAATACAGTGACCTCCAGGGAATGAGGGACCATCAAGTTGCCTAAGGAGGAGTGAAGCAGCCCAGGTCAGAAGTGGAGCAGGTCAAAACTTTCATGCTGACCAGTGGAGGAATTGTACCTGTGAATAGCCACACTGCAGCCTGGGCTACATAGCGAGACAGTCTCTAAAAAAAAAAAAATCCAGAACAGAGAACATATTATCTTACTAATGTAATTTTTTTTTTTCTTAGGGACAGAGCCTCACTCTGTTGTCCAGGCTGGAGTGCAGTGGCATGATTGTGGCTCACTGCAACCTCGAACTCCTGGCTTCAAGCAATCCTCCGGTCTCAGCTTCCCAAGTAACTCAGACTACAGGTGTGTGCCCCATGCCCAGATAATTACAAAAAATATTTTGTAGAGATAGGGTTTTGCTATGTTGCCCAGGTGGGTCTTGAACTCTTGGCCTTAAGTAGTCATCCCACCTTGGTCTTCCAAGTCATTGGAATTGCAAGCATGAGCTACTGTGCCCAGCCTAATCTTTGTGCAAAGATGTTAAGGGGCAGAGGGCTGGCAGTCTCCTGGGGATGACACGTGGAAAGTCAGACACCACTGTGATGGTTAATACTGAGTGCCAACTTGATTGGATTGAAGGACACAAAGTATTGATCCTGAGTGTGTCTGTGAGGGTGTTGCCAAAAGAAATTAACATTTGAGTCAGTGGGGCAGGGGAAGGCAGATCCACCCTTAATCTGGTGGGCACAATCTAATCAGCTGCCAGAGAATATAAAGCAGGCAGAAAAATGTGAAAAGGAGAGGGGACCTAGCCTCCTAACCTACATCTTTCTCTCATGCTGGATGCTTCCTGCCCTCAAACATTGGACTCCAAATTCTTCACTTCTGGGACTCAGACTGGCTCTCCTTGCTCCTCAGCTTGCAGACAGCCTGTTGTGGGACCTTGTGATCATGTGAGTTAATACTTAATAAACTCCCCTTTATCTATATCTATATCTATATCTATATCTATATCTATATCTATATCTAATCTATATCTATATCTATATCTATGTCTATATCTGTATCTATATCTGTATCTATATCCTATTAGTTCTGTCCCTCTAGAGAAACCTGACTAGTTTTAGTCTCCACCCTTGTGGGCACAGAGGCCATCTGGCCAGTTTGAGCGGTCCTGACAAAAGACACCTCTTCCCCTGCAGGACTCAGCATTGGAGCCCTGCCTGAGGGTGAGGGAAAAGGTACCTCTCCATTTCATCCCATATTATGCCTCTCAAGTTCCAACAGCCCTTCTTGTGGACACTCCTGCCACACTGGTCTTTTCTCTGGGAAGCAGTGCCTGACATCCTCAATGAGGTCCTGATTCCTGGATAAAAACCCAGCGAACAACTGTGGGAGGTGACTCTCCACCAATAGTATTTGCTAACATCACCTGCCAATTCTGCATCTCAGTGCTCAGAGACGATTCCTAAAACTGTGGAGGCCTGAGCTGTCCATGGTGATGGGCATGTCTTGCTTATTTACTCAGTCACTCCCCTTCTACTGGTTGGTTCTAATAATATTTAGCAGCTACTCAACAGTTAATTCCAATTCAAAAAAGAAACTCACTACCTTACCACGGCAATCGACAACAAACATTTCCAATATTAGCATCATCCATGAGCATTTGCCAGCTGCTTACTACGTGATAGTTTCTGCTGAGAGAAATATGCTAAGACTTGATCCTAAGATCCGGAATCAAATGTTTTGTTAGAATGGAAATATATTCCACAATAACTGTGCCTCCAGGTAGCCTAAACTCCTCATCATACATACAGCTAAGATTCTTGCAGTTCCCACCCATTTTTAGAAGTAGGTGTTTCTAATAAGCGACTGTTACAGCTATTATATGCTGAAGTCATGCAGGAAAATTACCCAGGTCTATATTTCCTCCTGAGCACATGTCACAAGATTGTTGAACTGGCCCCAAACATGCAGTATCTGTGGAGGTTAATAGAATATTTCCTCTATAAAATTGAGGTCATAGCTCTTGCCTCTCACAAGCTTTGTTTTCTTGTGCAAAACCGTTGTGACTTGCAGATGTGTAGTACTAAAAATAATAATTATAATTATAGACAAGTAGTGGTCATTATTTCACATAAAATTAATGATTTAATGCAAATGAATATAGAAGAAACGTTTTAGTAAGAGATTTGTGTTCCAGAGATGATGTAACCCTTCTGGCTCCTGCGGGCCATCTTGGGTAAGTCACCGGGTTTTCTCAGCCACTTTTTTCATATTCAGATCTTTACTGTCTATTCACTCATAATTCTCAAATATGTATCTCCAACCAAGACATTTCTGAGAATGAGACTAAGTGTTTTTTCAGGTTGGGCTGAAAAATCGATTTCTCACAGTTCCAAAGGCTGGGAAGCCAGGATCAAGGTCCTGCAGATCCAGTGTCTGGTGAAGCCCTTCTTCCTGGTGTGGAAATGGCTGCCTTTTCCTTCAATCCTCACACAGCAGAGAGAGAAAGAGATGGTGAGAAAGAGAGGAAGTCCTCTAGGGAGTTCTGCAGTGTCTTCTAAAAGGATGCTGATCACATCATGGGGGCTCCACCTTTGTGACCTAATCACCTCCCCAAAGCCCCACATTCTAATACCATCACATGGGAAGTGAGGGTTGCAACATCTGAATTTGTGAGGGGACACAAACATTCAGTCCACAGCACTGACATACTCGACAGCAGAATCTCAGTGACGAGTTTCATTTGGGTGATATCCCTTCAATCCGTGTAAAGCCCTGAACTCCACCTCCTCTTTCTCAGCTGCTTTTCCTGTTTTCTCTGCCGTGGTGATGCTGCTGCCTTCCACTCAAGTTACGAGGACAGGGTCCCACAGCTTACCGTCTGCTTCTCTCACTCCCTCGTCTCGAGTTGGTCACAAATTCCTACCGATGATATCACACAACGGTCTCCTGGGCATGTCGTCTCCTCTCTTGAAAACATATGGTCTTAGTCCAGGTCTTCATTTATGCCTTCACCCAACATTTACTGTTTTTCTTCCTTTCATGCTGTTCTCCATGGTTTTGATTAAATAAACTTCCTAAAATACAGAAAAAATAATGTCATTATTTGCTTAAAAACTCCTCATTTCTTCTGCATTGCTCATTTTTTTTTTTTTTTTTTTTTTTTTTTTTTTTTGAGACAGAGTCTCGCTTAGTCGCCCAGGCTGGAGTGCAGTGGCGCGATCTCGGCTCACTGCAAGCTCCGCCTCCCGGGTTCACGCCATTCTCCTGCCTCAGCCTCCCGAGTAGCTGGGACTACAGGCGCCCGCCGCCTCGCCCGGCTAATTTTTTGCATTTTTAGTAGAGACGGGGTTTCACAGTGTTAGCCAGGATGGTCTCGATCTCCTGACCTTGTGATCCGCCCGCCTCGGCCTCCCAAAGTGCTGGGATTACAGGCGTGAGCCACCGCGCCCGGCCTTGCATTGCTCATTTTTAAATAACACATTTTTGTTATTGTGGCAGGATACACATAACATAAAATGTACTGTCTTAACCATTCTGAGTGCACAGTTCTGGGGTACTGAGTCCATTCACGTGGTTGTGCAACCATCACCACCACCCATCTCTAGAATGCGTTCCATTCTTCGAAACCAAAACTTCGTATTCATTAAACAACAATTCCCCACTTCTCACTCCCCTCTGTCCCTGGCAACCACCATTTAACTTTTTGTCTCTGTGAATCTGACTATTCTAGATATCTCATGTAAGTGGAGTCACACATTGTCTTTTTGTGACTGATTTATTTCCCTTGGCTTAATGTCTTAAGGTTCATCCATGTTGTGGCACATTGCTATGATTTGAATGGATCAACTTGAAAATCCAGGTGTTACCAATGTGGTACTATTAAGAGGTGGGGGTTTGACATGGTGATTAGATCAAGAGAGCTCTTCCATCATGAGTGGGATTAGGTGCCCTTATCAAAGGACTTGATGAAGGAGTTTGTCCCCCTTTTGCCTTTCTTCCTTTTGCCATGTGAGAACACGTGCTCCTCCCTTCTGGAGGCTGCAGCAATAAAGCCTCTTCTTGGAAGTAGAGAGTTGCCCTGAACCAGATGCTGAATCTGCTGGCATCTTGATCTTGGACTTATAGCCCCCAGAACTATAAGAAATAAATTTCTGTTCATTATAAATTATCCAGTTTTTGGTATTCTGTTATAGCAGCATAAGCAGACTGAGACACATATATAAGGATTTCTTCCTTTTGATGGGTGAATAATATTCCATTGTATATGTACAGTACATTTCAATTATTCTGTCATCCATAGGTGGCCCTGAGAGGTTGCTTCCATATTTTGACTATTGTAAATAATGCTGCTGTGAACATGAGTGTACAGATATTTGGGTCTGTGTTTTCTTTCCTCTTGGGTATATACCCAGAGGTAGAATTGCTGGATCATATGGTAATTCTATATTTAATATTTTCAGGAACTGCCACACTGTTTTCCACAGCTGCTGCACCAGTTTACCTTCCCACCAACAGTGCTCAAGGGTTTCAATTTCTCTACATTCTTGCTAACACTTGTTATTTTCTGTTATTTAGTTATTTATTTTTGGTAATAGTCTAATGTGTGTGAGATTGTATCTCATCGTGGTTTGATTTGCATTTTCCATTATAACTAGTGATGTTGAAGATCTTTTCATGTAGCTACTGGTCATTTGTATATCTTCCTTGGAGAAATATCTATTCAAATCCTTTGCCCATTTTTTGGATAAGACTGCTTTTTTTGTAATTGATCTTTAGGTGTTCTCTATATATTCTAGATATTAATCTCTTAACAGATATGTGATTTTCAAGTATTTTCTCCAATTCTGTGAATTGCCTTTTTGCTTTGTTCATAGGGTCTTTTGATGCATAAAATTTTAAAATTTTTTCTAAAATCCAATGTCTAATTTTTCTTTATTGCCTGTGCCTTTAGTGTCATAAGCAAGAAATCATTACCAAATCTAATGTCATGAAGATTTTATCCTATTTTTTTAAGAGTTTTATAGTTTTAGCCCTTATATGTAGATCTTTGATCCATTTTGAGTTGATTTTTATATATGGTGCCACTTTTATATACGGTGCCCACATTAATTTTGCATTTGGGTATTCAGTTTTCCCAGGACCATTTGTTAAAAAGAGGGTGAATCTTCTTTCCACATTGAATGGTCTTGGCACTCTTGCTGAAAATAATTTGACTATATACACAAGGGTTTATTTCTGGGCTCCCTGTTTTGTTCCATTCATCTACATGTCTTAAGGGATACTTAATGTCTTAATCTGAATACTGTCTTAATACCAGTACAACATAGTTTTGATTCCTGTAGCTTTGGGCTAAGTTTTGAAATCAGCGTACATGAGTCCTCCAGCTTTTTTTTTCAATCAAGATTGGCTGTTTGAGATCCCTTGGGATTCTGTATAAATTTTAGGATGGGTTTTTCTATTTCTACCAAAAATTGTGATTTTGTTAGTGATTACATTAAATTTCTCAATCACTTTGGGTTATATCAACATCTTAACAATATTGAGTGTTCCAATCTATGAACATGAATCTTTCCATTTATTCATGTCTTTAATTTATTTCAGCAATGTTTTATAGTTGTTTTTTTTTTTCTTTGAGACAGAGTCTAGATCTGTCACCCAGGCTGGAGTGCAGTGGCATGATCTTGGCTCACTGCAATCTCTGCCTCCTGGGTTCAAGCAATTCTGCTGCCTCAGCCTCCTGAGTAGCTGGGATAACAGGCATGTGCAACCACGTCCAGCTAATTTTTTTTTTAATTTTTTTTTTTTTATTTTTAGTAGAGATGGAGTTTCACCATATTAGCCAGGCTGGTCTTGAACTCCTGATCTTGTGATCTGCCCAGCTCAGCCTCCCAAGATGCTAGGATTACAGGCATGAGCCACTGTGCCTGGCCTATAGTTTTTATCATACACATCATTAACTTCTTTAATTAATATGGGTATTTTATTTTTGATGCTATTGGAAATTGAATTGTTTTCTTAATTTTATTTTCAGAATGTTCATTGTTGTGTACAGAAATGCAACTGATTTTTTGCATATTGGCATATACAGCTGATTTGTAAACCTATTTCATTGCTAAATTTGTTTATTAGTTCTAGCAGGTATTTTGTAGAAGCTTTAGGCTTTTCTATATATGATCATGTCATCTGTGAGCAGAGGTAATTTGACTTTTTCCTTTCCAAATTTGGATGCATTTTCTTTCTTTTTTTCTTGTCTGATTGCTTTGGCTAAAACATCTAGTACTATGATGAACATATGTCATGAAATTGGGCATTTTTGCCTTTTTCTCTAGCTTAGGTGAAAATGTTCAGTCAGGGGGCGGAGCAAGATGGCCAAATAGGAACAGCTCCAGTCTCCAACTCCCAGCGCGAGCGACACAGAAGACCGGTGATTTCTGCATTTTCAACTGAGGTACTGGGTTCATCTCACTGGGGAGTGCCGGACGATCAGAGCTGGTCAGCTGCTGCAGCCCGACAAGCAAGAGCTGAAGCAGGGCGAGGCTTTGCCTCACCTGGGAAGCGCAAGGGGGAAGGGAATCCCTTTTCCTAGCCAGGGGAACTGAGACACACAACACCTGGAAAATCGGGTAACTCCCACCCCAATACTGCGCTTTTAGCAAACAGGCACACCAGGAGATCATATCCCACACCTGGCCGGGAGGGTCCCACACCCACGGAGCCTCCCTCGTTGCTAGCACAGCAGTCTGTGATCTACCGGCAAGGCAGCAGCGAGGCTGGGGGAGGGGCGCCCGCCATTGCTGAGGCTTAAGTAGGTAAACAAAGCTGCTGGGAAGCTCGAACTGGGTGGAGCTCACAGCAGCTCAAGGAAACCTGCCTGTCTCTGTAGACTCCACCTCTGGGGACAGGGCAATAACAAAAGCAGCCGAAACCTCTGCAGACGCAAACGACTCTGTCTGACAGCTTTGAAGAGAGCAGTGGATCTCCCAACACGGAGGTTGAGATCTGAAAAGGGACAGACTCCCTGCTCAAGTGGGTCCCTGACCCCTGAGTAGCCTAACTGGGAGACATCCCCCACTAGGGGCAGTCTGACACCCCACACCTCACAGGGTGGAGTACACCCCTGAGAGGAAGCTTCCAAAGCAAGAATCAGACAGGTACACTCGCTGTTCAGCAATATTCTATCTTCTGCAGCCTCTGCTGCTGATACCCAGGCAAACAGGGTCTGGAGTGGACCTCAAGCAATCTCCAACAGACCTACAGCTGAGGGTCCTGACTGTTAGAAGGAAAACTTTCAAACAGGAAGGACACCTACACCAAAACCCCATCAGTACATCACCATCATCAAAGACCAGAGGCAGATAAAACCACAAAGATGGGGAAAAAGCAGGGCAGAAAAGCTGGAAATTCAAAAAATAAGAGCACATCTGCCCCGGCAAAGGAGTGCAGCTCATCGCCAGCAATGGATCAAAGCTGGACGGAGAATGACTTTGACGAGATGAGAGAAGAAGGCTTCAGTCCATCAAATTTCTCAGAGCTAAAGGAGAAATTACATACCCAGCTCAAAGAAACTAAAAATCTTGAAAAAAAAGTGGAAGAATTGATGGCTAGAGTAATTAATGCAGAGAAGGTCATAAACGAAATGAGAGAGATGAAAACCATGACACGAGAAATACGTGACAAATGCACAAGCTTCAGTAACCGACTCGATCAACTGGAAGAAAGAGTATCTGCGATTGAGGATCAAATGAATGAAATGAAGCGAGAAGAGAAACCAAAAGGAAAAAGGAGAAAAAGAAATGAACAAAGCCTGCAAGAAGTATGGGATTATGTAAAAAGACCAAATCTACGTCTGATTGGGGTGCCTGAAAGTGAGGGGGAAAATGGAACCAAGTT
The DNA here is from genome assembly GCF_043159975.1 of Macaca nemestrina. NCBI lineage: Eukaryota > Metazoa > Chordata > Mammalia > Primates > Cercopithecidae > Macaca > Macaca nemestrina. The sequence continues at coordinate 122,046,394 of NC_092128.1, forward strand.
GGAAAACACTCTTCAGGATATCATCCAGGAGAACTTCCCCAACCTAGTAGGGCAGGCCAACATTCAAATCCAGGAAATACAGAGAATGCCACAAAGATCCTCCTCGAGAAGAGCAACTCCAAGACACATAATTGCCAGATTCACCAAAGTTGAAATGAAGGAAAAAAATCTTAAGGGCAGCCAGAGAGAAAGGTCAGGTTACCCACAAAGGGAAGCCCATCAGACTAACAGCAGATCTCTCGGCAGAAACTCTCCAAGCCAGAACAGAGTGGGGGCCAATATTCAACATTCTTAAAGAAAAGAATTTTAAACCCAGAATTTCATATCCAGCCAAACTAAGTTTCATAAGTGAAGGAGAAAGAAAATCCTTTACAGATAAGCAAATGCTTAGAGATTTTGTCACCACTAGGCCTGCCTTACAAGAGACCCTGAAGGAAGCACTAAACATGGAAAGGAACAACCGGTACCAGCCATTGCAAAAACATGCCAAAATGTAAAGACCATCGAGGCTAGGAAGAAACTGCATCAACTAACGAGCAAAATAACCAGTTAATATCATAATGGCAGGATCAAATTCACACATAACAATCTTAACCTTAAATGTAAATGGACTAAATGCTCCAATTAAAAGACACAGACTGGCAAACTGGATAAAGAGTCAAGACCCATCAGTCTGCTGTATTCAGGAGACCCATCTCACACGCAGAGACATACATAGGCTCAAAATAAAGGGATGGAGGAAGATTTACCAAGCAAATGGAGAACAAAAAAAAGCGGGGGTTGCAATACTAGTCTCTGATAAAACAGACTTTAAACCATCAAAGATCAAAAGAGACAAAGAAGGCCGTTACATAATGGTAAAGGGATCAATTCAACAGGAAGAGCTAACTATCCTAAATATATATGCACCCAATACAGGAGCACCCAGATTCATAAAGCAAGTCCTTAGAGACTTACAAAGAGACTTAGACTCCCATACAATAATAATGGGAGACTTCAACACTCCACTGTCAACATTAGACAGATCAACGAGACAGAAAGTTAACAAGGATATCCAGGAATTGAACTCATCTCTGCAGCAAGCAGACCTAATAGACATCTATAGAACTCTCCACCCCAAATCAACAGAATATACATTCTTCTCAGCACCACATCGTACTTACTCCAAAATCGACCACGTAATTGGAAGTAAAGCACTCCTCAGCAAATGTACAAGAACAGAAATTATAACAAACTGTCTCTCAGACCACAGTGCAATCAAACTAGAACTCAGGACTAAGAAACTCAATCAAAACTGCTCAACTACATGGAAACTGAACAACCTGCTCCTGAATGACTACTGGGTACATAACGAAATGAAGGCAGAAATAAAGATGTTCTTTGAAACCAATGAGAACAAAGATACAACATACCAGAATCTCTGGGACACATTTAAAGCAGTGTGTAGAGGGAAATTTATAGCACTAAATGCCCACAAGAGAAAGCAGGAAAGATCTAAAATTGACACTCTAACATCGCAATTAAAAGAACTAGAGAAGCAAGAGCAAACACATTTGAAAGCTAGCAGAAGGCTAGAAATAACTAAGATCAGAGCAGAACTGAAGGAGATAGAGACACAAAAAACTCTCCAAAAAATCAATGAATCCAGGAGTTGGTTTTTTGAAAAGATCAACAAAATTGACAGACCACTAGCAAGACTAATAAAGAAGAAAAGAGAGAAGAATCAAATCGACGCAATTAAAAATGATAAAGGGGATATCACCACCGACTCCACAGAAATACAAACTACCATCAGAGAATACTATAAACACCTCTACGCAAATAAACTGGAAAATCTAGAAGAAATGGATAATTTCCTGGACACTTTCAATCTTCCAAGACTAAACCAGGAAGAAGTTGAATCCCTGAATAGACCAATAGCAGGCTCTGATATTGAGGCAATAATTAATAGCCTACCAACCAAAAAAAGTCCAGGACCAGATGGATTCACAGCTGAATTCTACCAGAGGTACAAGGAGGAGTTGGTACCATTCCTTCTGAAACTATTCCAATCAATAGAAAAAGAGGGAATCCTCCCTAACTCATTTTATGAGGCCAACATCATCCTGATACCAAAGCCTGGCAGAGACACAACAAAAAAAGAGAATTTTAGATCAATATCCCTGATGAACATCGATGCAAAAATCCTCAATAAAATACTGGCAAACCGGATTCAGCAACACATCAAAAAGCTTATCCACCATGATCAAGTGGGCTTCATCCCTGGGATGCAAGGCTGGTTCAACATTCGTAAATCAATAAACATAATCCAGCATATAAACAGAACCAAAGACAAGAACCACATGGTTATCTCAATAGATGCAGAAAAGGCTTTTGACAAAATTCAACAGCCCTTCATGCTAAAAACGCTCAATAAATTCGGTATTGATGGAACGTACCTCAAAATAATAAGAGCTATTTATGACAAACCCACAGCCAATATCATACTGAATGAGCAAAAACTGGAAGCATTCCCTTTGCAAATCGTCACAAGACAGGGATGCCCTCTCTCACCACTCCTATTCCACATAGTGTTGGAAGTTCTGGCTAGGGCAATTAGGCAAGAGAAAGAAATCAAGGGTATTCAGTTAGGAAAAGAAGAAGTCAAACTGTCCCTGTTTGCAGATGACATGATTGTATATTTAGAAAACCCCATTGTCTCAGCCCAAAATCTCCTTAAGCTGATAAGCAACTTCAGCAAAGTCTCAGGATACAAAATTAATGTGCAAAAATCACAAGCATTCTTATACACCAGTAACAGACAAACAGAGAGCCAAATCAGGAATGAATTTCCATTCACAATTGCTTCAAAGAGAATGAAATACCTAGGAATCCAACTTACAAGGGATGTAAAGGACCTCTTCAAGGAGAACTACAAACCACTGCTCAGTGAAATAAAAGAGGACACAAACAAATGGAAGAACATACCATGCTCATGGATAGGAAGAATCAATATCGTGAAAATGGCCATACTGCCCAAGGGAATTTATAGATTCAATGCCATCCCCATCAAGCTACCAATGAGTTTCTTCACGGAATTGGAAAAAACTGCTTTAAAGTTCATATGGAACCAAAAAAGAGCCCGCATCTCCAAGACAATCCTAAGTCAAAAGAACAAAGCTGGAGGCATCACGCTACCTGACTTCAAACTCTACTACAAGGCTACAGTAACCAAAACAGCATGGTACTGGTACCAAAACAGAGATATAGACCAATGGAACAGAACAGAGTCCTCAGAAATAATACCACACATCTACAGCCATCTGATCTTTGACAAACCTGAGAGAAACAAGAAATGGGGAAAGGATTCCCTATTTAATAAATGGTGCTGGGAAAATTGGCTAGCCATAAGTAGAAAGCTGAAACTGGATCCTTTCCTTACTCCTTATACGAAAATTAATTCAAGATGGATTAGAGACTTAAATGTTAGACCTAATACCATAAAAATCCTAGAGGAAAACCTAGGTAGTACCATTCAGGACATAGGCATGGGCAAAGACTTCATGTCTAAAACACCAAAAGCAACAGCAGCAAAAGCCAAAATTGACAAATGGGATCTCATTAAACTAAATAGCTTCTGCACAGCAAAAGAAACTACCATCAGAGTGAGCAGGCAACCTACAGAATGGGAGAAAATGTTTGCAATCTACTCATCTGACAAAGGGCTAATATCCAGAACCTACAAAGAACTCAAAGAAATTTACAAGAAAAAAACAAACAACCCCATCAAAAAGTGGGCAAAGGATATGAACAGACATTTCTCAAAAGAAGACATTCATACAGCCAACAGACACATGAAAAAATGCTCATCATCACTGGCCATCAGAGAAATGCAAATCAAAACCACAATGAGATACCATCTCACACCAGTTAGAATGGCGATCATTAAAAAGTCAGGAAACAACAGGTGCTGGAGAGGATGTGGAGAAATAGGAACACTTTTACACTGTTGGTGGGATTGTAAACTAGTTCAACCATTATGGAAAACAGTATGGCAATTCCTCAAGGATCTAGAACTAGATGTACCATATGACCCAGCCATCCTATTACTGGGTATATACCCAAAGGATTATAAAATATGCTGCTATAAAGACACATGCACACGTATGTTTATTGCAGCACTATTCACAATAGCAAAGACTTGGAATCAACCCAAATGTCCATCAGTGACAGATTGGATTAAGAAAATGTGGCACATATACACCATGGAATACTATGCAGCCATCAAAAAGGATGAGTTTGTGTCCTTTGTAGGGACATGGATGCAGCTGGAAACCATCATTCTTAGCAAACTATCACAAGAACAGAAAACCAAACACCGCATGTTCTCACTCATAGGTGGGAACTGAACAATGAGATTACTTGGACTCAGGAAGGGGAACATCACACACAGGGGCCTATCATGGGGAGGGGGGAGGGGGGAGGGATTGCATTGGGAGTTATACCTGATGTAAATGACGAGTTGATGGGTGCAGCACAGCAACATGGCACAAGTATACATATGTAACAAACCTGCACGTTATGCACATGTACCCTACAACTTAAAGTATAATAATAATAAATAAATTTAAAAAAATAAAAAAAAATAAATAAGGTACCAACCATGGCAAAAAAAAAAAAAAAAAAAATCAACAGATTACTTATAGCTAATAAAAAGTAGTATATTTTTAACAACAACAACAAAAAAAGAAAATGTTCAGTCATTCACCATTGAGTATGTTTGCTGTGGGTTTTTTACATGTTACATCTCTTGTGTTAAAGTAATTTTCTTTTATTTCTAGTTGTTGAGTGTTTTTATCATGAAAGGATGTGCAATTTTGTCAAATGCTTTTTCTACATCAGTTGTGATAATCAGTTCCTCCTTCAGTTTTGTTAATGGGGTATATGACGTTGATTGATTTTCATATGTTGAACCATTCTTATAAATACTACTTGTCAGGGGTTATAAACTCTTTAATGTACTGTTGAATTTGGTTTGTAGTATTTTGTTGAGAATTATTGCATCAATATTCATAAGAAATATTAGTCTGTAGTCTTTGTCTGCCTATGTTTTCAGAGTCATGCTGGCCTCATAGAGTTAGGAAATGCTCTTTTCTCTCGAGTTTTTGGACAAGTTTGCAAGGGTTTGACATTAATTCTTTGTGAAATGTTTGGTAGAACTCACCAGTGGAGCCATCGGGTCCAGGCCTTTATTTTGTTAGATGTTGATTCTTTATTTAATCTCCATACTAGTTATGAGTATATTGAGGACTTCAATTTCTTCGTAATTAAATCTTGACCAGTTTTGTGTTGCTAGTGATTTGTCCATTTCATTTAGGTTACCCTACTGATTGGTGTACATGTGTTCACAGTACTCTTACAACTCTCTCTCTCTCTTTTTTTTTCTGTACCATTGGTAAGAATGTTTCCACTTCCATTTCTGATTTCAGTAATGTTAGCCTTCTCTCTTTTCTTAGTCCATTTAGTTACAGATTTGTCCAATGTTATGATTTTTTTAAAAAAACTATTGGTTTTGTTGATTTTCTCTGTTGTTATTCATTTTCTATTTCATTTATCTCTGTTGCAATTTTTATTTTTTTCCGCCTGCTGGCTTTGGCTTTAGTTTTTTCTTTATCAGTTAAATTGTTGATTTGAGATCTTTCTTCTTTTTTACATAAAGGTTTATAGCTGTAAATCTCCCCCTTTGCATTCCTTTCATTGCATCTCACAGTTTTAGTAGGTTGTGTTTTCACTATTATTGTCTCAAGATATTTTATTTCCATTTTGATTTTTCTTTGATCCAGTGGCTTTTTGAAAGTGTATTGTTTAATTTCCACAGATTTATAAATTTTCTGGTTTTCTTCTGTTATTGATTTCTAACTTTATCCTGTTGTCATTGGAGAAGATACTTTGCATGATATCAATTTTTAAAAATACATTGATACTTAATCTGTGGCCTAACATATGGTCTATCCTGGAGAATGATCTACGTGCACTTGAATGTACTTTCTGTTGTTGTTGAGTGGAATGTTCTACATATGTCTGTTAGATTTATTTGATTTATCCCTTTATTGCTTTTCCCCATACTTTCTAAATTGTATATTACAGTATTCAAGTCCTTTTGTAGTCAACTTCATAACAAGGTTGTCTGAGACTCGTGTCTCACTAGACCCAAGCTCATTCTATGTGGCAGTCACATGGAATCAGTTGCCAGCCTGCACAAAACATACCCTTTCATCTGTTATTGTCTCTACCCACGGTATCCTTACTTCATTCTCTACTCAGAACTTCCAATGCTTCTTTCAAGACTCACAACAAAAGAGAGAGAATGTGTGGACCTCTACAGGCTGCTTTAGATTCCCTTCCTTGGCTCCCTTAGCACTCCGTGTCACCCATCTTATGTGTGTATCACACTGGATTGTAAATGTTTGAAATGTCCATATCTTTCAGACCTAAAACAATTCTCAGTGCCATACTAAATTGGCTACATAATTAGAAAAGATACATTTTCTGAACCAAATTACAGAATTTGGCAGTTATTTCATGGTTAGCTGCCTAAATGACCACCCTCAATTGGTGAAAACTTCCGAGGTGGAGACAATACTCAATTAATGGAATTTTCATTGTTTCTTCTCTGTCCATAGCTCCCCACAGCCCTTATAGCACAAGGTAGACACTAAATCACTAAATAAAAGTGGAAAGAATCAAAGACTGAATCTCCATCATGTTGTCTTCTCTGCTCAAAGCTTCTGTGGACATGCACATGTGTCTTTTGGTTTTCCTGCCCCCTTGATGAAGGACCACTGGTGTTTCCGTTGCTCACTGTGTTCAAGGAGGGAGGGTTTAGTTCTGCGAGTTTCTGGAGTTTTATTTAGTGAATTCATCTGCTCATTTTTACTGATTAGAAATTTCTGTCACATTATAGGATAGCTGAGAGTTCAATATTATTGGGACTATGGGCATATCATTTTTGTTCCATTTAAATTGCTATGAAATGGAACATTAAGCTTGGCATAGACCACATTTCAATATCATTCTTAGCTGTCTGAAACTTGCATAATTAACCATCGTAAAATTTGGTCAGCTATATAATCAGTCAGCTGCAAAAGGACACCACGAGCAAGGGAGCATCATTGAAGCCATGACATATATTGTATGCTGTGGACAAATACTACTTAACATAAGAAAGCACACAAATGTGCAGGACAATCTTATTTCATTGTCTCACATGACAAACCCAACTGCTCTTCAAAACGGGTCAAGGAAAGCGAGACGGAGGAGTGCTACAAGATTATACTTATCGGACGAGATTGGGCATGTTCAGGGTGGTATGGGTATGGATAAGACTATATTTTTCATGCGTTAGTGTTGATGATGTATGTGCTGCCAATCTTTCTCTCCCTCCTTGGGGCTCAGATTCCAAAAGATATACATGGTCAATTTTGATATTCATGCTAGCTGCTTTCTGGTAAATGATGGTGAGAAGCAGGGAGCCAGCTGGAAGTTTTCACTAATTTGGAATTATCTGTAGTATCAAAAAGACAGAATCCAGATGTGCCTTTCATTGTTTAATTGGTCTTTCCTCTTTTGTTCTCCTTATACCGTCCCCTGCCATGAGTCCCCTCTCTATTTCTGTTGCATGACGGAGCATCCTAGCTTCCATGATGTCCTTTCCTTTCCCTGCTCTCAGAAGGTTTGCAGCTTAGTTAGGGTCAGTCACTGGTTCTGGTTTTCATGTGACATGGCAATTCCGAATAAGAAGCCCTAGTAAAACTTGGCTCTTGTGATAACTCACATTACATGTGTGTTATGTCCTGAGGCCTGGATACTTCTTGCTATCTACTCTACATAAACATGAAACTTAACAAGTAAAGCAACAGCAGCTTGTTACTTCTCAGGCTTTTGTGGGTTTGCTGAGCTGAGCTGAGCAGATCTTCTGCTCCACTTGGTGTCAGCTGGGATTGCTCTTGCCTCCACCTTCAGCTGAAGGCCTGGTTGGGTCTGGCACTTTCAGAATGGCCTCTCTTACATGCCTAGCCATTGGTGTTGCATAAGAGCTCACTCTTCCTGAACAATTTCTATTTGCTTCCTTAGACAGTAGTGACAAGGGTACAAGAGAGTAAAAGCAAATACTTTCAGTCCTGTTAAGGGCTAGACCTAAAACCTGCACCTGTTCAACAAGTCACAAGTTCAATCTCTATACAAATGAAGGGAAAATAAACACAATTCCATGACAAAGGAGGAGGATTAATACACAGAGGAGGGAGCAGTTGTTGGAGCCCATCTTTAAAGACCGCTGACCACACTCTAGTTCAGTTCAGACTTCTCACAGACACCGTTATGGGGTCCTGTGGACCACTAATCCCAGGATGCGAGTTGGAAATGGAAGAGCATTAGGGCTGGCTGTGTATGAAGCCTTCACATGCCTCACACCCAAAAACTCAGGATGAGGTTAAGCCCCTCTTCCTTGAGCTGCCACCCTGCCAGATGTTGCTTCTACTGTAACATGAACACTAATTGCAAAGAGTTTACTGGGATATTTTTTGAAAGAGGACCCAGTTTTCACTTTGATTAAACTTCTTATCCCAAACCACAGGTTTTCCCTTTATCGAGAAGACCTGACGCAAAGAGACGGTGGTGATCTGTCCAGGTAAGGACACTGCTCTTACCTTACACCTTACCTGGTATTTCTTGGCCTTTCTAGTCATCAGAAACGCTCTTTGCTTAGGTAAGTTGCCCAGCTTCTCTTGGCCTCTTTTCTCATGTATACAATCAAAGAATTTGACTTACATCCTGCAAAACTGTGAAAAACTCATTTTATTTTCCAGGTTTCACCTTAATACTGTAGTCAATCAACTGGATGTTTTTGTCCAAAGTCTTCATCCAGCTAACTTTGACCTCAATAGAGAAACATGGGAGATGACTGGTTGAATAGTTTATTTTTCCCACAAATGCTTTAGCATTATATAAGCATGGATGTAGTATGCCCTCAGGCATCATAAGGGACTGACAATTTTTGGTTTTGAAAAATGAACTAAACCTGTCCCAATAATTTTGTCTGGCACTGCACCTCAATGAATAACTCAGCTAATTTACACCATAGTCATTTGTGCATTATGACTGTACATGCTTTGAAAGTATTTCTGTATCTTTGCCATCTTGCCTATTAAATGTGTTCTGAAAATAGATACCACGTGTGAATGTAAGTCCACGTTTAAAGAGTATGTGAGTTGACACCGTGGAACCTCGTGAACAATCTTTGCCACTTCTACAGATTATTTTTGTATGCAATGGCTAGGAAACAGACTCTCCTTTTTAAAGGTTTGAGAACAAACTTCTCTCAAGTTGAATATATATGTTTGGACAAGAATAAGTTTCTTGGTTCTACAGTACTGTTAAACTTTGTACTTATGTCTTTATAATCTATCAACGATTTAAAATTTTTAGGGTTAGTTTAATAAACATCCTTGAATTATTCACACTAGTTAAGGGATTCTGTTAACGGCTCCCTTCTTGGGGTGCGAGTGAGTGGGAGAAGGTGGTGGCAGAGAAAGGAGAGGCATTGCTGACTCCAGCCCGGAGCTCAGGGTCCTGCTGATTACTTTCTACTTCCCTGTCCCAGGGCATCTGACACAGAGAAAGTGCTTAAGATGCAGGAATGAATCACTGAGTGCCTGGGCTTTCTTATCAGAACCTGTACTATTGGCACAAGTACAGAACTAGTTTCTCCTTGGACATCTTGCCTGCTATGTACATACGTCAAATATTTTGTTCAAAATGTTTTTTCTCTTTCATATTGTAGTTTTGTATTGAAAATTAACATCTGTGTCATATTGTAGGTGACATGTAACATTTTTGTTTTTCCATCTATATTTTCTACAATATACATGATTATTTTGCCATAAAAATGTGATTGACATAGTCACCAAAACTATCCTGACGTCAACTAGCAAACATGCTTGCTGATATGTGGCCCCAACCTGTGTCATGTTCTCCATAGCCGGTATCTACAGCAAGGTTTTCATAGAGATTTTCGAAGTTGCTTTTTTTTTAGGCTGCTATTTTTTCTGACTTTGATCTTTATTTATTGGTACAAATTGTCCCTGACATACTATGACTAGACTTGTAATTTTTCAACTTTACCAAGAGTTTATTGGAAGGTAACGCCATCGTAAGTCAGGGAGCATCTGTACCACAATTGGTTCAGCTTACTATTATTTGACTCTACAATGGCTTCATTGGAGTATTGAATGCATCTTTAACACATTTCATTTTCTTCTTATGGTGGGTTTATGGGATGTAACCTATTCAGAAGTTGAGGAGCATCTGTATATCTAAGGTGTTCTTACTCATGGGAATATGCTCGTCACTGTACAGCCCCTTCAAAGAGTTCCAACAAACTATCCACAATGCAGTTTTAATACTGTTTTCAGAACTGCTTTGTATATCTGGACATAAGACAACTTTCACAGAAAGAACATTTAGATTATCATAAATTGGGACTTTTTGTATTTAATTTCATACAGAAAACATAATGCATTGCAATAAACTTGCATCTTAAAATGACAAAAGGCCATTTCATTTCTCAATCATACATAATTAATATTCTCAACCCCCTTTTCTTTTTTATTTAGGTCAGATTCCTATCACTGTGGCTTATGTAATAAAATATGTTGTTGCCACAGGCCTGTGTCACTCTTTCCAATAACCTACAGCCCATCAGTCTCTCTGAGAAGGCGGCCGTATAGCAAATTGTTAAATCCTTCAGCAAACCAAGAAAACATGAAAAGTAAATGCAAAAGGAGAAGATAGCTTAACTCAGGTCTGTGTTTGCATGATCATGGAAGCTCATATGTTGTTTGGAATTTTGAACAGGGAAGTTGGAGGATGGAAACGTGCAATCTTCTTAGATGGTGGAACTAACTTGTATTAGGAATTTATACCAGGTGAGGCATTGAACTGAGCTGGATTTCCATAAAACAACCTGGGAAGTGAGCTTGCCAAGAGGATGAACACCTAGCTATTGGACCTACAGTTCACTCAGACTCAAAATAAGGATTTAGGCAACTGTTGTGTTGCTACTGTTTGTTCTCAGTTACTCTCACAAATGAACAAGTAACCACTCAGCTAGAGATCCTAGGGTGGCTGAGAAGGACCAGGAAGGCACAAAAATCCCGGTGGAAATGGCCAAAGGAGTTTTCCCATGGGATCTTATACTGGGAACTTTACTCCTTTATAGGTTGAACAATACACAGCCCAGTGGTCAAAGGAAACTGCCCTTTCCATGGAAAGGGCGCCATGAATGTGTCTTTGTGCCCCTTCCTGGTCCTTCATCTCTGCTTGTTGGTACCTTTCTCTCCATCACAATCATCCTCTGGATCACATGCTACATGGGACTCATAAGGGTGCAGAGGGTCAGGGATGCTAGAAATGTCACCCAACAGCAAGGTGATAGAGTTCCGGACAGAATTTGGATGGTACTTTCTGTGGCTCGTGTCTCTCGGTTTTCTGCAGTCCTCGTTGAGTTTCTTAATCCAGTGTCTGGAGAACTCCAAGGTGTCAAATGCATGCACATTTAAATTTAAATTCTAGGTGTAAATAAAGGTAATTTCTAGATTTGCTTCCATCTTGATTATCTATGCTATAGTTCTATTCAATTAGCACAAGTAACTCAGAGGTGACAGTCATGTAGAGAGTGTACTGATGGGTGATTTTGATTTTTGTCATTTTCCTACAATGTTAAAGACCCGGAGGCTTTTAAATGATAGTAAAAAGTGCACAACCAAAAATTATTGTGATTTTTTTTGAGAAATGATGCCATTATTTCACATGAATGCTCTACTTAAAAATAGAGGTAGAGAATCGAGGGGAAAAAAGACCCGGGAAGGTAACCTTTAATTTGAAATTGGATGCATTGTGATACTTGTGCTGTAAAAATCTGATGGTGTATTAATGTCCTCACATATATTATCTGAAATTGTACCTTTCAGTTATAATGGCTGTTCCGATAACATAATAGCCACTCACCTGTAATTATAAGTTTTCAAAGCCTGAAATGATTCCAATTGTTTTCTCTGTACTTTTCATGTACAATGGCTTTGTGCAGCTACAAGTTCCAAAAGGCTTATTTCAACTTTCTCTGTTTCCATCTATTGTATCATGTTGCAGTTTAAATTACAGCTGGGTGCATACAGAACCCTGGGGAGAGTACCAAGGGGGTTTTCCAGATGAAACTTCAACCTTGAAGACATCAGTGACGTGTGTCAGCCACCCCAGTACTCACCTACACACATCGAAGTCCCATTTTCCTTTTTAATGGATTTAGCTCAAATCCTGTGCTTCTGTGTCTCATAATGAAATATACCCAGGCCAGCCCTCATTTGACCCCATGAACAGTCCCTCAGAAGGGGGCTGCTTCTGTGGGTGGAGAAGGGAGCTCAATAACAATGTCTTCACAAGGCTAGAAGATTTCCCTGTTCCCAGAGCACACGTCAGAAAAAAGATGGGAAGGAGTCTTTATCAGTTTCATAATCCTTTTCCTCCTTCACCGAATTTCTGCCTACACCCCCAATTCTGCAACAGGAAAAAGTGGACATTCCAGAAGAATCCTGGAGAGAAAAATGGGAAGGTAGCTCTGTACAGGTACCAGAAACTCTCCCCAGGAGGTCTCTTGGGGCTCGAGTAACTTCCTGAATATCCCCAGTACTGTCATATGAAGTGACGTGGGGCAGCTTGAGGACTGGAAGGAGGGCAGACAGGACTTTTTTGGTGTGATTTAGCTGCGATGAAAAGGGTTAGCTTGTGGCACCTGCATGAGGCAACAAGTATTGTTTCCCTGTCCTACCGACAGTGGGTAATATGCATATGGGTGTGCAAGCACACACACTGCACATACACGCACTCACACACATTCACGCATGCCTGCACACAGGTGCTGAATATTTCACGTAGCTAAGTTCAGCCGGAGCTACACGCAAGGACTCATTCCCTTTTGACTGTCTCTGTTGACTACAGTGTCAGGTATGGGGTTTGATTTTGCACTTAGCTGGAGGGATGACTCTGGGTACTTCTTTACTGAGCCTCAGTTTCCTTCAAGTAAAATGAAACGATGGTCCCTACTTTGTAGTGTAGGGACACGGTCTAACTGTGCACACTCAATATCAGCTTCTGCCTTTAGAAGAACCTGTAAATGTGCAGGTCTCCCCCTTTTGTCCTGCTAGCCAGCATTTATGCAGAGGAGCTATTATTTTTCATGTTAATGCCTCTCTTGCAGAGTAGTGACAAAGAACAAAAGAGGGAATGAATTAGAGCTCCCAGCACCCTGTCTGGCTCAACAAAAGTAGGTTTATTTATTTAAAAATATGATCGTGACTCAACGAGCACACTGGGAGGGCCTACAAAGCATCCTAACTCAGATCATGCTGGCTGGTTACATTGGAGCCCAGGGGTGAGAGGGACTTGGTGCTATTATTCCATCACTCAAAACAGTAGAAAATGCTATTCCTTTACTCTCAACCTCCCCAAACCAGTCGTGTTTTTTACTGCAGAGAGAATCCCAGATTCACTTTGGCTTTTTGTGAGTACCTTTGAAGATCTTCTTGCAAGAACATTTAAAATACAGAAATATTTTCCAAAACTGAAATTGAATCATGCTGTCCCTTTGTTTTATTGCTTGTTTTTTTTTTTTTTTTTTACAACACAGCATAGACTGACTTGTTCCCACGTCAGTGCTACATTCTAGCTCATTCTTTCAAATGGCTGCATGGTTTTCTATTGTATTTCTAATGTAATGTATTAACTAGTCCTACATTGATGGATGATGTGTTTCTAGCATTGCCAGGAACCTTGGAAGCTGTTGAGAGAGGTGCAATAATACTAATCAGGTGTCAGAGAATACACAGCCAAACCTGGCTCCACCTAAGTTGCCTTGTTGATCACTCTTTGAGGGTCTCAGAGTCTGTTCCTCCTTCTTTGGAGAAAAAACTTAGCTCAATGAAGAGAATTAGTCCCAGGTTTGTAGGAGGATTAAAGTACAATGTTTCGTCAAGAGCTTTGAAAATTAAAAACCAAAGTATTGTTACATCATTAGTGATCACAGCTAGTGTATTAAATAATGACTCCATTCTTTTTTTCTAAACTTGTCACCTGAAAACGGGAGAGAGAGTGTTCAGAATAAACTAAAAGCCTTTCAAAGGCAGGCATGAAGTTGAAGCAAGCCTGGCTAGTGGGCATGTTGCTAAGTGCCCTTGGCAGCTCAAGTTCTCAGAGCACTCCTGCTTCTCCCATGGAATTCTGCAGCCCTGGGTCTGTGTCTTCCCAGGGCTGGCTTCAGTCAGTCCAACAGCCTTTCATTCCCCAAGTGAATCAATAACCAGAGAGTGATTTTCAAAGGGCTCAAGTCATTTGTAGTCTATCTGCGTCCAGAATGTTATTTCAGCTTCTTTCCCACAGAGCAAATATCACCAGAGGCAAGACCATATCTTTTTCATATCTACACAGAAAAAAAGGGACAGTTTAGCACCCTCAGTAAAAGATATAAAGATTTGAGGGTTTGGGGAGTTTTTATGTTTTCTTCCCCTGAAAATTTAAGAAAAGTAAAGCCAAAGGGCAGAGATGACTGGAATGGCAATTGCAGTTCTTTTCTGAATTTAGTACATGCTTGACATAGTAGACTTTCAGCAAGACTGAATACCTAGTAGGGGCTAGTCTTAGCTAGTTCCTTGCTGCCTCAACAGACTTTGCAAAAGCAATCATTTTTAATTTCTCACTATCCTTATGATGAGTTTTAGGAAAAGAACATAAAATAAGCATGCACACACCTGGATGAAAAGTAAAGTCAATTAAACACAAGATAATTTTGTCTATATGATGCCATGTAGACTTGAGAATTTTTATATCACACATCTATTGACCAACTTTTGCATTTTTATTAAGAGAGTAGAAAGCAAATATTGATAGACACATAATACAGAACTAGGCAATATTTGTGTAATGCTTCTTTTATTTTGTACTGTAATTCTATAAGCATCTTACAAACCAACATTGTGAGCCTCAGTGTGATTAAGCAACTTGCCCCTCAGTGAAGAGACAGGAAGCAAACAGTGTGTTTTCAAGCCATTCTCTCTGGGATTGGAGCAAGTTCTCCTTCCATCTAAGGCCACAGGAGGGCCATGTTGATATAGACACAAATACAGTTCAGCTTGTGTCCTTGCCATTTCCATTTTTATTCAGACTGGTAAGATCTGAGAAGTGCTCCTTTGTATTATTTTAATTACTTGTTGGGAGATGCATGTCTAAATCTCTTTTGAATAAACATAGCTGCATACACAGCCAAGTCACCTTCCCAAGTCTTAAGAAAATATGTACAGTTCTGTGTATAACACCACTGCTTGTGAGTGTACTATTCATAGCAAGGGCCCTGTTCATGGGAATTGTGCTTGATTTTTAAATAGCAATGAAGCCAGCTGCCTCATAGTTTAGAATTTTAATAAGAATTGAAAAACCTGGGCATTTCTTAAGCACCAGACATTTTCACATAC
Source organism: Macaca nemestrina (assembly GCF_043159975.1). Lineage (NCBI taxonomy): Eukaryota > Metazoa > Chordata > Mammalia > Primates > Cercopithecidae > Macaca > Macaca nemestrina. Next base: position 122,061,951 of record NC_092128.1, read on the forward strand.
ACTCACTGAGATCCTATGCCCTGGTGTATTAGTCTGTTTTCATACCGCTATGAAGAAATACCCGAGACTGGGTAATTTATAAAGAAAAAAAGAGGTTTACTGGACTCACAGTTTCACATGGCTGTGGAGGCCTCACAACTATGGTGGAAGGTAGAAGAGGAGCAAAGGCACATCTTACATGATGGCAGACAAGAGAGTGTGTGTAGGGGGAAACTGCCCTTTATAAAACCATCGTATCTCATGAGACTTATTCTCTATTGCAGGAACAGCACAGGAAAAACCTGCCCCCATGATTCAATTACCTCCCGCTGGGCCCCACCCCCATGTGTGGATTATGGGAGCTACAATTCAAGATGAAACTTGGGTGGGGTCAGAGCCAAACCATATCATTCTGCCCCTGGCCCCTCCCACATCTCATGTCTTCACGTTTTAAACCAATTATGTCTTTCCAACAGTCCTCCAAAGTCTTAACTGATTTCAGCATTAACTCAGAAGTCCACAGTCCAAGGTTTCACCTGAGACAAGGCAAGTTCTTCTGCCTATGAGCCTGTAGAAAACAAAAGCAAGTTAGTTAATTCCTAGATACAATGGGGGTACAGGCATTGGGTAAATATGGTCATTCCAAATGAGAGAAATTGGGCAAAACAAAGGGACTACAGGCTCCACGCAAGTCTGAAATCCAGCAGGGCAGTCAAATCTTAAAGCTCCAAAATGATCTCATTTGACTCCATGTCTCGCATCCAGGTCATGCTGATGCAAGAGGTGGTTCCCATGTTCTTGAGCAGCTCTGCCCCATGGCTTTGCAAGGTGCAGCCCCTCAGCCTGGCTGATTTCACAGGCTGGTGTTGAGCGTCTGAGGCTTTTCCAGGCACACAGTATAAGCTGTTGGTGGATCTACCCTTCTGGGGTCTGGAGGACAGAGTGGGGCAGTACCCTAGTGGGGACTCTGTATGGGGACTCCCACCCCACATATCCCTTCCACACTTTCCTAGAGGTTTCTCCATGAGTGCCCTTCTCACTCTGCCTGGACACACAGACACTTCCACACATTCTCCGAAATCTACGGGGAGGTTCCCAAATCTCAATTCTCTACTTCTATGTGTACACAGGTCCAATGCCACGTGTAAGCTGCCAAGGCATGGGACTTACACCCTCTGAAGCAATGGCCCAACCGGTACATTGGCCCCTTTTAGCCACCACTGGGATGCAGAGCACCAAGTCCTGAGACTGCACAAAGCAGCAAGGCCCTGGGCCAACCCACAAAACCATTTGTTCCTTCTAAGCCTCACGGCTTGTGATAGGCGGGCATGCTGTGAAGACCTCTGAAATTCCATGGAGACATTTTCTCCATTGTCTTGGAGATTAACACTTGACTCCTTGTTACTTATGCAAATTTCTGCAGGTGTCTTAACTTTCTCTGCAGTAAATGGGTTTTTCTTTTCTATTGTATCATCAGGCTGCAAATTTCCAAACTTTTATGCTTTGCTTTCCTTTTAAACATAAGTTCCAATTCCAAACCATATATTTGTGAATGAATAAAACATAATGTTTTAAGAGCAATCAAGTCACCTCTTGAATGCTTTGCTGCTTAGAAATTTCTTCCACCGGATACCCTAAATCATCTCTCTTGTTTAAAGTTCCACAGATCTCTAGGGCAGGGGAAAATGCTGCCAGTCTCTTTACTAAAACATAGCAAGAGTCACCTTTACTCCCATTCCCAGTAAGTTTCTTATCTCCATCTCAGACCACTTCGGCCTGGACTTCACTGTCCATATCATTATTGGCATTTTGGTCAAAACCATTCAACTAATCTCTAGGACGCTCCAAGCTCTCCCATACCTTCCTGTCTTCTTCTGAGCTCTCCAAACTGTTCCAATCTCTGCCTGTTACTCAGTTGCAAAGTCACATCTGCATTTTCAGGTATTTTAATAGCAGTACCCCACTCTACCAGTACCAATTTACTGTATTAGTCTGTTTTCATGCTGCTGTGAAGAAATACCTGAGACTGGGTAATTTATAAAGAAAAAAAGAGGTTTAATGGACTCAAAGTTTCACATGGCTGGGGAGGTCTCACAATCATGGTGGAAGGTAAAGGAGGAGTAAAGGCACATCTTACATGGTGGCAGGCAAGAGAGCATGTGTAGGGGCACTGTCCTTTATAAAATTATCAGATCTCATGAGACTTACTACCACAAGAACAGCATGGGAAAAACCTACCCCCATGATTCAGTTACCTCCTTCCGGTTCCTCCCATGACATGGGATTATGGGAGCTGCAATTCAAGATGAGATTTGGGTGGGGACACAGTCAAGTCATATTACCTGGTGTTATTTACACCAGCCTATTTTAATGATGCAGAAACTGAGGCTTATTAGGGTGAGATAATTTGCCCAGTGACACAGTTAGAATGAGGTCTATCAGAGGTAAAAATTTAGTCTTTTAAACTTAAAGCTCATACTGTAGTATGTTCCTTGTCTTCCTCTTGTGGATAGAGTGAGTTTTGGGGTTTATCTCTTTAAACCCTTTAATTATATTTAACAGCTTTAGTGAGCCATAATTCACATACCATACAATTCATTCACTATGTACAATTCAGTGGTTTTCAGTATATCTTCAGATATATACTACAATCACACAGTTAATTTTAGAAGATTTTCATCACTTTATGATATGGGTTGGCTGTGTCCCCACCCAAATCTCATCTTGAACCGTAGTTCCAATGATCCCCATGTGCCATGGGAGGGACCTGGTGGGTGGTAATTGAATTATGGCATAGTTACCTCCATGATGTTGTTGTGATAGTGAGTTCTTACAAGATCTGATGGTATTATAAGGGGCTTTCCCCCCACCTTTGTTCTGCACTTCTCCTTGCTGCTGCAATGAGGAAGGACATGTTTGTTTCCCCTTCTGCCATGATTGTAAGTTTCCTGAGGCCTCTCCAGCCCTTTTGAACTGTGAATCAATTAAACCTCTTTCCTTTATAAATTACTCAGTCTCGGGTGTGTCTTTATTACCAGTGTGAGAATAGACTAATACACTTTTTAAAAACTTCAGTTTTTACATGTGAGAAAATTCAGTGCAAAGGATTTGCTCAATGTTATACATAGGAAAAGCTTTGTTTTCTATTACGGTCTAATTTTATAACGAATGACTAAATAAAAATGAACTAAAAAATCACAACATGGATTGCTTGCTGGGCTAGAGTCATTGATATTCATGTTCTGCCCTGGAAGAAAGCATATGATATGGTGGCATCAGACTTGGGCTAAGCTGGAGGCTCGTGCTCTGTTTTCCTGTAATTCTCACCAGTTAGCTCTGGGACATCTTCTCTCTGCACCTTGGTTTCCTCATTTGTAAAAGGATTTTGTAATACTCGGACCCCAACAGTTCCTCTGCCATCCCAGCACCTGTTCAGTTATGATGTGCTCATTATTACCTATTCAGTGTTGCTGGGTTCCAGCTTCTTTACATTGATAGTTTCCAGACCCCTGACATCTGTGAGATGGTCACTGCTATTACTGAATTATAAATCAAAAGTCCTCATTCAGTGAGATAAAACTGACCTTCCCAAGGCTTCACAAACAGAAAGTGATGGAGATCGAGTTCAAACAATCCCAGGATTGTGTCTATATTACATTAAAATAAATAGACTCTAGGTATCCAGATGAGAAAGCAAGAATCATTCAAATTTAGTGAGGCAACAGGGTAGACATTCGTAAACTATTTGCTTGGTTTTTTGAGTCCCATTAGTAGGAACATAATATATTTTTAGAAACATTGGGAAAACAAGAGTACATATGCTGTTTCACAGGCTTGCACCTGAGTTAATTGTGAATACACAGAATGACTGTAATGTCTAAAAGGCCCTTTGTGTGTGACTGAAACATGTTGAACACTTAAGCTAGATAAAAGGGTTATTTGGCATTTACCTTTTATCCCTTTTAGTTCTCTTGTATGAAGCTTCTTTTATTTATTTATTTGTTTGTTTGTTTGTTTATTTATTTATTTATTTATTATTATACTTTAAGTTCTAGGGTACATGTGCATAACGTGCAGGTTTGTTACATATGTATACTTGTGCCATTTTGGTGTGCTGCACCCATCAACTCGTCAGCACCCATCAACTCGTCATTTACATCAGGTATAACTCCCAATGCAATCCCTCCCCCCTCCCCCCTCCCCGTGATAGGCCCCGGTGTGTGATGTTCCCCTTCCCTTCTTATTTGATTGATGTTTGGCTGTCTGCCATGGGGCTGTGGATCTTGATAACGTCACAACCGCTTGGGCAGACTCTGTGTTCTTGGTTCTAATTAACTGAGACACACCAGCCTTGACTTCAAGTTCCATTACCCATTGCACTTGGTGAGCAGGCTTGCCCCTGCCTGGCAGGAACTAATCAACCAGCCAGCATATGTGCTGGGCAGACAGGGCCTGAGACAGGCAACAGGTTGTCTTCTCTTATGGATTGCCCCAGTTAGACCTCATTTTAGCTGCCTTTGCCTCTCGGAAATGGGGCAGGGGTGAGAATTAGAACTGTGCTTCATAATACGTGTCACATCCTAGTGTCATGGCTCTGCTTGGCATAGTTATGAGCAGCGAGGCCTTCCTTTCAAGACTCTACCACCTCTCAGATCACATATATTTCAGCCTTTGTGTTTCTCCCTACTTCTCCCCAGCAAAGGCTCCTCTCCTTTGGCCAATACAATTTAAATTCTGATCTGTCACTTATGAGCTAAACTAATTTTGGTGAGCTGCTTAACTTTCCTGAACCTTATTTTCCTCATCTTGGAAAAGGAGGGTTGCTATGTAGGTTGAAAGAAACATAAAATCCATAATGACATTTCAAAAACACTGCCTATAACTTAGTGGGTAGTTCACAAACATATTTTCTAATTCACATCCTTCCTTTCTTTTCCTTGTTCTAATATATCCTAAGATCCTACTGTCATGAACTGCTCTCTAATCTTGCTGTCAGATTTTGCCACTACTTAACAATCTGGGTAATGATCATGATTGCAGTTAGTTTTCCTCTTTATCTCACAAAGTTTTGGGTATCAAGAGTTGTTGAATATGTCCTGTGTTGAACGTGTATGTCCTCCTGTGCAGACAGAAGTGTCCAGGCTATGATGGTCATTAGTTATCTATATTCAGGTGTTACCAGAAGGGAAGGATGACCATCATTAAGAATAAGCTTTTACCCCAACCTAAGGGGAAATTGGGGGACATTTTCTGCTCCAGGAGTGCCTGTGGGAGAATGGGAACTTCAAGAGCCACACCTGCTGAGGGGGTACAAAATAACCTAAGGGTGTGTCCAGCTATGCACCTTCTGATAACTGCAGAGTCTGTTCCCACCCTTGCCAAGAGCTCATGCAGGAGGGGTTCACAGGCAGGAACTGTGAGAAGATTCTTGGAAGTGCTGCTGAACCCAGCTGCTGGGTCTGCGAGGTAGTGTGGGGCTAGACACTGTCCTGTGACAGTAGTCATGGAGATATGCCACCAGGAGTTACTGTGTGATCTTTAAGGATAGGCACCGGATGTTTGGCATTCTGAGGAGAAAATGGACTGTGCTACATTTTTGGTAACGTTCTTGCTGAACAGAGAGAGAACAACATTTTTTTTTTAGCAAGATATATTATGGAATTGGTAGCCCAGAAGATTCTGGCATGTGCTTGAATCAGTTATCAAGAAATAGACACCTGGTTCTTCAAACTGCTGGTACATTAAACACTATTTCCATGCCTTCTATAAGTAAATAAAATATAAATAAATGTGCATATATAAGTATATATTATGTATGTAAAATAAAATATACTATCCAGATAAAAAAGAAAATCTTATTCCAACAAATATTTTTTGGAAAGATCTTTCTGTTAGGGAAGAGAAGAGAATACACAGCCAGTCTATTTTAGTGTGAGATGGTGGTCTATAAAGAATGCAAGCTGGGGAGGGGGAGAATAAATGGAGCAAAGGAGGAGAAAAGAAAAAGATATATTTAATAAAGATTCTGAACTTTTCTAAGAAAATGAGCCCTTGTTCATAGCAAAAAACCAGCAAGTGGCTGTGGGCTCCATATAGATTTTAGGAAAACAAGGCAGGGGACCCCTGATTTTTTTTTCTTGCATCAATTTGTTGTGATTTAGAAAAATGAGTATTGAGAAAATGTCATGCTTAGAAAAGGTAATACCCAATGCTGGTAATTATACAATGAAATGGACATTCATACAGTGCCAGTGCTAGTATAAACTGGCACTGGAATAGACCTTTTGGAAAGCAATTTGGCAGCATAGGTCAAAAGCCACTAAGTGCACATTTATTGTAACTCAGGAACTACATTTGAATTTTTTTGTCTTAAAGAAATTATCCAAAAACACGGCAAAGCTGGCATTTCTGTGTGCACAGAAATGATATTGAAAGACATTTTTCATAATTTTTAAGAGAAATAAATTGAATATTCATCTATAGTGGAATAATTAAGTAAATACCATGTCCACTCATTGGAATTTTAAGCAGCAACTTAAAAGAATATATAGAAACGTTGAAAATTTTCATGATTTTATGTTAAATGAATAAGTATATTACATACTAGAAAATAAACAAATTTATGCCTATTATTAAAATGGAATTTTAAATTAACCCCCAAATTTTAAATTCATTCAACATGATACATTTCCCAAAGTCTTTAAGGCAATGCCTCTGAAAGCTGTATTAGCTGCAGAGTAGCTTGTGTTCATGTTTTTAGCTGATGGAAACCTAATTCTTGGTAAGGTAATATGCTTCCCAATCTTGGACTGGTTATGGAGATAGAAAATGTAAGAGTACTTGTGTTTTGAAATTTACCAAATGATCCAGCAAGTCTAAAGTATCTTCCAAAGCAGGAGAAAACAATACCACATGCCCACACCAAAACTTGCATGTGAATGTTTATAGCAAGATTATTCATAGTAACCCAAAAGTGGAAATAACTCAAATGTTCATCAACTAGTGAATGGATAAACAAAATATGGCATATCCATCCATACAATAGAATGTTATTCAGCAGTTAAAAGGAATGGAGTATGATGCAAGCTACACTGCAGGTGAACCTCAAAAATATGCCAAGTGCAGACAACCAGAGGCAAAAGTCCAATCCTGTATGATGCACTTTATATGAAATGTACCTGTAGGACAAAAATATAGAGATGTAGAATAGATTCATGTTTGCCTGGGTTGGATATGAAGAAAAAGTTAAATTCCAAATAGGCAAAGGAATTTTATTAGAATTTTGAGAATGTTCTAAAACCGGATAGCAATGGAGGTTGCACCATGCAGTAAATTGACAAAAATCATGAAATTGCACACTTAAAATAATTATTTTATGGTATACCTCAATAAAATTGTTGCAAAAATCTGCTTTACTCATCTGGTATAGTCAACATTAAAATTTGAATAAATTTTGAGATTTTCCTGGAGCACTGAGGAACCTGGTTTAGAATGTTGTGTGCTAGAATAAGTGCTTTTTGCAGAAATGTGAAGGTTCTTTGGTTTTCTGTCTCCCACTGCTTATCTGACTGATTTTTCACAAGTATCCATGTAAAACTCTGCTTACTAGCCCATGGTAAAACTCAGGCAGCTGAAACGTGGAGGGATGGGGTGGCTGGTCATTCTGAGGGTACCCTGCAGAGCTGTGATGTAATCTTACCTGCACCAAATATGCTCTATTTTAAGTTACAAAGCACTCCAAAATACAGAAAAGCATACAAAATAATACAACAGACTTGTTAAAACTCACTACTCAGATCTAGGAAATGTTAACATTTTTTCAATCTTTGTGTTATATTTTTGAGAAATAAAAAGATGCAATTTGGCAAAGGCACCCTCCCACCACATTTCTCTACCTCCTCCCACTGCACAGGTAATCACATGTTGGAAGTTGGTGTTCACTTTTTCTGGGTATGTTTTCATAATTTATCTTATGTGTGCTTCTATATAGCTTGGCATTTTCACTGTTATAACTTGGCATTTTCACTGCTGGAGTGACAGATTCCCCAACTGCATGAAGCTCTATCTGTAAACATGTGTCAGGCCTCCACAAGCCACAGTCTCCAAGCTTTCTAGTCATGGCTGCAGGCTGGCTGCAGCTCAAGCATCACTTCTTCCCACAGCAAATGGAAAATCTAAAAAGTAAGTGAACTTGCTTCTCACATGCATCTCACTTTTCATCATGAGGAAAAACATTAGAAGTCTCCAAAAGATTTAACAAACTTAATCCTGTGCCAGGTTTGGGTTATATGTTCACACTCAGCCTAGGGTGGACATGAAGATGGCCCTGAGATTCTTACTTCTGGTGGACATACCCTGCACAATTGTTTGCCTTGAGTGTGGGTGCAACCTGAGAAGATGACGCAGAAGATCACTCCTCTGCATAGGCTGTAGATCAGTCACTGTTGAGTTACTCAAAAGGGAGACCATTCTGGGTGGGCCTTCCCTAATCAGAGGAGCTTTTAAATTAAGATGAAGCATCAGAGAGATGAGCTTTTAAAGCCAACAGTCATGTCCTGAACTGCCTATTGGAGCCTTGAGGCAGAGAATAGTGGTGGCCCCTAGGAGCTGAGAGAAGTCTCCATCTAACAACTAATGAGAAAATTAGGACCACAGTCCTATAAGCACAGGGAAGTGAATTTTGCCAACAACCAGGGAGCTTGGAAGAGAACCCTGAGTCTCAGGTAAAATCCTGGCCCTGGTCAACACCTGAATACCATCCTGGTGAGATCCTGAGCAGAGGACATAGCTAAGCTATGCACAGACTCCTGATCTGCAGAAGCTGTGAGATATTAAAGGCCTGTTGTTTTAAGCTGCTAAGTCCGTGGCAATTTGTCATGCAGCAGTAGAATACAAATGCATCCATAAGTGAGTCACTGGGAATAGTAATTACATCGATCGTCATTTATCACTTGAAGATTTCAGAGGGGTCTGTCTTCCTTGGATTTATTTCCATCATGTAATTTTACACATTCTATTTTTTTATGCTTCTCCTCTGCTTTTCATTCCTGCTTTTAATTATACTGATTAAATTTTCTCTATTCACCCAAACACACTTTTTTCTTCTACTGGTATTTATTTTCATTCTTGTAAATGAGACACAATAAATAATTTTAATATAATAAAATTTAAATTGAAGCAATGTCACTATAATTTTTATTTTCCTCTCATCTTTCATGATCCTATAGCATAGCATTTTAATTCTAATTTGTTTTCAATCAATACTATCTAAATAGTAACTATAATAATTATTTTCCTTATAACAAAAAAATTAGATTTATTTACATGTTTACCAGTAATTTATTTGCTCACCACGGCTCCTTGTATCACCCTTCTTATTCTTGGTATAGGTTCTTTCTTTTGTTTTTGTTTATTTGTTTTGGTAGAGACAGAGGCTTGCTCTGTTGTCCAGGGTAGAGTACAGTGGTGCAATCCTAGCTCACTGCAACCTTGAACTCCTGGGCTCAAGCCATACTCCCACCTCAATCTCCTGAGTAACTGGGACTACAGGTGTGTGTCCCCACAACTAGCTAGTTTGTAAATTTTTTGTATAGATGTGGTTGTGCTCTGTTACCCAAGTTGGTCTTGAACTCCTGGGATCAAGTAATCCTCCTGTCTTGGCCTCCTAAAGTGTTGGGATTACAGGCCTGAGTCACCATGCCAGGCTGTCTTACCTCTTGAATGACAGTTTCAACAGATCTAATGAGAATTTAGTCATGTGGATGTGGATGACTCTGGTGTTGTGTTGGAATGGGAATGGAATCAGTAAAAAGAACTATAAAGCCATATTCTTTTGAAGTCACTCTGTACCCAATTCCCATGCCATGGATTACACCATTTTTGAGTAAAATCTTCCAATTCTACCAATCTGGATATCCCAGGACTCAAAGAGAATACCAATACAAGCTATAAATGCATCTTAGTGCATTGTACTAATGCAATTTTATTAATAATACCTGTATTTAATTTTTATGTATTTCTAAAGACTGCAATTTTAAATAAAGAGAAAGTTATATGCAAGGGAAAAAGGAAAAAAAAAAGTAGTATACCAAAATGCTTAGGGTATTTGTAGTAATGTAGTAAATCTGATTTCTTTTCTTACAATCATCCATTCTCCAAAAAATTTTAAATTCCAGCCATGCTATGTTCATAATGCAAAAATTGGTACTAACAAACTAAGATGCAAAGCATTATTTATAGTGCAGAGACCAGTGTCAGAGATTAGGGCTCTTACTGCTGGCTGCAGTGCAGATATTTCCAGCAGCTTTCTCCTTGTGTTCTGAATGCTGTGGGGATTTTATTGGCTTGAGCTCCACAGATATAATTCTAGTATGATTATAAAGTAATAAAAATTCAGTAAACAACTCATAGTAGGCATTGTGTACAATCATAAAATGTCAGGGCTCAGGAAAACAGTGCCAGGTGCTGACTTTTAAAAGGATCACTGTCACTTTTTAATAAAAACATTTGTTTAGCATCACAAACATGCAAGACATTGAATATACTTGCTTTGGGTTGGTGGAATTAAAATGAGGATTGTCTTAGCTCTCATCCTAAGACCTGCAATTCTCACCTGCTCACAAAGTGAGAGAATTGTCAGTGTTGCTGCTGAGTCCATCCCTACACAAAATAATGACGAAACTCACCAGTCTCCCCTGCAGCTAAGTGTGACCATTTGACTACGTTCAGTTCTACATAATTGGACTAGAAGAAACATGTGCAGCTTCTGGGGCATGTGCTTAAATCATGGAGCTACTCCCTTTCTTCCTCCCTTCCTCCATCCTAGAACTTGACCATGGATATGATGGCGAGTCATCTCATGCAGAGGAACATGGGACTGGTAAGCTTTTCCTGCAAAGTACCAGAATGTTAGTACTTTGGGCTTTGTGGGATGAACAGTCCCTGTTACAACCACTCACCTTTTTTTGCTGTAATAGAAGAGTGTCCATGAACAAGACTTTAACAAATGAGCATGGCTGGATTATAATAAAATTCTGTCTGCAAAGACAGGTTTTGGGCCTCATTTTGCCCACAGCCTTAGTTTGCATATCTCCACTCTAAGAAGGATGCAACAAATATATTGTTGATAATTTGGTCTTTGGAGGACAGCAGGGTCTTCCCATTGAAATCCACAAAATATAAAAGCACATAAAATTAAATACAGGAGGTTGGTATATAGTGATAATTGCATATGAGAGGCCAAGTTGGGGGGGCATCTAGAGAGCAGTAGAAGCGGGAAACCACCTGGATTGAAGGATATAGTGGGAGGCACGACCACCAGGGACCAAGGCTGGGTTTCCCCACTCAAAGCCACAGCCACAGCTCTAGAGCTTCCCCTTTGGAATTCTGATCTGAGATGAGAAATAGCCCTTCAGCTTGCTTAAGCTGCTGCTGCTTGCATCTATATGACATGCAATTCACTAACGTCGTAATGCCAGAGACTTGTGCCTTCAGTGCATGGGTGGGGAACTGTGTATACAAAGACAGTCTGGTTTGGAAGCTCATGTGTCTGATCCCCTGGCCCAGGATTTCAATCAAGTTTGGAACTCCTATTGCCTTTTAGAAATAGGAAAAGTAATTCCAAGTTTAGGTGCAAGTTGCAGAAATAAAGTTCTTCTCAATGTCCCAGTTCCTTTTTTCTTTGTTTAAACTTGAAATGAGGAAATTGCAGAAGGCATGTTATGGTGTAGCATGTGGCATCTCTGCTTTTCTCTCTTTGGAATTGGGCCATTCATGTAGGCGACGTGAGAGACTGGGTGGGCTGTGGGCTTGTGCTAAGCCCTGAGGTAGCCCTGGGCAATTCAGTGAATACCACGATGTCACCTCTACATGGTGATTTCTGATAAAATGACATAGGTGATCTGATCCCTGCCTTCAGTGTGCTTGAAATGGGAACAAGTCGAATGGTGCCGCTGAGGAAGTAACTGCCTTATCTTCCCACGACCTGCAATTGCCATGCTCCTGAGACAGTGCTCCCTGTGCTTTTACTGCTCTTTCCCTCCACACTGCACTTGCCATTCTTTGATACTCTTTTTTCCTTCATTGCAGCCAAGCATTGAATTATCTAAAAATTTTTTTGAAATGGTAGAAGTACAGATGCATACAGAGGTAGATAGAGATGCAGAGAGGTGGAATAGAGAGGGGAATTGTGCCTGTATAAGTCTTACACAACAGTCATTTTATATTTAGACTATTCCGTAGTCATTTTGGAATATATATGTGAAGAAATGATTACAATGCAAAGATAGATAAAACAGAAAAATAAAGAGAGGGAGAAAAACAATAAAACCTTAATGTTTTTCTTGGTTATGCAGTACTAGAGGAACTGAAATGTATTCCTGGTGTGGCTTCGTCTTAGTTTTACATTAAAACAAGATGAGCAGAGCCAGGAATGGTATTGCTCTCTCAGTGCCTATGAGGCTTTATCAGTGAGACTAGCACTGTTTTTGTCATTAGTTTCACCTTGCGATATAAATGCATTGGAAAGTCTTCTCCAGTAAATTTCATAAGTATCTAAACAGCTGGTCCTTTAGAAATATATTTTTGCTGACATATATTTACCTTAATGCAAAACTTATAAAAGAGAAACGTAAACGCTCAAATGTGTTCCAAATGAAGGCGTTCTCATTATAGACATTTTGCCTATTTTTTTGAAAACATTATCAGGCAGAAAACTGAAGTTTGAAACATGGCATGATAAAATTCACTTACTGTCTGGAAATCTGCTTGAAGTAAGGCTACTCCAGGTGACAGTGAGTTCTTGATAGATTCCATGGTATTACCTGATGATAAGGAATGACGAGGAGAATAGCAGTAACAGTGTAGGCTTTACCTACCTTCCCTTCCTCTGTTCTCATCTCTCCTTAAAATCTCCCATCACACAGCTTTTCCCAAAGTAAGAGTTTCATAAAATGCATGATTTGTAAGCTCTTCTGGAAGAACAACTAAAAATGGTTTGTGTGTTCAGCAGTTGTGAGTCCAACTGGGAGCTCCCTTTGGGGAGGCGTAACATATTCTTGTCTAGTATAGCCCATACTGTGTGCTTCTTGCCACCATTTGCCTGCCTGGAGGTGACAGATTCGTTGCCATCAATTACAAATATATTTTCTTAAATGGTGATTATTTTGGGTATTTCCAAAATCCTTATGAACACTGGCAAGTCAGCCTTTTATATTGGTATTCTCTTCTGAATGTTTAAACAGAGACATTCTTTTCTTTATTTTTATTTTTTAATGCACACCTTCCCGTCTTCAAGAGTTTAAACTTTATAGCCTCATTTGTTGTGCCAGGCACAGCAGAAGAGCTTTAAGTTGACTGTTGTCAAGTGCTCAGTAATTTGATTGAGGAGATTCGAAGATTTTGAACAACAGTCTGGTTTAGTTGAATGCATCTTCTCTAAGTCATGGTAATTCTCTCCTTGCAAGTTTAACACTCTGTGAATGAAGCCATTTCATCAATATCACCCTCTCCACTTGGAGAAGAATCTGATTGAATTGATTTTAGAGACAAGAGAAGTATCCTTGAATTTTCTAATATTTCCATGCTGTGCTCTTTGCTGTCATTAATTTGCTGATTTAACCCTATACTTCTGGCTACTTGACTTCATGCCTAGCAGACACTCCTGCCCACACCAGACCCCAAGGTGCAGGCTTTGGCTTAAGTGTTTGGTATGATGGACTGTGTTATTGTCCTCCAGGGTGCGATTTCTACGATGAGGTTTCCTGTCTACATTTTGCTTTCTCCTTTCTAAGTTAGGTGCGTGGATTGAAAAGAGGACCAGAATAAAATCTGGTCTGTTCACAGTTGAAAGGGTACCTAATGCCAGCTGGTCCAAAATCAATCCAAATTTCTAATGCCGTATAACCCAGAACAAAGCCTCTGAATTTAAATATCTATTTTCCTATCACTATCAGCATACATTATTATATATAATACAAAGAAAAATTTTATATAAATCTTTTAATTTTAATTTACAATGCAATTCACATACTGTTTCTGAATTACTATTTTATTAAACTATTTCAATTAGAATTTTTTTTTTTATTTTCAGGGAGTAGAAAAGATATGCTTCACAAAAATGGGATTTGTTTCCTGAATAAAAACTGGTTGCAAGCTTGCTAAAGTAAATTCTAATAGCATGTAAAATGAGAAAAATAACCACCCAGAAATTCTATGATTAAGAGACAAGAAAAATTTAGTTTTATATTATAAATGTGTACACACATATTTCATAAAATTAGAAGCATACTGTTTTTAAATACATTCTACATGTGCTTAAATATGAGCAAGATTTTTCCCATGGGATTACAGTCATCACTTGTTATCCATGGGGAACTGGTTCCAGGACGACCTCACATACCAAAATCTGAGGATGTTCAAATCCCTGATATAAAATGGTGTATTATTTTCACATAACCTATACGGCCTCCTGTGTACTTTAAATCATCTCTAGATTACTTATAATATCTAATACAATCTAAATGCTATATAAATGGTTGCTATATTATATTGGTTTTTATTTGTATTGTTTTTATTGTTGTACTCTTTATTTATTAAATATTTTTGATCTGCCATTGGTTTAATCTGTAGATACAAAACTTGCAGCTATGGAAGCTGGCTGTGTATCTCTTATTTACAGAATTTTTAATAATAGAACCCTAATATTTGGGATATTTTAAAGGAACACACCTATCATATTATAAGATAAAATAACGCATATATTACTATTTCTATCATCCTTTGATATTTTCACATCTTTTAATTCCTTTTCTTTCTTTTCTGCTTATGTATATTCACTTTAATTATTTTTAATTTTTTTCTTGACATTTAGAAATCATACACCTCCATTTAAATGATTTTATGTATTAGTCTGTTCTCATGCTGTGAAGAAAGATATGCCTGAGACTGGGTAATTTACAAGGAAAAAAAGGGGTTTAATGGACTCACATGGCTGGGGAGACCTCACAATCATGGCCCAAGACAAAGAAAGAGCCAAGAGATGTCTTACATGATGGCAGGCAAGGGAGCATGTGCAAGGAGACCCCCTTTTTAAAACCATCAGATCTCCTGAAACTTATTCACTATTATGAGAACAGTACGAGAAAGACCTGCCCCCATGATTCAATTACCTCCCACTGGGTTCCTCCCACAACATGTGGGGATTATTACAATTCAAGATGAGATTTGGATGGGGACACAGAGCCAAATCATATCAGCTAATCTAGGGATTATTTTTATAACAAACTTACTAGTATTAGCTAACATCCACAGAGAGATGCAACTTAGCTGATAGCTTAAAAATTCTCAGCATTGAAAATAAAATATGTCTATAAACCAGAATGTAAGATAAATGCACCTCTTCATATCTTTCATGGGTACTTTTGGTACAAGCTAGGATTATCTTATTTATTAATGTTTAATTGTGTATCTTCTCTCTAAAATAAACCAATCACTTTTGACTTTTTCTGTTTGGAAGCATACTCAAATCAATTATTTAGTCCTTATTTGTTTAGCTTATTGCCATGGTCACAGTTACCCATTTTATATTGTAACACTACGATTCTTGAGTTTAAAAAAATTGATTCAAACTTTCATAAGCTCAAGTATTCCTAGGGATATTTTCATGAAGGGCATATTGAGGGCTTAATTAACAGATCTTTAGATGTCTTGGAACACGTTTTATTGCCTATACACATGAGTTAAGACTTTCCAGTTCCCTTCAAACTCTTAGATATTGTATCACAGGATTCAGTCATATCATGTTTTAAATAATAATCATGACAATGAAAATAAAAATAAGGCTAACTGTGTGGAACTGAAAACTGTCTACCGAATAGCCATACCCATTTGTACCCACAGTCTTCTTTCCAGCATCGGGCAACCACCCCTAAAATCATCAGGGATCTTCTTTGAGAGTCACCTTCCCCAGTAGTACATCTATCGTCACACCACCAGAACCTTCCAATGCTTTACTGGTCAGGTCCTCTCCCCATGCCATGGACATTATTCCAGCAATGATGCCTTAGCCTTCTGGGGTCAGCATCAGGTTTTTTCTCTCTCTTTTTTCGTTTATATAAATTTATAAGCACAAATGCAATTTTGTCATGTACACAGATTCCATAGTCATCAACTCAAGACTTTAGGAGATCCACTGCCTGAATAATGTACGTTGTACACATTAAGTATTCTCTTGTCATCCACTCATCATCCCATCCCATCATCCTTTTCAGTCTCCATTGTCTATCATTTCACACCCTACATGCATTTATAGATATCAGTTAGCTCCCACTTATATGTGAGAACGTGTGCTATTTATCTTTCTGTGTCTGAGCTGCTTTGGACCCCAAGTTCCATTCATGTTGCTGCAAAACACATGATTTCCTTTTTTATGGCTGAATAGTATTCCATTGTGTATACATAGCACATTTTCTTTATCCAGTCATCTGTTGATGGACACTTGGGTTGATTCCATATCTTTGCTATTGTGAATAGTGCTGCAATTAACATATAAATGCAGGTATCTTTTTAAATATATTGATATTTTCTCTTTCTAATGAACGGCCACTCTTACCTCCCCACTTCTTGCCTTATTTCCCTGTTCTCCTTTAGCATTAGTTGTTCAAAATTGCTCATTGTCTCAGAATTCTTTCCTCCACTTCTCTTTCAAAGTTTATACAGTAGGCAATCACTTCCACCATTGCCAACATCACCAAAAACTTCCATGCTGTTAAACACAATGGTCACGTCTAAGTCCTCATCTTAGTTGCACCCAAGTCATCATTGAACACAGCTAATGGCTCCTGCACGTTGAAATCTTTCATCACATAGTTTCTAGGATATCACAATGATTTTCCCCTAGCTCACTCATCTCTTCTTTTTCATATATATTTTCTTTATACTTTGTTGTACCCTCATCTCTCCAAACTCTTGATGCTAGAATATCTCAACACTCCATCCATGAAGATCCATATCACACCAGAATCACAGATCAGCTGTTGACATTTTCCCTCAAATGTCTAGTTGGGCATCTTGTTTATACAATGGCCAGAAGGAATATCTTGATTCTTCTGTCCCAAATCTGTGGCCACAGCTCCACGTTCTTCCTCTTCTTAGCTGATAGCAACTCCAACTTTGTTTGATAGATAAATAAGTCATGGAGCCATTTTGGTTTTCTTTCTTGCATACCCCATATCTTATCTATCAGCAAATTCTCCACTTTCAAAGCATGTCCAGAATCTATCTCTCAATCTCCACCTCTATCACTCTGCTGCAATCCAGTGTAATGTCTTCATTGGGATGCTGTCATAATCTCTTAACTGGCCTTCCTTCTTCCGGCCTTGCACTCTATCCCTATCCTGATCCATTTCCCGCATGGCAGCCATTTAATTTCCTGTTAAAATGTGCTTCAGGAAATGTCATTACTGTATCTTCTAAATGACACTGCAGCACCT
Source organism: Macaca nemestrina (assembly GCF_043159975.1). Taxonomy (NCBI): domain Eukaryota; kingdom Metazoa; phylum Chordata; class Mammalia; order Primates; family Cercopithecidae; genus Macaca; species Macaca nemestrina. The sequence goes on from NC_092128.1 coordinate 122,079,419, forward strand.
GGTCTCCTCTAGCGTCCTCATCACTGGGCCTCTTGTTGTCTCCCTCGCTCACTCTCCAGCAGCCACTCTTGCCTCTGTGCTATTTCTGGAACCGGGCGAGCACCAACTCCTTCCAGAGCTCTTCCCCTCCAATTCCTCTCCCTGGAATGGTCTTCCCTTAGATATCAGCAGAGCCTTTTCCTCTCCAAATCCTTTCCATTCTTTATTCAATATCACCTTCCAAGCAAGGCCTTCGTTAAATTTGTTTCAAAATTCACAACTTCTGCTTCCTGCAATTCCCTATTCTTTTTCTCTGCTTTATTTTGCTTCCCAGCACTTATCACTTTCTAGTTTTACTCCAAGTTTTGCCAATTTTCTTTGCCCCCTCCCTCCTCTCACCCATCATAATGTAAATTCTATAAGGGCAGAACACGTGTTTCTTGGATTAATTATTATATTGCCAGAAACTGAGATCAGTACCTGGCACACTCTAGGCACTTAATAAAATTATCAAATGAATTGAAGGTATGTCACAGTGTGCTGTACACGTGTTGTTCCAGCAGCGTGACAAATGTAAAGGGACAAGAAGAACATCTTTTAGAATTGTCAGTGCACTGCTGAATGTATGGACAAACCCATGTGGGGATTCCAGCAGAAATCGAAATTCCACTGACCGAGTGAAGGTGAAGCCACGTGAAGCCTGCGACTCTTCCCTTACTCACCTCCCCCACCCCTCACCTTCTGGAGGGCCTGAGTCACCTTCTCTCCTTGGCGTCTGGCTGGGGGCTGCCTGCACCAATTCAGTATGCTCAAATTGGTTTGTCAACATCCACCTCTTACATATAATCATGTTTCAGAATGTCTACTTCCTTACTTGCTTGAAATCCTAAAGAGAACACCATTTTATGTGTTAGTGTGTACTTTGAAGAATTCTTTTCCTATTCATAATGAGTACTACTTTTCTTTTTTCTGTAGACCCAGGGTATGCTGGTCACCCATCATCCAGCTTCTAATCTTTGCAGAAAGAGGAGTGGTTCATTCAGCTCTGGGCACGTGTCTAAATGGAGAGCTAGATTCTCATTATTCTCCCAGTAGTTGGTAGAATCTTTCCTTTTTTTTTCTGAGATGGAGTCTCGCTCTGTCACCAGGCTGGAGTGCAGTGGCACGATCTAGGCTCTCCGCAAGCTCCACCTCCCTGGTTCACACCATTCTCCTGCCTCAGCCTCCCGAGTAGCTGGGACTACAGGCGCCCGCCACCATGCCTGGCTAATTTTTTCGTATTTTTAGTAGAGACGGGGTTTCACCGTGTTAGCCAGGATGGTCTCGATCTCCTGACCTCGTGATCCGCCTACCTCGGCCTCCCAAAGTGCTGAGATTACAGGTGTGAGCCACCGTGCCTGGCCCAGAATCTTTCCTTTACATTTAAAGTCAAAATCTGGTAGTGTTTGAGGCTTCTGGTCCAGTTCCTGATTTCACTCATTCATTTATTTTGTGTTGATCTGACAGAGGAGGACATAGTTCCTCTTGTGCTCTGCAAGAAAGTGAGAAATTCATTGTTTAAGTGTCTGAAAGTATTCATTTTTTTTCCATATAGAAAAGAGTGAATGAACAACTACAGTCTTCAGATTGCAAAAACACATCAAACCTATTTATCTTTTTGCTTGTCTTCAAAATCTGGAATATAAAATACCATGACATAGTTACTTTTATCCCTGGAGTTGTTCTGTGAATTGGATTTTTGTATGAAGAACTGATGCATAAAAACATGGATTTATAGAGACAAAAGGATATAGAATCTGAAGAAGAGAAAAGCAACTTTCTTCTTTTTTTTGGAACTTAAGATGTTTTATTTTCTTGTTATTTTCCCCTTATAGCCTCCTCAGCTGTGAGCAAAAACACTACTCCTCTGTATGGGTCATGCATACACTGTCATTTGGCCCCTCTCTCTGAATTTGAGGACTCTATAAGTCATTATATCCTTTTGTTCCCATTCTGTGATGATATTCACACCCCTGCAGCAACTTGCAAGGGATCCAATCTTCTATATTAAAACTAGGTGGGAAAAAAACAAAACAAAACAAAACTAGGTGGAAAACTTCCAAGGTATCTTAGAGAAAAGCAGCAGCAGAAGGAAAAGACTTGGTCAGGTCAGGAGGAACGGCCCAGGAGAGGAAGAGGCTGCTGTCATCACCCTAGCCTTTTGAGGCATCTTCACCATAGCCTCCTAGTCTCCTCTTTACAATTCTGGTGCAAAGCAGACAAAATCTCTTTCTTTTTTGCAGGTTATCTCTAGCACATATTTGATGCAAAGAGAACAAGAAAGACACTGAAAAGTATATAAAATAATTTACATTAAAAATATAAATTTTGATTTGACCCTAAACTCACATACAAGGTTCCTGGGCTCTGTGCCATTGGGTGTATTCTCTTTAGATAATCATGCTTAAATCTCCAAAGCTTCATATAGCTCTTTGCTTCTCAACTTCTACTCTGCTTTTAAAATAATTATGGCTACACAATAGTTATATACATTTGTAGGGTACATGTGACATTTTGATACAAACATACAATGTGCGATGATCAAATCTAGGTAACACGGATATCCATCACCTCAATTGTTTATCATTACTTTGTGTTTGGTGCATTCCAGATTCACTCTTCTAGTTATTAATATTTTGAAATATACAATAAATTATTGTTAACTATAGATGCCCTATTGTGCAGACTCTTCTATTTCATTGGAGAAAATAAAATTGGAATCAGTGTGTTCAATCAAGAGTGAACCAATAATTCATCTCTGTATCAGGAATTGTATTATATTTAAATATTTAATGATTTTCCTCCTAAAATCAATTGTTTTTACTATACCAAATATATATTAGGTTTTCTTTTAGATCAAACTTTTCACTAAGGAAATAGTGGTTCAACTATCTTTTTCTATCATTAGCAAACTACATGCAACATTTCTTCAGCAGGTGAAAAACTATGTTAGGGTTTTTATCTCTTATGGGACACTTTTGGAAACTCATCCCAGTTTGAAATAAAACACCAGGGAAGTGTGCTGAGCACTCTGAGGTATACCCCAAAGCACAGTTGCCATGATCGTGATCTTGTCTGTTCATATTAACCCTCCCTGGAATATTTCTGTGAAGCCGCAGCAAAAAAACACACTTGAGACAGGAGCACATTTTAAAAGCAAAAATCAAAAGCTGGAGCAGTCCTTGGGGCTTGATTTTACGGCAGATGACATTAAAATGGTACTTTGTGTGCATAGGGCAAGGGAGAGGTGGCCTCGCCAATCACATAGCCCCACAGGGCTCAGCATTGGCATGACTGCTGTTATTCCACCAATATGCAAGAGTAAGACCCCAGACCTGCAGATGTGGTTTCAGATATCTCACCAATAATTCTAAGCACTGACTATTAGAAAGTGATTAACAACTCGATGTGCTTTCATCTCAAGACTGTTATTTTCTCTTCCTCGCAGGGACAAAGCCCAGGCAGCTGTACCCTGTTATTTATGAAGCTGTGGTAAAGTAGCTGGAGATTTTGCCGTCTCAATCGGCTCCATTTCCATGAAATAGTAAATGCATGGGGGAAATTTTAGAAAAGAGAGGAAGAAAAATAATACCACAATCCAAAGCCTATGGCGTTAAGCAAATCTTCACTTCTCAAACGTTTAATTCATAAAGAGCAACAGGTGGCAGAAAAGTGTATTCACACACACATATATGTGTACACAAAGACCCACATGCATAATCAAAGGCAGTTATTTTGTCTTGGGGTACATATACATATACATACCCGACTCTGTCTCTTTCTATATATACATATACAGTCATTCATCACTTAGTGAAGAGGATACCTCTGCAAAATGTGTCTGTAGTTGATTTCATCATTGTGTAAACATCTTACAGTGCATTTACTTAGGTAGTTGGACTTAGGTAGCATGGCCCACCACGTACCTAGGCTATGTAGCATGGTCTGTTGCTGCTAGGCTACAAAGCTTCACAGCAGGTAACTGCATTGAGCACTATAGGCAATTGTAATACAATGGCAAGTATTTGCATATCTAAACATATCTAAACATAGAAAAAACACAGTAAACATACGGTGTGATAATCTTTTGGGGCCACTTTCTATATGCAATTCCTCCTTTGCTAAAGCATTGTTAACTGGCACATGCCTGTATAATGTATGTGTGCTTTGTCTCATTTTATATATTTTCAATTTGTATAGGCTAATATAGAAAAGGTGGATTTAGAGAGTTGGTACCATGAATACATAGGCAAAATGTCACACCCTTCCTTTTAATACGTGTTTCATTTAAGGGGCCAAAAAAGTAAGAAAAAACGATGTGTCCGGAGAGGGTGGTATCAGAGATGAGCGAGATGCTATAGACAGAGTGGTATCTTATTTAGTTGAAAGTGTAGTTCTATGCATGAAAACCCAAAATATTTGAAATGTTTTCATATGAGAAAGGAGAATTTCTTCGTTCAAAATAAGATTTTTGTTTGTTAAAACTTTAAAGTTAATTTGATGTTATTTGGCAATTTTTTTTTTTTTTTTTTTTGAGATGGAGTCTCATTCCATAGCCCAAGCTGGAGTGCAGTGGCACAATCTTGGCTCACTGCAACCTTTGCCTCTGGAGCTCAACTGATTCTCCTGCCTCAGCCTCCCAAGTAGCTGGGACTAGAGGCATGCGCCAATACACTTGGTTAATTTTTTTTTTTTTTTTTTTTGCATTTTTAGTAGAAATGGGGTTTCACCATGTTGCCCTGTGTGGTCTCGAACCCCTGAACCCCTGAGCTCAGGTGATCCACCTGCTTTGGCCTCCCAAAGTGCTGGGATTATAGGCGTGAGCCACCATGCCCGACCTGGCAAAACTTTTTGAGAAGGTTGACACCCACATCCTCTAGTCTCTTTCCCTGCAGGTGCGTGGATACATGTGTGCATGTCTGGGCATATGCAGGTGTTTGTATTTATTGTCAGCAGTGTTCAGAAATCCTTTAGCCCTGTTCTCCTTGTTATTCCATTCATATTTTCATGTCTAAGAAGGAAAACGTGGGGAGCAGAGGCCTGGGAGTGGGGAGGAGTCATGAGACCATGAGGAAGCCCGTTAGGAAAATGCTCTTGTGATCCTTGCAGCATTTTGACTGTGCAAAAAGTCCCTGGAATTTCTGACTCTAATTGAAGAGACCTAGCTTTAGGGTCAGAGGCTTTGATTTGATTACCATAGAATAAGGGATAAAGAAATTGGGAGTTCAATAAACGTTTGCTTGCCTCTCTATTCTTTTATTAATCTAGATTTTGTTAATCATAGAATGATGGAAGAGGTAAAGAGATTTTTTCCTTTCTTCTCTACAACCTTCTTTGTTTTCACTGTTTTCATAAACATTTAATTTGGAAAAAATTCAGACATAAATGTACCATAAGAATAGTAAATGGTCATCTGTGCCCACCTTGGTTCAACAATTGAGGGCATTCTATAAAAATTGCTCTGTATGCATATCTCTATCAACCTATCTCTATCTGTCTATCTGCATGGAGCTAATACCCTCTAAACCAAGGAACCAATTAAGCTGCACAAATCACACCCCATTTTGTTATTAGATTTATTACTAATTTATTCTAGACTAGCCACCCTACTGTTTAATTTCAAGAGTTTGAATTTGGGGCATGTAGCATTTGTAGATGCTGAGCTCATTTGAGTGCTTCCTTGGTGGGACCACTGACTGCTCGTCTATCCCCGGATTTTTCTGTAACTGCTAAGTGTGGCTCAAAGGCTTGACGAGAATCAGACTTAAATTTTAAGTGATACTTCATAAGGAATGCCATGCACTTCATTATGTACATATTTTAAGAACTGAGTTAAACCCCTGATTTTTAAGACTAGAAAACATGTGGTGACTCACTGTAATCATACTCTTAGTTGTGACTTTTAGTAAATATCAGAGCAGCAAGATCAACTTAACCACTTCCTCCTTAAAGTGAATCCCTACACAAAGCGGTCTGTGGAGCCTCGATTCCCTTACTTCAGGGGAGCTGTGGCAGCTTTTGCTTCTTCGCTTGCCGATTCTGTCTTCGCTTCCCCAGCCTGACCATCCAGAGCAAGGCGGTCACAAGAGCTTTTCAGCACAGTCGCATCTTCCCAAGTTTGTAGATATTAGGGGTAGGACAGCCTGCAAAACAGTGATTTCTAAACATGTTGTTTCCTCTTTAATTCCTTTTTATTTTTTAAAATAACATGTGTTGTGCATATTTGAGGTTTACCACGTGATGTTATGTTATACATATAGATAGGAAAGTGGTTATTATGGTGAAGTAGATGGACATATCTATCATCTCATATGGTTACTTTTTTGGTAACAAGAAAGGCTAAACTCCACTTATTTAACAAAAATTCCCAATACAGCATAATTTTATTAACTTTAGTCCTTACATGGTACATTAGATCTCTAAACTTGATCTGGTTTGAACTGCTAAATTCATACTAACTCCTCTGGCTAAACCAAAGGCTCTTTAACTCCAGCAAGCATCAGAATCCCCCGGAGGGCTCCTTAAAATGCAGATGCTGGGCCCCACCCCAGCGGTCTCAATTCTGTAGGTATGCAGAAGGGCCTGAGAATGTCTATGTCTACCAAGTCTCTATGTGAGGATGCTGTTGGCCCAGGGGCCACACGTTGAAATCACTGAGCTAAAGGATACACATTCTCACAATGGAATTCCCCAGGAATTCCATTTAGGCCAATTTTATGTGTTAACAATTTAGTGTTAACAATTATGTGTTAACAATCTGAATTATGTGTTAACAATTTGAATAAATCAGAAGTGGAGCAAGCTCAGGATTTGGTTCTAAGACCTGTACTTACATTTATGAGTTTCCACTCCACATTTAACTTCCTACTTTAATCTGCTTTCTTACTTGTTAAATGAAAATGCTAATACCAGATTATCTCATAGGCTGCAATATATAATAGATCAACTAAGGTAATGTACAGGAAACCGCTTTTCAAACTGTAATCAGCTACATTCCTTAAAACACCACTGAGGTACCGGCTTCTAGATGTCACAGCTCTGCGAAACATCCTGGGAGCAAACCCAGAAATGATTAAGTGTGAGAAGAGAGAAAAATCAGATTTTACTTTCTTCCCAGTCATAGTGATAGAAAATATTAATGAATATTAACAGATGGTAAGACACAAGAGGAGAAAGCATTTAGGCTGGCTATGACAGTTGACCTACATTTTTCTCAGTATTGAAATGATTCCCTGGATGTAAATTCATGATCTTTGAAAAATCCAAGAATTCTCATCGCTTACACCTTTATGTGACTATTCGTTCTGAAATGCTGACAAGCAGAATGTTGGCCCATGGAGGCCAGGCTTCAGAGCTGGGCAGACCCAACTTCACCTTCCATTCCCACTGTTCATGCAGTACACAAGCCAGGTACTGTGTTGGTCCATTTTGTGTTGCTACAAAGGAATACTTGAAACTGGGTAATTTGTAAAGAAAAGAGGTTCATTTGACTCATGGTTCTTCAGGGTACACAAGAAGAGTGGTGCCAGCATCTGCTCAACTGCTGGGGAGGCCTCGGGAAGCTTTTACCAGGATGGAGGAAGGTGAACAGGGAGCAGGCATGTCATGTGGCAATAGAGAGTGAGAAGAAGAGGGCAGGAAGGGAGAGAGGGAAAGAGTGAGAGAGCAGGCAAGTGAGCAACAGAGACAGAGGAGAAGGTGCCAGGCTCTTTAAACAACCAGATCTCTCATGAACCAACAGATGGAGAACCCATTCATTAGTGCCAGGAGGCCGTTCATGAAGGATCCACCTGTATGACCCAAAACTTCACACTCAGTCCCACCTCCAGCATCGGGGATGACATTTCAACGTGAGATATGGAGGGGATAAACATCCAAACTTTGGTACCGACCTTTGCAAGCCTTCCTTCAAAATTTCCTAATCCTCTCTAGAGGCTAGGTGATTTTCTTTGGTGAAAGTACATAGCAGATGACCTAGCGTGGGACGAGTATTCGAAGGCACTCCATGGAAATGTTTTTGTTCTATGATGTTAGAAGAATAGATGATAGTACTTTTTGTGGCATGGATAAAGTTCATTACATGAAATATATCAAGCGAGCCAAGAAAAATCTAGGTACTGATTATATTTATAGATCTTGAAGCAACTGTGATGTTTCATAAACATTTAGAATTATTTATATTGCCCCCCTCTAAGTTCAATTTTTATGCTATTATGATTTATGCTGCTCATGTTTTCTCATTAAGGGGTTTTCTGACTTCACTCTGAACAACTCTTCCCAGACTGACTAGGCCATAAAATACGGGACTCATTTTCTTTAATTTATCGTTTACGGTCTGGATAATCCTCTGTGTATCTCATCGTGATCGACTGCCGTTCCAGCAGAGCAGCCACTCTGAGGGTCTTGGCAGAGCCTGAGATTCTAGGAAATTTGGAGCCCTTGGCTGCCTTGAACACTGACCGTCCTTACATTTACACAGACCTAGGCACACGTTTGAGGCATATTAACCAAAATTTGTTACTTGCCTTTATTTGCCCAACCTTGCCACCGAGTAGAAGCCAAAATTTGAGGTCCCTCAGGCTTGGGTTATTCTCTTAACTTGCTCCTTTAGTTCAAGGATTGGCAAAATTTCACATCTAAGGGCATGCATTCCTTCCCATGTGTTGTCATGACCAGGCTTATTGGTGGCTACTTTTCCCCTTTGTTTTCTGTGGTCTGTCAAGCACATTGCATCCTGAAATAAAGCCACAGCTGATGGCAGAGGTAAAAACTATGAAAAGTGAATGACATGAAAAAGACTTAAGAAAAAGGAGGGACTCCAGGAAGTGCAGAAATAGCTAATGAAAAATCAGAGACCTCTGTCTAGACCATTAGATATAAAAGTCCAAAATATCAATAACTTAAAGCTAGTTTTAAATAAAAAATAATCCAATTCAGTAGCTTTTCTCTTCTAATAGCCTTGATTATGTTTCAATATAACATTTCAAAATTATAGTTTGGAGTTTCAAAGCTTTAAAAAAAGTCAGCATTTGTTGAGGGTAATAAATGAATTAGTTGTTTAGTCTTGTTTTTGACATATTATGAAATAACTCATTGAACAAGTTCCTCCTGAAAAAGTTACTTAGAGAAGAATCAGTAGACTCAAAAGTAGAGTTTCATTTTGTGTACAGATCATGGCACCTGTAATATGTCTCACTTTCTATCATTTGAGAAAATGGGAAACAAGAAGAAGCAGTAAGCTCATTTAAAGCAAAGGAAGAAAGAGTGGGTGATTCAGGCATTTTACCCTGAAATTTATCAATCCGTGGGCAGCCTGATGGGGAGTCCTGAAGGAGGAACCATTTACACGGAGAGATTTATGGAGCCGGCCACCGCGGCATGTGTAGGAGTTAATGAAGATGCTAAGAGGAAAGAATTAGCTTCAGGACCAGAGAGTGGAGCTCATTTCAGGCAAGAAACCAAGTTCCATTAAAAGCAGAAAATGGATGATATTTTAAGTTCAAAAATTGGAGTTGTTGATATTTGAGATGTAAATCAATCGACAGTACAAGATGGAGTTTGACTGTAACTAGTCAAAAATTTAAGAATGGAATGTGTAAAATGTTAAATGCAGAAAATGGATGATATTTTAACTTCAAAAATTGGAGTTGTTGATATTTGGGATGTAAGTCAATCGACAGTACAAGATGGAGTTTGACTGTAACTAGTCAAAAATTTAAGAATGGAATGTGTAAAATGTTTCAGCAGGTTACTGACAGTGAATTCCATGCACATCTGGAATGAGAGGTACAGAAATGTCGATTGCAGGAGGCAGAAGTATCGCCCACACCTCTGGCATCCCAGCATCCTATGGGTCCTACTTCTGTTTTCCAAGGCAAAAGCTCTGCAGAACATTCAAAAAAAAGAACTGCAACACCCTAGTTCACAGTTGTTACCTTCCAGCTCTGCAGAGCTGTGACCAGTTTGCATGTGTGAGCTTGTGTTTCTGCATTTGTTTTTAAAATTTTTTAAAAAATTATGGATATGTAATCATTGCACATATTTATGTACATATGGTATTTTGATAAAAGCATACAATGGATAATGTTCAAATAAGGGTAATTGGGTATCCATCACTTCGAGAATTCATCATTTCTTTTTGTTAGGAACGTTTGAATTCCACTATTTTAGTTATTTTGAAAGACACAATAAATTTTTAACTATAGTCTCCCTGCTCGGTTACTAAATACTAGATCTTATTCTTTCTATTTTACTGCATTTTTGAACAGAAAAATTGTTCTCAGTGACTACTTTGCTGAATGATAATAGTCTTGACCTTTCAAACCATGCTTTATTCAGCTAATTTTTCTTTATTTTTTCAAACTCAGTAGTTTGGGCAATTGTGTTACAGTAACCTTTTTGGGGGCTACTGTTTTATGATTAAGATAATTTCTCTGTGGTGAGGTTTCTAATTAAATCATTCAAGAAGCAGTCATCGAGTGCTCTCTGTGTTCCGGGTGCCGCTTCCTCCCAATTAGCTGCACTGAAGATGAGGATTGTGGGAAACGAGGCAGCATGTGGGGCCGGAGATGCTGACTCCCAGGTCCACCTCCAAGCCTTGCTGGCAGGTGAGCAACTCCACTTGAGAGGGCCAAGGGGAAAGGGTTTTCTTGGCAGAGGTAGGTTTCAATCAGTGTCAGCATTGGCAACATAACATAAGCTCTAGGGGGACTTCTGCTGTTGAATTATTCCTTAGGGATAAATACCCAAGAGTTGGATTAATGGTTCAAAAATTAATAACTTCCTCTTAGCTCTTGAATTGTATTATGTTTTCCAAAATTGTACCAATTTTCAACATTATTTAGAAGGAATTAGTGCGGTTCTGTTGTCTCATTTTGGATTAAGTCCTAACATGTATTTAGATTTATGTTAATTTAATAGGTATAAAATTGAATTTCTTTGTTGCTTAAATTTCTATGCCTTCGTTACAAATGTTCTTGGACATTTTCCATGTGTTTCTTTATTGTTTCTATTTCCTAATTTGTGATGGTTCCACTCATAATAATTACTCATTTATCTATTGGAATTTTGGTAATTTTCTTGCAATTTTAGAAGCATTATTATTATGAAAATGATACTTGCTAATTGTAAAACAACAAATACATACAGAGAAGCATAAATAAAAGGTGAGATGCTTCCATTCTAAAGAGACCTGATGCTGTTTATGAGTGAACAAGAATACAGACACACTCGTTTCCTGAGGATAGCAGGAAATAAGGGAGAATGATTTAAAAGTCCTACTTCCTAGTTAACCACTCTGAAGTGGTAACAATTTGGGTTACCAATTTTGCAAATAATTGTCCATTTTGTTTTTGTGTCCTTTTTATGGAGTTTGTTTTTTTCTATACAATAGTCACTTATTTGTTATAAAATCTATCAAAAACACTTGAAAGTGACTTGGATTGGAAGTTCTATGGGATCATTGCACAGCCATGCTCTATTGATGTCTGACAGAGTCTTATTTGACTAAAGAAATGTGACTAGAAGTGGTGTTGCAATATTCAATTAGAAGCTTTCAGATGTTGTGCGGTTCTACCATGTTCTCTTTTCTTTTTCCATGGCATTGGAAATATCTTCACAGGGCCTACTCCTTCAACCGGACTGTCAGATAAAGACTAGCAGAATAGCACCCAGCCGCTCTGTGATGTACATGTAGCAGGAGGGAGAAATACATGTTTTGCTTCTAGAAGTCATTGAGTTTTTGGGGATCATTTATTAGCACCATGTAACTTAGTCTAAGCTGCCTGATAAAGTCACATTCCTTCTAAATGGTGTTTTGTAATTCCTAAGTTTCTTTTTCATTGCTATGCATTTGTGTTGCTTTGTAAACGACATGCCTTGTTTTATTCTGTTTTCTTCTGGACCATTGTTTATACAGTGCAATGATTTGCACTTACCTATTTTTTATGTTTCAAAACCAAACATCTGGACTATGAACAATATTTGTCAGTTCCTCATTTCTTCCATAGTGTCCCTAGGTGGTCGCTATTCCTTACATGCCTAAGAGGTACTAAACTTAAGTCTAACAGACCCCTTGTTTGAGCACCAACAGTATACTGTACATCTCAGCCTGGATTTTTATAAGTTCGTCAGTGAACTATAAAAAATGAATTATTGATGTTACTCTTCAATACTATTATCTGCCCAGGTCTTCTATCCTAGGTAACAGCAGTGGCAGCACAGTCACTTAAGCCTTGAATGCAGGGGCTCTCCTTTGTCCTCTCGTCTGCTTGCCATTGAGCCTTACTTCCTCCACTTTCTACCTCACTAAAACAGGCCGCCATCTCTACATCTACACGGTGGCTGCCTTGTTTCAGTCTCTTATCTTTAATCACTTACATAGCTATTTTCTTCTCAGCTATCTCTAACCTTTTTTTTTTTTTACATCATTACCAAAGTGATTTATCTACAGCTCATTTTTTATTACTTTGATTTATCTTCTATAGTTTGCCATTGTTTCCAGGATAAAGTCAGTGAATTGTATTTTGTGCTAATTGACAAGAGCATTTCAGTTTTGTGATTGCATTCCCTATTATTTGAGGTTCAGTAGACTTAACAGTGAAAAACAGGCACGGCATGGCCTATTTGCCTAGCACGGTGCTATCTCCTTGGGAGTTAGCCCAAGCAGTTGGGGTATGCAATATCATGAGAAATAAATTGCGATTTCTCCTGGCTGCCCATGACAACGCAACACTTGGCTAAAACAGTTGGTATTGACCTAGTGCCATATGCCTTTCATGGGTTATGATACACAGTTCTTAGTCACAAGAAATTATGAACCCTGAAACACTCACTATTCCCTCAAATTCCCACTGAAATGCTCTTGTATCTCTTGGGAGTCACTAACAACAGCTTGCCATGATTAACATGCACACAGGATTGGAAGGCTGCCCTCCTCCTCCTGGAAGGGCAAAAATATAATTGTAGACTTCAGGGATTGACCACATTATAATTTGTAAGACCTCCCATGATACAACTAATATTTACTTATCCTGCCTTATTCCAATCATTCTGCCTTTTAATTCAGCAGTATTAAATTGCCTAGAATTAAATGTTTTTTGCTCCTATCTCCTCGCCTTGTGCCATTACGTGAACTTTCCTTTTTACTTAGGATACCATTCCTTCTCTTATCTGTCTGGTAAATGCCTCATCATACATCAGTTTAGTGCAAAGACCAGGTATCACACACAACACCACCCCCCGCCCCGATTCACCTGAAGCATGATAATCTCTCTACGCCTTCTGTATTTATTATACATTGTACCTAAACCTGTGCCACAGGTATCACGGTGTATTTTGCATAGTTATCCACATATTTATCTCCTTGATCAGGTTATGGACTCCTTTAAGAAAAGCTATTTGGTTTTATTCATCTTGTCCAAATACGCACTCAATAAATGCTTGCTGTTTAAAAGAAGAATGAGGGCAAAAATAGGGAAGCTGTTGTCCTCTATATTGAAAAACTCAAATAAAAAACCATTTCTATATTGTTAAAATGCTCTAAAAATATCTACCAGGTCCACATAGTAGTTCTGATAATCAAAGGGAAGTTACCTAATGAAAACAGCTGACTAGTTATAAAGGAAGTACCATTTATCATTTGCCAATCTTTTGACTTTTATTATGAAAATGTTAAGCACATAGAAAAATATAGAGTATAATAATGTACACACTCATATGCAGATTTAAGAATTGATAGTTTTTTTCCATAAGCGCTGTATTTTTGCTGAAATATTTTAAAATAAGTTCTATTACGTCTCTTTAGTTGTTGAATTGGTTAGGTTCCATTGGTTGATGGTATTCTTGAATTCTTCAGTGTTCAAGCTTATTTTCTGTCTAGTTGTTCTATCAGTTGTTGACACAGGAGTTGCTGTTTTCTGTTACAGTAATGGATTTGTCCATTTTCGGTTTTGTTTTATGCATTTTGCATCTCTTTTGTTCACTGCATACACATTTAAGATTGCTATGACTTCTTGGTACATCAGTCCTTTTTTCATTATATGTATCCCCATTGTGTCGGCTAAACTTTATTTTCTGAAATCTACTTTATTTGATATTATATAATGAATCTTACTTTCCTTTGATTAATGTTTGTCTGAGAGTTTCTTTTCCATGCTTTTGCTTAAAACCTGTTCGGATTGTTAGCATTTGAAGTCAGTTTTTTAAGGTCAACACACATGTTAAAACTTTTGTAAGGCCAGGCACGGTGGCTCACACCTGGAATCCCAGCACTTTGGGAGGCTGATTTGGGAGGATCGCTTGAGTCTAGGAGTTGGAGACCAGCCTGAGTAACATAGGGAAACTCCATCTCTACAATTAAAAAAAAAAAAATAGTTGGGCATGGAGGCATATGCCTGTGGTTCCAGCTCTGTGTGAGGCTTGAGGTGAGAGGATCTACTTGAGTCTGGAGGTCGAGGCTTCAGGAGCTATGATTGCACCATTGCACTCCAGTCTGGGTGACAGAGTAATATCTCATCTCAAACAGACAAACACTTTTACAACATCTTATATAAGAAATAGTTTAGCTATCACTGTATAACATAGAGATATTCCTGAGGCTGTGTTCATTTTCTTCTGATTTTTTAAAAAGTATAGCTTCTATCTGTTGTTCAGACTATAATTTCTATTTTTCTATTTTTATTTTACTAATTCTTTCTTCTGTCCTCTCCATTCTGCTATTGAGCTCATTAACTGAGTATTTTCTTTTGTTTATTGTATTATTTAGTTATAAAATCTCCATTTCACTCTATTTTACATCTTCTATTTCTTTGTTGAGATTTTGAATTTTAAAAGTTTATTTAAGCATGTTTGTAATTGTCAAAGCATGTTTATGATAGCTGCTGTAAAATCTTTGTCAGATGCTTCTAACATCTCATCATCTTGGTGTTGGCAATGATGAATTCTTTTTTTCATTTAGCTTTATTTCTTATGTTTCTTGGCATGATGAGTAATTTCTAACTGAAATTAGACATTTTCATATTATGTTACGAGCATCTGAATCTCATTTAAATGTTCTGTTTTAGATGTCTTTGTTTGGCACTGCCTCACTACTGCCACGTGGACAAAGGTGTTCAGGTTCCTCCTTCAGTTCCCCCCGACACCTGAGGGAGAATTCCCTTTACTGCTGAATGCGAGATCTTGCTCCCCATGTGATCTTCACTCACAATGTCTTGAGAGTAGTCTAGTTACTATTGGATGATGGGGAAAGTTTAGACTCCTCATGAGTCCTCCTCTGGCACCACCCTGGCGGAGAAGGGAATAGAAATTCAGGTTCCCCATGTGATACCCACTAACCTCCTCAGGGTAGAGGCAGCTCACTAACTGACCTTCTCTGACTTGACCTTGCAATGGATGTTGGAGTAGTTCATTATAGTCTTGCTAGGGTGGCAGTTTAAACTCCATACTCGGCCTTGCAGCATGGATGAAGATAGTGTCATCGTTTTGTTCCATGGTTTCCTTGCTTATTATGCAAAAGTTTTCCATCTTGCTCTCTTTCCCCTTTCCTACACCTTTGGCTAGAGAGAGCAGAGCTTTTATTGGTGCTGTCTTTGTTCATGTCTCTTGGACTTCTTCAGCTCCAAGTCTGGGATATATGAGACGAAAAGAAAACCTAGAGAACTTACTGCCATGTAGTTGCTTGGATCCCAACATCTCTGGACAGCCTGCCTTCTTCTCTACACCTCTAAACACAGAATTTTCCTATGTTTATTTTATATATAATGTCCAGGAATTTTAGCTGTACTTCAAGTTAGTTGAGACTACGTTTAGTTGTGTAGGAGGAACATAAAAAAACTGTGACTGCTCCATTTTTCTGGAAACAGAAGCCTCTTCTCTCCTTTCTTTTTAATTTACAGAAGAATCTTGCTATGCTGAAAAGCAAGGAAACTCTCAAAACCAGACAGGGTGCAGACAAAGGGAAACAGGAGCTAGGTTGCAGGAGAATCTATGGGGCAAAGCAGGGACAGTTAGGATATCAAGGAAAAGAAGGCAATTGTGATCAATGGAGAAACAATAAAAAGATTCCATCTGTGAGTGATTGAGTGCATTCCTTAATTCTATAATTATATTCACAAAATAGAAAGTCATACATATACACGAAATCAAGATTGTATTTGACATGATTGGAGGCGACTACACTGACTCATTTCTTTGAAAATGTATAAAGGAAAGAAATTAGTACTAAACTGCTTTTCCAATACAACTATATTTCAAGGTAACCAAAAAGGTTAATTTCTTGGCCAAAAGCTCTTGATATAAATATA
This sequence comes from Macaca nemestrina, assembly GCF_043159975.1. Classification (NCBI taxonomy): domain Eukaryota; kingdom Metazoa; phylum Chordata; class Mammalia; order Primates; family Cercopithecidae; genus Macaca; species Macaca nemestrina. Next base: position 122,095,738 of record NC_092128.1, read on the forward strand.
AAAGGAATTATTGAATATAGTAATGCCCACTTTACAAATCCTAATGTAATAATTGATTCAAGTAGTCAGCATCAGGGGGCGATAGGATCATTCTGTGGAAGTTTGTCAGAAAATGGAATGTTCACATTGTGCAAAATTAACATTTCACATATCATTTTCTCATCCTGAGGGATGCAACACAACTTCAATGGAGAGATCTGCCTGTTAGTGGCTTAACCAGAGATTAATCTCAGCATCAGTACTAGTGACCTTATGCCACCATGTGTGCACTCTGATGTGATGTAAATGAAGTATTTAGCACCACCTGTGAAATACTCTTTCTAAAATCTATAGCCTGATCTAGTCAAGCCTTTAGATGTAATTTTCAGTTGACAATATAGGTAAAAGACAGGAGAACAAGTTAAATGACATCAGGATGAAATCAGAAAAATCCCATGGGTGGGTCATTGTGTAGCACAGATAGGTGGTCTTTTCAGCAACTCTGTATATTGGGTAGGAGGATAGTGCTATTTATGAGAGCTTCTGTAAAGCTTGTTCAAAGTGTTTCAGTGGCTTTTAAATACTCATTTTGACCATAGTAATATACGCTCAAGGATAAAAGAACCAGTGATGCAAGACATTCAATATTTCCTGATAATCATCTTTATGTAGAATTGATCTCCATAAAGAAGAAAGGTGAGATCATGAAACTATTATGCCCTCCCTTTAGAGTCTAAAAAACATACTTTGGAAAATCACAGAATTAATTTTCAAAGGGATACTTTAGGACTCGTTTCTTTTCTTATCCTGGGTGAGATGTCTTGATATGCAAATGATCAGAAGATGCAAATTCTGAAGAATTCCAGCGCTGCCATTCACTGTTTCAGAGGTAACTGAGTCAACATGCCAGAGAGCACAGGTGCTGGGTGCAAACTCCCCGGATCGAACCCCAGCTCCCAGGTGTTAACTGTGCCCTTTGGCAATTTACTATATCTCTTTATGCTCCAGTTATTCAAGCATAAAATGGAGATAATAATAGTACAAATATCATAGAGTATATTGAGAATTAATAATATATGTAAAGTAGTTAGAAAAAGACTGCCACAGATGATGACAATTTTCATTAATATTTCTGTCAGCACCAACCCTACAATTGAGTCAGGCCAGACAAAATTTATCTAAAATGGACCCTCTACGCTTACGTTCAAGCCCTTCTTCTTCCCAAAGAGGCCTGAGACTATGCTATTGATGTTCAGCACATCCTTAGGGCTCAGCTCAAATGTTAGTCCCTTTCTGAAGTCATCTGTGCTACCTTCATCTGGAAAGTGATCGTACTTTAGCTCATGCATAAGGATTTGTTACTACCTCTTTTATGATATTCATGCAGTTTCATTTGGTATTGTAGTTATCTCACTTAGCATGCCTTATGTGGTGGGAGCAATTTGATTTAATCTTTAATTCATTGGATTCTTTCAACAACACTGCTGCTTCTTTTTCTTACTCATCCCTTTTGTATTTGGGGGAAGCTGTGGCACAGAGAAGTTCTCTAATATGCCCAAAGTCATTGCTTAGAAAGGGTGGAGCTGGGATTTGAACCCAGTCTATTGTGGCTGTTGAGCAGAGAACTGCACTATACAGGAATCCTGAAGCTAGGGACAGTCCTAGAGAGGATAATCAGGTAACAGTAGCAAAGCTATCTCCACTCCACCTCCACTCCTTTCAGCCACACAAATAAGCATGCTCTAAGGTAGGACAATGAGGAAGCTGCTGACATGCTTCAAAGCCTGTGTCCCCTTCTCTGTGTTGGGGAAACTATTTGACCCAATCGCTTCCCACAGGTGCCACACAAAAAAGACGTGGTCAGAGCCATCAACTTTATGACAGTTCCTGGCCCTCACCCAGCATATTTACCTTTCTCTCCTCAGTTCAACCTGTGCTGTGTTGGAGAACATCTTACCTAGGAAGTCCTATTTGAACATAATTGTGCAGCAGCAAATGTGAACTTGAAGTAAAATCTTGTATCAAGTGAGCCCTGAAATGCAAAGCGAGACTTATTTATTCCAAATTCTCAAGCCAAAGTGATAAAAGAAGCACACACCTTGCAGGTTAGATCCCAGGTGACCTTACTGAAAAAAGCAGCTGAGCTTTATTGATGCATAAATCTTGGCTGTTACTTTCTTCTGTTTCTAAGTGATGGATTCAGCATTTGGCATTATGTTTGCCTTGTTTGCTAAGTAACTTCATCAATTGCTTTTCATTTGCTAAAAAGTTCAACAATCAAAACAGATGACAGGTAGGTAAAATGAATTCCTCTCATAGATTTTTGGAAGTCTAATTAGATGGATACTTTCAGCTGTTGTTAGAATTCAAGGACACTGACCTTTTTAATTGAGAAACGAAATCAATTGTATTGGAAATATTTTCCAGGTCTTTGATAAATTATGGGCTGTCCTCACTTGACAACTACGTACAATAGAAAGTGGGGAAAAATTTAATTCACTAGCAAAGTGTAATTCACATGATTCCCTCTGCGTAATTTTATACAAAGCCACGATGAAAATCATATTGAGCTTGGCTCCTTGTTTTACTTGGTTAATGAAATCCCACTCACGTGGATTGTTTCATAGGTGAATAGTGTTCACCTGGGACCACATGATTTCAGTCAATCTGTTTGATGATTGACTGGCCTTTACCCAACAATCCTGGTACTGAGTATGTCTGATAACTCAGACTTCTCTCCACTGGCTTCCCTCCCAGTGCATGAATTTTTAGTTAAGTGAATTATTTGTTCACAAACTTGTATTGAAGATACTGATACTATAACCGATTATCAGCAATACTGTGGGTATCTATGTGAACTTTGCTGCTTTGTCATGGTTCAGCATAGCATTCCACGTCAGGGTCACATGTTCTGTGCCCGCATGTCAGGACCCTGGTGAGCATCACTACCTTCTTGCTCACTGATCTCCTGCCCCACTGGCCTGCTTGGCCACACTTGCTGTTTTCTCTCCCTGGAGCCCTCTAGTGCTTCTTTCTTCTGTAACTATTTTATCCATCGAACTCCCATAGATCCCACATACAAGCAGGGGTGTTCAGCACCACAGCTGTGGACAGCACTGCAGCTGTTCCTGCCTCTCCCCAATTCCTAACCTCTCATCCTAAATGCGATTCTCTCTGGAGTTCGAGCTGTGTTCCATCAGCAGATCATCTCCCTGATAAAGTCCTGTTTGAACGTGTCTCTGCCATGTAACTGCTTCGCCCCTTGACGTTGCCTTCTTTTTCTTATGCCCCTTCTACCATCTGACAGTATGGTTAGTTTTTCATTAATCTTGTATGTGACACTTTGCCATTTTTAAAGGCAACCACCTTTCTGCTCCTGTTCACTGTTGAATCCCCAGTCCCTATGATGGTGTCTGGCACATGATATGGGCCTCTTACTACCTATGCGCCCTTCGGCATGCCATTTAACCTGCTGCACTCATCTGTTTAATGGGGAGACTATTAGTACCATGTCATTGCAATGTTGTGAATATTAAAATTTATTATTATAGGAAAAGAGTTTGGAAAATTACCAGGCTCTTAGGAAATTGAGCTCACAATAAATATTAGCTATTATAATTATTTCCATCATGTCTTTTAATTTTCAAAGTAATTCCCATTTGTTATATTGTTAAATTATTGTAACAATTTTCAGAGACAGAAAGGCATTTAAAAGATGAACACACTGAGGAAAGGGGGATGCTATGTATTGAGCTAGGACAGCACAGGCTGGCCCCACAGCTCTCTGAGTCCCTACTCTCCCAGTCCCTAACCTAGCCTTTCACAGGTCTCTTCATTCTTCATCTTTCAAGTTGACAACAACAACTCGTTCTTTTCCAAAATAATGCCTCTGACTCCGATCACCTATTCCTCTTGGGTCATTATATATATATACACACAAACATACACACACACATATATATACACATATAATGTATATACATATATTAATAATATATGCTACATATTATATATAAAAATATATATATACATATATAATGACCAAAGAAGAATGGGTGATCTGAATCAGAGGTATCATTATATTATGAGGAAGCTGCTGACATGCTTCAAAGCCTATGTCCCCTTCTCTACTTTGGGGAAACTATTTGACCCAATCGCTTCCCATAGGTGCCACACAAAAAGGAGGTGGTCAGAGCCATCAGCTTTACGACAGTTCCCAGCCCCCATCCAACATATTTACCTTTCTCTCCTCAGTTCAACCTGTGCTGTGTTGGAGAACTTCTTACTTAGGAAGTCCTATTTGAACGTAATTGTGCAGCAGCAAATGTGAACTTGAAGTAAAATTTTGCATCACGTAAGCCCTGAAATCCAAAGCTAGACTTATTTATTCCAAGTTCTCAAGCCAAAGTCATATGAGAAGCACATGTCTCTGCCATAGAACTGCTTCACCTCTTCACCTTGCCTTATTTTTCTTACCTGGTATGAAAATATACCATTTTGATACCACTGACTCAGGTCACCTATTCCTCTTGGGTGTTATATATATATATTTTGGCTGCCTTCAGGCTTCAGGCTTCTGAGTTACTAAAGCTTTCTGGATGTTGATATCCACATTTAAAATATGTTTAATATATGGTGTCTATACTAACTTTGATAAGGTTGAGGATGATAGTGATGATAAGTATGATGACAGTGCTATTTAGGTAGCATTTTATTATGTACCCATTACTATTTTAAGTGCCTTATAGCTTTGCTCTTCCCCAGAACAAGCCTTATAAGAAAGGTACACTTTTCTGTGTGTGTGTGATGGAGTCTCACTCTGTAACCAGGCTGGAGTGCAGTGGCATGATCTCGGCTCACTGCAACCTCCACCTCCTGGGTTCAAGCGATTCTCCTGCCTGAGCCTCCCGAGTAGCTGGGACTACAGGTTCATGCCACCATGCCCAGCTAATTTTTGAATTTTTAGTAGAGATGTGACTTCACCTTGTCGGCCAGGATGGTCTCGATCTCTTGACTTTGTGATCCTCCCTCCTCGGCCTCCCGAAGTGCTGGGATTATGGGCATGAGCCACCAAGCCCGGCCGAAAGTTATACTTTTAATTCTCATTTTACAGCTGAGAAAACTGAGACACAGAGAGTTAGGGTTCTCAGCCAGTCCCACTCCAGAGGACATACCCCTGGGCCTTACTGTTTCTGCCTCTTGGAGAGAACTACTGTGGTTCCTGCTGAGTCAGCCAACACCCAGACTATTCCCTGACCCTCTCTCCCTCAAAAAGAAATTGCTTCTGGGCTCATTATGGAGAGCCTCCTGTTTCAGTTCTTGCTATTCTGATAACCTCATCTGTGCTGAGAAGTCAGCAGATGAAATATGCCCATGTATGATTATCCTAGAAAGTGATTTTCCATTGATCTGAAAGGCTGCTGGGGAAAGCTTTTTGGCCTAGAGAGTTTTTGGCTCTATCAAAGAAGAACATTTATTCTGCCTGTGTCTTCAAGCCTCCTTTCACTTAAAAGAACAAGCCAAGATAAATCAAATACAGCATATGACTTAAGATTTGACTTATTACACGAAAGACTTGATTCCAGCATCCCAAAGAGACTAATATGTTTTATGATTATGAGCTCTGGATCACAGCAAAACAGTCCAATCTTCCTACCAACTCTGGGACAAAGTAGAATAAAACAGACTCTTCTGAATATATGATACAAAACGTGTAATCCCAAATAATGATTACTCCACAGACATGCCGCCTTCTGTGAAGACGTAAAGTTTGACCTTTTTATTTGTTTCACATTTCAAATGCATGAACTCTTTGAACTTACAGAAAAGACATTTGAAATGTGGGAGAAGTTTCAGCTGAATGAATAACCTTGAATTGCAAGTTTAAATGTATTGATTTATACCACACTTTAGTTTTCAAATGTATTTGGGCTTTTGGTTTCCTTTGGGGCACTCTGGAGACTCCTCAATCTGTTCTCTTCTAATGACCATGGTCCTGCTTTTCCTCTGGTGAATATTTTAGCCCATCTGGATGCCAGCCTAAAGAAATGGACCCCTGCAGTGCTTTCCACCAACGTGTCTGCGGTTTGATTGCATCTTCCCTGGAGGGCTGCAGAGTTTTAGGGCACTCACGGAGGATGAATCTCATATCACGAGACGAAGGTTGCTGGAGCAGGTAGAGGGAAATAATGATGGGTTTCTGTCGCATGTCCATGTAACGTGCAAGGAGCAGTCAAAGCACTTCCTGCACCACATTAGGCTAGAAGCATATTATTTAAAAAATAAAATCAGCCCGTTCATTCAATGAGGGGGATTTGGAGGGAATACAAAATGAAGTTTTCCTATTTCTTGCTCCCTTAGGGTGCTTTTCTTAGTACAGATATCACCTGATTCTAGCATGAAAACGGAACAGCGAGAGGAACTGGTGAAGGGCCTGGAGTTGCTTAAAATTAAGGCAGTCGATGGGCGTTTCTATTAAATGGTCTCTGAGGTCCACCTGGATTCTCTGTTTCACTCTGTTGCCCATCTTTGGGTCAGTAGGTGGAGCACACAATTCATTCCAGTCTCCCCTGCTCTCAAGTCAGCCTTCACAGGGAGAGATTTTCAGGTCATGCATTTTCATGCTCATGTGTTTCTTGGCATATGAAACCAAGTTGCTTTCCTTCCTGCAGAAGTGTGACTTTTAAAATAAAATATATCTCCCTTACTCCTCCCAAGTCCCATTGCTGTTTCCACTATAAACCTCTTCTCATTGTGCCTTGGTGCTTCCTAGGAGATAGTATTACCTTCGCTGCATAGCAGTATATAAACACGTAGGTCTTCGGTAAACTATCTTTCTTGTCTTTGTCTAGAATACTGGATGTCTCTCACATGTTATTTCTATTTCTTAGAAGATGAAGTCTATTTCATTCAGCTTTGTTGCAGCTTTTTTCTTTTCTCCTATGATCTCTAGGTTCATTTTTCAAGCCACTTGATCAAATGAGGTGGTCTCTAGGTCATCAAACTTTGCTATATTTTTGTGAGATGCCTGCCCATGAGAAGTCATTTATTCCTTTATCTCAAGCATCTGTTGGAAAAAAAACAAACCTTTCAGCCACACCATCTTTATAACCTTGCTTACTTCTCATTTTCTCTTTTCTCATCCAGGCTGTGGATCCTTCCTGTAAGCCAAGAAAAATGGAAATGTGGCCTTTGTTTGACAAAGGCCTTTATTCTGCTTCCCAGGTATCATCAGGTCCCCTTGTGACTCAGGCGAATCAGGCTACAGAGGGCAGCTGGGCTCTGCAGGAGGCTCAGCTGTGGAGCAGGGAGAGGCCCATGAACCCTGCTCTCTTCTTGCTTGGCGCACTGGCCTGTCCTGCACTGAGCAGCCACAGCCTTCCATTACAGCTTCCTCGGGGCCCAGATATTGTTCTCATAGCTTCAGGTATGAGACAGAGTTTATCCGCTTCACAGTGCATGCCACAAAACTGTTCAACAATGCATCTATAGTAGCCTCACGGATCAATGATGTCCATAAGCTTAGTAAAGGTATTTCTGGCTCAGGAGTAAGATATAATTTTGCATAAGTTTTGCATATTCACTTGTATAACTGTGAACATCAACTTTCAGAAGAAAGTATAAGAATATGGTAATTGAATGAATGTCTCCTATTTGTATTAAACTCAACATAGAATAGGTTATACCTGAATTATACAAGTTATAGTTAACAAAAGATTTAGCAAATATTTGCTCGCCTGTAAAATGGGCACTGTAATAATATTTGCCTCATGTACTTCTTGTGAGGAGTAAATGAAGTGGTTCATGAAAGACTTTTAGACTCGTACCAGAATTGACACATGGTAAGTATATAAATATTATTATTGTTATTTAAAGTTTTAATTATTGTATGGATTTTTAAAATTTATTTCTTTACAGGTAATAATTGTATATATTATGGGGTACGATGTGATGTTTTGAATTCTGTACAGTCTACAATGGTAGAAAGAGTAAATCAAGCTAATTAACATAACAATCACCTCACCAACTTATGATTTGTTTTTATGGGAAGTTAAACAACTGTGCTTTTAGCAATTTAAAAATATACGCTACATTTTTTTTTTCTAGTTTTTGAGAAGGAGTCTTGCTCTGTCGCCCAGGCTGGAGTGCAATGGCACGATCTTGGCTCACTGTAACCTCCGCCTCCTGTGTTCAAGCAATTCTCTTGCCTCAGTCTCCTGAGTACCTGGGATTACAGGCACCCCCTCACCATGCCTGGCTAATTTTTGTATTTTTAGTAGAGATGGGGTTTCACCATGTTGGCCAGGCTGGTCTTGAACTCCTGACCTCAGGTAATCTGCCCACCTTGGCCTCCCAAAGTGCTAGGATTACAGGACTGAGCCACCATGCCTAACCTATACACTACATTTTTTTTTTCCAGCTTTTAAGTTCCAGGGCACGTGTGCAGGATGTGCAAGTTTGTTACATAGGTAAACGTATGCCATGGTGGTTTGCTGCACAGATTAACCCATCATCTAGGTATTAAGCTCAGCATCCACCAACTATTCTTCCTGATGTTCTCTCTCCCCCCATACCCTCCAACAGGCCCCAGTGTGTGAATTATTTTTTAATAAAGGAAAACTAAGGAGGAGTTTAGAAAATTATCTATTTTCTAATTCTGGTAGCATGCCTTGCTTTTGAGGATGGAGATTTTAGGTAACTACTGGGTAGTTTATTAAAATCAGTAATATAGTAGATACTCTATATTCAGTAGATTGATCAATTATGAATAAATATCATTAATCAATCTGTTGGTAAAATCCGTATTTTCTTGGAAGTCATCAGCTTAGGGATAAATTGAGTAACCCCATTTTAAATAGAGTAGTCCTGTCAATATAAATATCACAACCCCATCTACTCAAAAAATATTTTTTCCTGAGGATAGCCCACGTAAGATTTTGGGATGCAATCCCCAGAGCTCGTGGTGGGCTAATTGATCCCAGCTGTTGGTAATAGTCAGGTAGGATCAGCAGGGTGTGTGGGAGATAAGTCATTATGAGTTAGCCAGATCACCAGCCAGGAGATTGTGCAAAATGGCAGGACTCCAAGCAGGAAGCTGGGATATGGGGTGAGGCTCTAGTTCTGAGGACCGCCATCAAGCACCTGACAAGGCATCACGGTGCTGTAGCTACCGGCTAAGCTTGAGACCTGGAGGGAGTTGAAACCCTCAAACATGCAGGGTTGGAGCTCAGCGCACTCCTACGGAATCCACCTCCACTGGTCTGCCTGGCTCAGAGGCTGCCTGGAGCTGCAGCCTGGGAAACATGCGGGCTTGGACCTCATCTCCTGGGACAGTGTAGGCTGGGTCTTATACATGGCATAGAAACTCCTGGAACCAGCTGGATCTCCAGTCTGGCAGAATAACTTGATTCTACCAGCACAGCAGTGGAGGCTTGCTCACAGAAACTTGGCTCAGAACCTGTGCTACAACTAATGTGTGTTGTGTGTGGCGTTTGTGTTATGTATGTGTGTGTGGTGTGTGGCACGTGTGGGTTTTGTGTGTGTGTATTGTGTAGTATGTCTGCATGTATTTTGTGTGTTTGTTGTATATGTGTTGTGTGTTGTATATGAATGTGTGATGATGTATGTGTTCTGTACTGGCTGTGTGGGTTGTGTATAGTATATTATATGTGCTGTGCCTATGTCATGTTGTGTTTGGTGTGTATTAGATGTGTGTGTTGTGTGTGTTATGTGTGTTGTGTGGTAGGCCTGTATGTGTTGTGTGTGTTGGGTATGTGTTATGCAGTGGTGTGTGTTCTCTGTTTTATGTATGTGTTGTGTGTTGTATGTGCTGTATGTGTGGTGTGTAGTATGTGTGTGTTGTATCTATAGTGTGTGTTGTACATTATATGTGTGCATTCTGTGTGGTGTGTCTATAGTGTGTGTGTTTCAGGTGTGTGTTTCATGTGTGTGTTGTATATCTGTGGGGTGTGTGTGTGTGTTGTTTAAGTGTGTCATGCACCTATGAATCCAGAAGCAGGAGACGTGGGGTGAAGCTGGGAGGAACACAGTCCTCAATAACAATGGCAGCATTGGTTGAGGACTGAAACACCAGGCACTAGGGTAGAATTGTTACATAGATTACCTTTCAGGAATGGGGATGGTAGATGGTAGCTTTGCTTGTCCCTATGTACTAGCTGAGGATAGAAACTCAGGTTAGTGAAGATACAAGGTCAGGACCATGAATAAGTAGCAGAGCCGGCACTTCTAGCTGGGTTTGTTTGACTATGAAGACAGCATCCTTTCAATTCCATCATCCTTCCACACTGAGTGCCTCTCTCTGCTGTTTAGAATCTAGGGTGACCAAACATCCTAGGGAAGGAAAGGTGTGGACACCAGCGCCAGCCCCTGCCCCTCCTAGGCTGGTGCTGAGGTCACTCTAATTCAGGCCCAGCCCAGCCACATACCCCGATGGCCTCCTACTTAGGTCCATGTAGGGGGAACATAAGTGCAAAAGAAAGAGCCACATCTGTTGCCGACAAATATCCTATTCTTAAAATAGAGATGATAAAGTTATCATATAATACAAAGTTATTGATTTCTATATTTCACAAATACTTACTGAGTACTTGTTATCTGTCTCACTATCAGAAGTTTAACAAATAATCATTATTACATTTAATCCTCAAACTACATTTGTAAAAAAGCTTACTATTACTTTTTTTTTTTTCAAAATGCATCTCAGGGAGGTTATGTCACTATCCTCCAATATTCTATGGGAGAATGAGGCTAAAACTCCACGGCTTTAAATATTTTTTTTTCTCCCACTACCCTACTTTGCTTTAAGGATAGGAATAATGACACTAAATAAAAGTAAAAAAAAATCTGGAAAAATAGTAAGATTTTGTCAGAGTTCTGTTTCTGTTACATCCATAAGTAACAACTTTAGAAGAAAAAATGGTTACAATAGGTAAGTTTTGACCATACTTCTATAAACCAGGCACATCTTCATGATATTAACACAAGAATAATGCTAGGAATTGGAGGGTTTGCCTAGGATGGATAGCATCTTTAAGTCCTAGATGAATATAAAAACGCTTTGTGTTCAGTATTTAGAAGACAGAGACACAATGGCATTTCTCGTATTAAAACGAAACAGATAATTAGAAGCACTTACTTGGACTGTAGTGATTTCTTTCTTCTTTTGTCCTGGCCCTGCACAGCTGTGCCTATTATCGCCAAGTCTTCCATCTGTTATAATCTATCACAGGAGTTACTGGCGGTAGAATAATACATGCAGCCTTCTCTTGCATTCCGAAATAGGTGTAGGCATTTTACAGGGTCCGGGCAGCGGATGCTTAAAGGAACTCTGTGATATCTCTACCACAAGGTGTCTATATTCTGAGTTTTTATTTTTAATAGGTCACAATTGTGTTCAGTTACGGATTGTAGAATTCCCCCATCTAACTAGTCTATTTGGTAGATGAATTCCCAGAAACAATGTTGGTAGAATACCCTCCCTTCCTCCTAAACTGAACATAAAGCTAGTGCTGGGTTTACTGAGGCAGTTTAATAATTTTTGGCCGGTCATCAGAGATGCTAACAGTGTAAGGAACTGGCAAATACAAAGGAAAAAAGGTGTCTCCTTTCTTGTTCAACCTGAGGGTATCAATGTAGGAAGTGAAAATAAACGTTTGATTATGAAGTTTAAGTCCCTCATGCTAGACAGTGTTTTGGATTCAAGGGTGTTTCTCTTTACTTTTGGTGCCTATTTCCTTGGAGCTTAGGGGTTGGGGAAAATAATTCAGTTTACAAAGCAGTAAGAAGGTCTTCGGCTGTCTTGCTTGATTAGTGTACAACATCTCAGCCCTCTACCCCAATTGGTTCTTAGACTCATACAACATACATCAGATGAAGAAAGAAAAATGGGTGATTGAAATTATTCGATTTTTTAAAAGCTTGAGATTGGATATGATCTCTGTGATGTTTGCAGTTATTATTGAGTAGTATTCAATCAAGGGCAGAAATCTTAATGACAAATTTTGCTATTACCTTTGTCCCATTGTGCCATTGTTTTAATTTCCAAAGGCATCAAGAGATTAGGAACTGCCAGTACATAACTTTATTTTGACGTGTTTCTCTCAGGGAAATTCCTTTCTTCTTTGGTGAACTCAGATGCCAAAGAAAATAGAATTTGATGTGGGTGATCATCTTATTTCTTCAGTTCTGTGTTACAAGCTTCTGTTGCATAAAATCCTTGCCTGATGATCCTCTGTGTTCCCATAGTTCCTTGCACACTGCAGGTCCTTAGCAAATAGGCACTGGATGGTGGATGTATCCCACCCCATTGCATCAGGGATCTGTGATGTCCAAATAAGTGGCACAATGTTAGGATTACAACGTAGTCCCATTTTGGAAGCACTTTTTGAAAGTAGAAGCAAGAACTGGCAATATCAATTAACTGCAATCCTGTGGGACAATTCCTTGAAATACTCCTTTGAGTAACACAAGACAGATGACCTCACTGTCTCAGTTTCCAGCTGGCTGAGCATCTATAGCACAGACCCAGCCCTACAGAGGGAGCCATCCAGTGTTCTCTTTTCCTACTCAAAACTCATGGGGGGAGAACTAAGATTGACACATATATTTATGTTGCATCTAACCAAGTATGGCACAAGGGAGGGTTAGCATAGGAACAGAAAAGAAAACATGTCTACATGTAGATTAGAAGACGGGGAAGTTCTAGAAAATGGGAACTTGTCAACTGGGCAGCCATCCAGAGGATTTTGAACATAACGCTTTTGTTGGACAGGATGCTTCCCTTATAAGAGTCATTTCCAGAGGGGCTGATCTGGCAGTAGTGAGATTTTACTTAGGGAGATTGAAAGAGGGACCATGAAGAAGGCCTTTGCTATAGCCCATTCTGAGGTGATAGGGTCTGAGGGAAACACCCTTCTTTTAAGGAGCCATTTGAATCAGGTGAGGCTTGTCTAAGGGAACAACATGAGCTCAGGTGGTAACAGAAAGCCCACCTGGTCTTAGCTGATGTGCAGAGAATTTGGTGGCGCAGCTCAGAGTCCATCTAGGTTCCCAAGTAGCATGTCCAATCAGGACAATGGGACTTGGCACTGAAAATTGAGGGGAAGCTGCCTTCACCAAGTTGTAGTAATGAGGCTGGCAGGGACAGACTGTGAACACCAGGGATTCCTTCAGCAGGAACAGAAGCCCTGGCTGAGGGTGGGTGTCCAAAGCTAAGTGCAGTCATCCTTCAGTAACCCCAAGGGATTGATTCCAGGGCCCCAGTGGATACCAACATTCACAGATGCTCAAGTCCCTTACAGTCAGACCTCCACTGCATCTGTGGTTTCCGCATTTGTGAGTTCTGCTTCTGAACACAGATTCCACCAACTGCAAATCCACAAAAATTATAAATCCTCAAATTTGGAACCCACATAGAGGGAAGGCCAACAGTAATGCCCATGGTGGAAGGAAGGGAATTCCTTACTGAATCAAGGCAGGGATCCACGTACCAGAAATGCAAAACAAGTTGGTTTAATTGATCTTATTAATACAAGTAATACTGTGGCATCAGGACAGCAGAGGTGGAAGTGGGCTCCACTGTATAAAGTGGGCAGTGGAAGCCTAAGGTGGGATGATGGTGAGAGGGGCATGCTGGGAGCCAGTGATGGATGCTGAGGACCACACCCATGTGACATCCATGCTGGGGGACAGAGACAGAAAGGTAGAAGCTGAGGGTGGGAAGAGCCATGATCTGATGGTCAGGTGGGATCTGGGTGACAGCTGTCCCTGAAGGCAAAAGGAAAGGTGCACTTAAGGAGAAGGGGGATGATTGTCAATAGCAAATACTTCAGCCAAGTCAAGGCAGATGAAAAGCTGATAAAAGTCCTATGACTAGGAATCACTGGCTATCTGCTTAAAAATCTGAACTCCATTATACTTTTTTCTAACATCTGCCCCATTTACCCCGATACAAGTGCAGGCTGTCTTTCCACACCCATGTTGTGTTTCTGAAGCTCGGTGCAGGTCACTTAAAGGCAGTGCCCCACCAAGCCTCTCAGTGAATCAGGAAGCACCACACCTGCGGCTCCTGGTTTCCCACACTTGGCTGCCACTAAGCACTGCAGAATATGATGGCAATGTTGTTGGTGAAATTTTAAGGCAAGTTAATTGACAATTTCTTGCATAATAACGTATCCACCTCAACTCATTTTCAACTCCCCTAACCTTGCTGGCATTACAGAAAATTCCTAGCTCAGGAATTCATTGTGTTACAATGTTACCTTGCAGCTCTTATCCTAGATTATTTTGGAAATGAACCATGCTAGACAGCTTGAAGATATAGAAGAACAAAAGGATAAACATTGAAGGGAGAGTCCAGAGAAGGGTGAAGGTGATGAGATAGAAAACTCATGTGTGGGGATAAGTCTAGACAAGGGGACAGCTGTGATCTTTGCTGAGATGGCAGAGAAGGGTTTGTGGGTGGGTATAATAAAAAAAAAGTGTGTGTGTGTGTGTGTGTGTGCGTGTGTGTGTGTGTTTGTGTTGGGGAGAAGTGAGAATAATTAATGTCTGATGTAGAATTTTGTAAATTACAAAAAAAAAAAAAGGTCATCTCTTCTGGGTGGACTGACTGTCAAAGGATGCTCTCTCCCATCAAGCAAATTATACAAACCGAGGAGCCCTCTACCTCAGCACAGACTGGAATTCAATCCCCACACTGTTCCTGGGTCAGTAGCCTCTGTGCAGTGCACATGCTGCACATCTGTATTTAGCAACCTTTCTTGACAGTTCTATTTTATTTTTAATATTAAAAATGTGGATCTGATACCGACAGTAAAGAAACTGAGAGAAGGAGATTAAAGGAAATTCATGTATATTTAAAATATTCATTGGGGCATATAAGAATGGAACCTTACTAGAGAGAAACAAATGGAATTAGGGCCACTTTGGAATCGGTGGAAAAAAGAATATTTTTTGGCAGTATTTGTGTCTGTCTCCATATGGGTAGGCATCTGAGAGGTGGGACAAAACAATGGATGACTTAATGATTGAGGGTGACGTCATATTGAAAGAAAGACCAATGGAAAGGGGTTAAAAGTATTGCAAGTGGATAAAGAGTAGAATGATGATGACCAGAGACTGGGAAGGGTAGTGGGGTGAGGAGTGGGGATAGTTAATGGGTACAAAAATATAGTTAGATAGAATGAATAAGAGCTTGTATTTGATAGCATAAGAGGGTAATTACTGTCAATAATAATGTACATTGTTAAGTAACTAAAAGAGTATAATTGGAATGTTTGTAACACAAATAAATGATAAATGCTTGAAGTGGACACCCCCATTTACTCTCATGTGATTATTATGCATCATATGCCTGTATCAAAATATCTCATGTATCCCCTGAATATATATACCTACTGTGTGCCTGTAAAAATTAAAAACAAGAACAAAAACAAAAAAATGTAAATGTGAGAGTATGATGAAAATCAGCAAATGAGAAGTATCACAAGTGGTTTGTTCACCTGATGGACCGTGAACTTTAAGATGCATATTGAAAAGTGAGGCCAGTGAATGGTGGCTAGACTGTGAACATGGTGGGGTCAAGGGGTTGAAAGAATTGTCAGACTCAAGGAGTAGGTGCCATGGAAGCAAGGAGGTGAGCACGCTGGAAGTACAGTTTGTGATCCAAGCACATCGCTGGACACTGGGATTTCAGGTGTAAATTAGTTGTGGGTGATGTAAATTGTGGACCACGGCCACTGGGTGCCTAATGGGTCTGAGCCTGAGAGTCACTGGAATTGAGAATTTCAAAGATCATGGTTAAATTGGTTGGATGGCTGCTTTGCACAGACCTTGACGTCTTCCCGGATAATGGGAGGAGGTGAATTAAAGAGGTGTGCACTGGGATCGGCAAACCTGGATTAATGAGAGTTGTGTGTGGCGAGGGGTGGTCAGGAATCTGCATCCATACATTTTTATATCAGGAATTTCAGCAAAAGAGAAAAGGGATTTCGAGTGAGTAGAGGTGAACTAGGAAAATCCACACCTCTCCAGTTGTCTTATTAGCCATCTGTGGGAGAAAGAGCTGCATCTGCTTACAGTAACCACTCTCCTCAGGGGAAAGATTGCTTTCAGTTAAGTGGAAAGGGAGAAACTACCTTTGAAGAGACTGTGGATTTTGTGCCAGCCCCTATGACCTAAAACCCTTGGGGCATATTTATCTTCTGAAGGAATCCCCACCACTGCCTCCCCAACAGCATGGCTGTTTTTTTTTCTTCTTTCCACGTTGCTGCTTTCTTTCCTTTGACACTGAACATGCTTCCAAATTACCAGGAGAATGTGCTTCCCTGGAGATTTCAGATTCTATCTAGGTATACAGTTGTTTCAAAGACAGCTGTGGCTACAGTAGCAAGTGTCAGCCATGAGTCTGACAGTGTTGCACAGTTGAGTGTGACACTTACACAGGGTTCAAATGAAACACAGCCACAGCCGCCTCAGCGTCTCTGCCTACAGGCTGGGCTCCTGGGCCAGGAAAGATGGGCTGGAGTTCTTCACTTCAGCTGTAGTATTAAAAGAGTGGAGAAAAATAATATCTCCATTACATACTTTTTCGGTAGTTTTAAATTATTAAAAATAATCAGGATCCCTTAAAAAGTCTAAAATGGACAAACAAGGTTGGAGATCTGCATTAATAGAGCAAGACAGCTATGACATTTCTTGTTTCAAAGAGGAGGAAATGTGGCTCACAGCTATAATATCAGCATTTTGGGAGGCTGAGGTGGGCATATCACTTGAGCCCGGGAGTTCAAGACCAGCCTTGGCAATACAGGGAGACCCTGTCTCTACAAACAAAAAACAAAAAGCTTATCAGGGCGTGGCAATACAGTCCTATAGTTCCAGCTACATGGGAGGCTGAAGTGGGAGGATCTCTTGAGCAGAAGAGGTGGAGGCTGCAGTGAGCCCTGGTTGTTCTACTGAACTCCAACTTAGGCAACATAGCAAAATCCTGTCTCAGAAAAAAGGAGGAAATGAAATGCAGAAATAAAATTCACAGAAATAACAAATAAAACCCAATAGGTAGAATTCTACAGTGTTCCTGATGGAAAATATGTGTGTGTAAATGTAAGGAAAGGTCTGGAAAATATTATTGTTCTAAAAAAGGGAAGGAGTTATGGTTAAACTGCTATCACTTTTATGATAAAATATTTAGAATAGCAAAAGTCTTGAAAGATACACTTGTTTTGTTGTATTTTTTAATTTAGCTTCAGAATATGTCTACTTTAATTCAGACTAAACCAAATAATATTTCTATGCAGTTTGAAAGACAGTAAAGAACAAACAAAATATTGGAATGTCAAGAATAAAACCAGTCCACAATTTCTTGTAGATAGCACAAAACAATATCATTCTTTGCTATTTCCTTCAACTCTTCACAGCTTGTACAAGCTGAGTTCATTAACTAATATCTGCAACAGGAAATATTTTTTAAACCCTGAAATATTATATATCTAGCAGTATTTTCTAAATAATAATACATAATAAATAGAATGGTATCCAGAAGAATATTCAGGAGGATTTTAAAAGACTGACAATGATAGCATTTATAACAGGAAGACTATAAACCAGTACTACAGGCATTTAGAGGTGGCATGAAACAAAATTCTAGCTTGTGGCTAATGTTTTGGGAATGGTAAGAAAGGGAGTTTACCTGAGAATGTAACCTCTGAGTTGGTCCCTAACCTAGCCCTGTTATGAGCATTATCTTTCCTAGAATTTAGGGATCATATCTAAACCTTTGCATCTCCTACAGAAGTATTTTTCAGTTTTTCAAACAAGTGATAGTTTATGACATAGTACTCACATATGTCCGTGCATACCTCCATTGTACACACACATAGGATTTGTGTGTACTATGTGCGTATATATCCATAAGATGCACAGTGATACTTTCAGTTTTTTCCTAATCTCCTCTCTTCTATTCTGTTCTTCATTCACTTTTAAAAGGCTGAACTTGACCCTACTACATTGATTTCATAATCTACTCTGTTGCCTTCTTAGACGAAATAATGGCTTGTTTATTCTCATCTTGTAATGAACATGTGAAGCTTTGGTTTCTGATGTGCCTCTTCTTGCTTCACTTCTTCAAATAATAATTATTTTTTTAAATACGTGATCTTGCCCTGTCACCCAGGCTTGAATGCAGTGACACAATCATAGCTTACTGCAGACTCATACTTTTGGGCTTAAGCAATTCTCTCACCTCAGCCGGCCTTGCATGCCTTCACTTGTTTGAGTTGTGTTTTCTCATCATGATTCAGAATGCTTCTCTACCTTTATCTGCACAATGATGCCCCATTACCACTGTCTACTAATGAGGAAGGGTTCACTGGTTGTACGTGGACAAAGCGCTCTCACTGTCTCCTAAGTCCTTGGTTCTGGAGTGTGTGTGGGAAAATGAGGCTCTGAATCCTTTTTATTTCATTGGAACATACTTAGACCTAGACCTTGGTATTCACAGCTCAAGGAGGTAAAATTATTTGCACACCCCTCTCCTCTATGTCACAGCTGATGGCCCTGTCTCATTTTGCAGAGAAACTAAATGGATGGGAACATTCTTATGTTCCTGCCCCAAAACTCCATTGCATTGGCCTCCACATCCGGCACCCTCAGTCTCTCTAGGATGGCCAAAGTGGCCCTTCTCCAAAGGCTGACTCCTGAACCATGCTTGAGTTACTTTCCCTGTTGTTGAATATTTTTCACCTGCTATAATTCTCTCTTCCTCTAAAAAAACACACCTCACTCATGTGCGCAGACTCCTCACCAGGTATCTCCATGTTGCTTTGCTTTTCTAACAGTAAAACTTGTTGAAAAGTTTCTTGTATTTACTCCACCTGCTTTCTGAACCTCTGTCTCACCACAGTTCGCCGCTCTGGGGCATCAGTTCCTGCAGCTCCAGGACATCTGCTCTCAATATGGTTATGAATGATGTCACATTGCACAGCCTGAAGCCACTTGTTCGGTCCTTCTGTTCAAACTCAGCGGCATTTGCATAGCTGACCACATCACCTTTCTTAAAAAACTCTAGGCTCCATCTCCTGAGTGCCCTCCCATCTCACAGCTGCTGCTTCTTAGTTTCCAGTGCTTGCCTGGCCCATTCCAGCTTTCCCATTCCCTGTCGTCCTTTTAGGTTCCATTGGTTTTCAAATCAGCATATTGTCAGTCTCCACCCTCTGAGTTGCGTGATCCATCATAATAAGGATATATATGTTTATTTTTGCCCCTAATAAACTCCAGCATCTAAAACAGTTTAGGACCCACAAGAGTTGTTCAATTCTTTGTTGAACAAAGGTAGTACTCTTTTATACATTTATGTTTAAAGGTTTCATAGGTAAATATCAGTGCTATTGTGCAATAGATATTCTTTTATGTTTTCTTTTATAAAAGCATAACCCCAAGCCTTTAAGTCCATCAACATTGCTATGCATGAATTTAATTTGTTGCTTCAAATGGTAGCATGACATTTTGCATCATGTCAACATTACAATTTTCTTTGTGTCTATTTTCTTACAGATGAACACTTTGGTTGCCTCCAAGTTGGGATATCGCAAATATTGAAGCCAAAAGTTGTCCCATGAATGTTACATTGGAGGCCCGTGAATTTCTCTGCATTTATCAGTTTGATCAGTGCAGACTGATATCTTGTTTTTCTTTGAAATTGTCTAACTACTAATAAATTTGAGCATATCTTTCTGAACTGGTTAGCTGTATGGGTTTTCCTTTTATTATTTGTCTTTCTCCTGTCTTTGCTGAATTAAACTTGTTTGGGTTTCCTATATTTGCTTATGTTTTTAGGAATTTCTTATCTTTCTAAATAGTAATCTTTGCTAAAGTTTTACATTTCAATTATCTTCTCACAGGCTATCCTCTACCATACCTTCATATTCATTTATCCTGGTTGAACAGATATTTCAAATTTTGATACAATATGTTCCAGTAATTTCCTTGATCCTAATGGTTTGTGAGTGTTTATTGTTGTTTAAAATATAATTCCCTACCTCTAGATCCTAAAGATAGTGTTCTATATTTTCATCTCTTAGCTTATGTTATCTTTCACTTTTAAGTCTATAACACTGAACCCCCTTATAGTTAGTTTAAGGTATAGATCCGGCTTTATTTTCAAGTAAGCTCAGCAGCCTGCCCCAAACAAGCTACTAAATATTTTTCCTTTTATTGTTAGTGTATTAATGCCACTATTATTACATATCAGGTTATATATGTTTTATGAGGTTTTATTTCTGACCCTGCCATTCTATTAGAAAAGAGTCTATAGTTTAGTTGGAACAACCGTATCACACAGTTTTTAAACTATTAATATTAACATTATTATTATTCTATTATATCATAAATTCTTACAAGTTTCTCCTTTATTTTATTAAGACTAATTTAGCTATTCATGAACCTTTATTATCTCGTGTAAATTTTTAAGTAATTTTATTGAGTACTTCGAAAAAGTCCAGCTGAGTTTTAATTGTGATTAGATTATACATTTATAGATTAATTGGAGTTAAATACAATATTTTTATTTTTTTACTCTAATCAAATTTTAAGAATTTTCTTTAAAAAGTCGTGTATTTTCCATGTGAGCTTCATTTCTCAATATGTAGTTTTTAATTGTTATTGCTGATATAGAGAAATGGTCTTTATTATTTTAAATTCTGTGCTAGGAAACTTGTATTCTTCTTGCTTCTAATAGTATATTAAATTCCTGTTGTGTTTTCTACAGTTGATCATAAAATCTATAAACAATGAACATTCTATGTTTTTCAATTCTGTACATGCATTGTTTCTTTTGCTGGGCTTTATGTATTACCCAGAAGGTCTGGTCCCTAGCAGGCATTCTTGTCCTCTCTCTGTATTTAAAGGGAGTAGTCAAGACTTCTGGTTACTGCTCCAGATATAAGAAACTCAGAGATCATTGCTTCTGTCCATGCAACAAGAAAAAAGCTGAACAAACTAAAAATCAACAACTCTTCTTGACCCATTAGAGAACAGTCATAGAGGAAACTGTTACTCCAAAATTAAGAAGATAGGCAGCACCAGGGAACTTACCAGAACCAAAGCCCAGTAGCAGAGATGCCCACAGGGACAAGTACTGAAGAAAGAAATGCACCTCATAATGAAGGAACTGTGGGAGGCTCAGGGGGACCAAATTTGAAAGTTAAAACTGAGGAAGACGCTGTCTTAGGAGGGTCCCCACGTTTTCATCAGTTTTGCTCTTCTAGCTCTTCCAGGTTCTCACAGTGAGGGTAGGAGAAAAATCCCCTGATGCTTTTGGCAGGGTGAGATGTGAGGAGCTATTTTGAAATATGTCCAGAGCATTCTGATTTTCTTAACAAGGCCTGTGTCCAACTATAGCAAAATTGCTCTAAATGTCAATAGTCTAAATATACTGATTAAAAGACAGGGATTGTTAGAATGAATTTTTTAAAAAGTTCCAACTATATGTTTTCTGTGAAAATCCCACTTTAAATATAAAAACTTGGATGGATTAAAAGTGAAGAATTGGAGAAAGGTATACCATGTTAATACTAGTCAAAAGAGACCTGGAAAAGCTATACTAACTTTAGACAGAGCAGACTTCAGAGCAAGTAAAACTGCCAGGGATATAAAGGGCGTTAGGTAACAACCGAGGACTTGATTCTATCGTAACATATACGGATTTAACAGAACATTGAAAGACGTGAGCAGAAGCACTGGTAGAAGTGCAAGGAGAAATAGATGAATCCACTTTCATAGTTGGAGATTTCAACATCCTTTCATTACTATTAGATCCAGTGGTTCAGTGATGATAGAGTGAATTGAACAACACCATCAGTCAACTGGACTTAATTAACATCTATAAAATACTTCATATAATAAGAACATATAATACACATTGTTCTCAAGCTCACATGGAATATTCACCAAATTAGATCACATTATGGGGCAGAAAACATACCTTAAAAAATTGAAAAGATAGAAATCATGCAAGGTTTGCTTTTAGATCACAATAACAAAAAGATAGGTGGAAAATCCCAAAATACTTGGAGATTAAAGAACACATTCCTGAATATCATGTGGATTAAAGAAGAAATTTCAAGAAAAATTTAAAAAAATTTTTTTAACTAAATAAAAATTAAATACAATTCATTACAATTTGTGAAATGCAGTGAAAGCAGTGCTTAAATGGAAATTTTTAATATTCAATGCATATATTATAAAGGAGAAAGATTTTATATTTGATTTTATTTTCTACAAAATAGCAATGGGGTCCTGTTATGTTGCCCAGGCTGGTCTCAAACTCCTGGGCTCAAGGGATCCTCCTGCTTCTTAGTGCTGGGATTATAGGCATGAGTCACCATGCCTGGCCTTAAAATCAATAATGTCGGTCCAACTAAAGTAAACTAGAAAAAGAAGAAAAGATTAAATTAAAATTAAGTAGAAACAAAGAAACAATAAAGCTTAAGGCAGAAATCACTGAACTTGGAGACAGGAAATCAATATAGAATATCAATGAAGCAAAAAACTATGTTTTGAAATAATTGATAAAATTGGCAAACCTGTAAGAAGCAAAAAAAAAAAAAAAAAAAAAAAAGAAAAAAGGAAGAAACACCATTATAGCAAGCTTGCAGGAAATAAGGTTAATGTACAAAAGTCAATTACTTTCTTATATGCCAATAATGAACAATTGGAATTTGATATTGAAAATACAATACCATTTACATTTGAATGAAAAAATGAAATGCATATACAAATCTTTAAAAATATATACTAAATCTATTTGAGTGAAGACTGTAAAACTCTGAGGAAAAAAATCAAACATAAATAAATTCAGAGATACTCCATATACATGGATAAAAAGACTCAATATTTTAAAATAGCAGTTTTTCCCAATTTGATCTATAGATTCAATACAATCCCAGTCAAAATCCTAGCAAGTTATTTTGTGGACATCAACAAACAGATTCTAAAGTGTATTTTGAGGCCAGTTCGGGTGGCTCATACCTGTAATCACAGAGCTTTGGGAGGCAAGGGTGGGCGGATCACTTGATGTCACGAGTTCGGGACCATCCTGGTCAACATGGTGAAACTCTGTCTCTACTAAAAATACAAAAATTAGCCAGGTTTGGTGGCACATGCCTGTAATCTCAGCTACTGGGGAGTCTGAGGCAGGAGATGCTTGAACCCAGGAGGTGGAGGTTGCAGTGAGCCAAGGTCGCGCCACTGCACTCCAGCCTGGGCAACAGAGTGAGACTCCATCTCAAAAAAGAAAAAAAAGGTGTATTTTGAAAGTAAGAAAATTTAGAATGGACAAACAATATTGACAAAGAAGCACAAGGTCATAAGATTGATACTAACTGACTTCAAGGCTTACTATGAAGCTATAAGAATCAAGACAATTGGCTATTGGCTAAGGAATAGATATATAGACCATTGGAATCACATAGAGAGTCCAGGCATAGGTCCACAAAAAATATAGTCAATGAAACTTGGACAAAAGTGCAGAGGGAATTCAACAGAGAATGGATAGTCTCTTTGACAAATGGTGCTGGAACAAGTAGGCTTCCGCATGCAAAAAATAAAATGAATTCAGACAAGGACTGTACACTTTTTTATAAAAGCAAACTCAAAATGGATCATAGACTTAGTTATAAAATTCTAGCATAAACCTTCTAGAAGATAAATCATATAGAGGAAAATCTAGGAGACTTTGGGTTTGGTCATTTTTTTGTTTTAGATACAATGACCAAAAGCATGATCCAAGAAGTAAAAATAAAATGATAAATTAGACTTTATTAAAATGAAAAAAACTTCTGCTCTGAGATAGACATTGTTATGAGAAAGAAAAGATAATCCACAGACTGGGAGAAAATGTTTGGAAAACACATGTAAGATAAAGGACTGTTATCCAAAATACACAAAAACACAAAGCTCAACAATAAGAAATCACTAAATATTGTAAACCATCCAATCAAACAATCCAAATCAAATGAGCAAATATCTGAACAGATATCTCATCAAAAATATACAGATGGCAAATAAGTATATGAGAAGATATTCAACATTATTATACTACAATTACAACTGAAAACAACAATGAAATACTGCTATAGACTTACCAGAATGACTGAAATCTAAAACATTGGAAACTCATATGCCAATGAAACATTTAGTAACAGGAACTCTCGTTCATTGCCAGAAGGAATGCACAGTGATATAACCAGTTTGGAAAAGAGTTTGGCAGTTTCTTACAAGACTAAACATAGTCTTACCATATGATCCAGTAATCATGCTCCCTGGTATTTATTCAAATGAATAAAAAATGTACATGCCCATAAAACTCTGCAAACAAATGTTTATAGCAACTTTATTCAGAATTTCCACAACTTAGATGCAACTAATTCTTTCCATAGGTGAATAAATAAACAAAGTGTGGTTCATCTATACAATGAAATATTACTCAATAATAAAATGATGGCTGGGCATGGTGGCTCATGCCTGTAATCCCAACACTTTGGGAGACCAAGGCAGGAGGATCACTTGAGCCTAGGGATTTGAAACCAGCCTGGGGAACATGGTGCGACTCCATCTCAACAAAAAAGTACAAAAATTAGCCAGGCATGGGTGGCATGTGACTGTGGTCCTGGCTACTTGGGAGACTGAGGTGAGAAAACCACTTGAGTCCGGGAGGTTGAGGCAGCAATGAGCCAATGATCACACCAGTGTACACCAGGCTAAGCAATAATCTCAAAGAAACATACAAAAAGAAAGAAAGAAAGGAAGGAAGGAAGGAAGAGAGAGAGAGAGAGAGAGGGAGGGAGGGAGGGAGGGAGGGAGGAAGGAAGGAAGGAAGGAAGGAAGGAAGGAAGGAAGGAAGGAAGGAAGGAAGGAAGGAAGGAAGGAAGGAAGGAAGGAAGGAAGGAAGGAAATATTTTCTTAGCTTCAGCTTCCATAACAAAATTCCATAGACTGGGTGATTTAAACAACAGAATGTATTTCTCACAGTCCTGGAGACTGAAGTCAAATATTAGGGTGCCAGCAGGGCCAGTATCTGGTGAGGATTCTCTGCTTGAGTTTCAGAAGGCTGCCTTCTGGCTAGTTCCTTACACTGGCCTTTTTTTGGTGTGTGTGCATGAGGTGATCAGGAGTTGTTTTTCTTTTTCTTCTTATAAGGGCAGTAACTCCATCATGAGGGTCCCACCCTCATGACCTCATCTAAACCTAATTAACTCCCAAAGGTCTCACCTCCAAATGGCATCACACTTGGGATTAAGGCTTCAACAAATGAATTATGGAGGAGACATAAGCATTCAGTTTATAACAGGTTCCTAGCCACATAAAGACATGAAGGAAACTTAAATACATATTTATAAGTGAAAGAAGCTGAGGTGCAAAGACAATATACTCTATGATTCAACTATATCACATCCTGGAAAAGCTAAAACTATGGAGGCATAAGATGATCAGTACTAGACAGGGATTTGTGGGGGAAGGATGAAAGAGTGGAACACAACGGATTTTTTGAGCTGTGAAATTGTTTTGTTGAATACTTTAATGGTGAATGTATATAATTATACATCAGCCAAAACCCAAAGAGTGACCCCATTATGAACTATGTACTTTAGTTAGTTAATAATACCGTGTCAATATTAGCTCATCAATTGTAACAAATGTACAACACTCATGTAAGATCTCAATAATCAGAAGGGCCAAGTGGGTATATAGGAACGCTCTATATTCTCTGCTCAAATTTTTGCAAACCGAAACTGCCCTAAAAAATAATGAATACTAATTTTTAAAAAGACAAGAAAAAAAAGTGAGTGGCCTCAATTTTTAAATTAAGTGGCTTGAGAAACATAGTAATCAAATGAAATGCGTATCTCTCAGTCTAGATCCTGATTTGAACAAATCAATGTAAAAAATAAGAGGAAATAATATTTTAAAGTAAAAGAAAAGGAGTACAGTTTAGCTTTTTTATATACATAATTTTGAAATTACACATGTAACTGTGTAATGCATATACATTGATGGTTAATACCCAAATTATCTATAGATGTTATCATATTTCTAATGCATTATAAATGTATTTTTCATTTACAGATATTTTGAATATTAATCATCAATGCATTCATGAGAAACATGATTAGTGTATTTTACAATAATGTGTTAGGTACAATTAGGAACATCTTACCTAAAATTTTTGCACCTATGTTTATACAAAGTAATGTGGATCTGTTGTCATAATAATATTTATTTATTTATTTAAATTTTTCTCTTTGTGCTTTAGACTTTGTCATCCTTTTATTATTGTCTGACAAAATGACTGGGTGACTTTGCCTTTTTTTATTTTCTTAAATTTTTTTTAAGAAGTCTTACAGTATAAGTCAGCAGTTCCCAACCTTTGTGGCACCAAAGACTGGTTTCGTGGCAGATAATTTTTCCAAGAGTCAGGGCGGCAGGTGGCGGGGGATGATTTTGGGATGATTCAAATGCATTACATTTATTGTTCACTTTATTATTATTACATTGTAATATATAATGAAATAATTATATAACTCACCATAATGTAAAATCAGTGGGAGCCCTGAGTTTGCTTCCCTGTAAGTAATCGGTCCCATCTGGGGTGATGGGAGACAGTGACAGATCATCAGGCATTAGATTCCCATAAGGAGCGCACAACCTAGATCCTTGCATGTGCAGTTCACAATAGAATTAGATCCTCTCCTATGAGAATCTAATGTCACTGCTTATCTGACAGGAGGCAGAGATCAAACAGTAATGTGAGTGATGAGGAGCAGCTGTAAATACAGATGCAGCTCCACTTCCTTGCCCGCCACTCACATCCTGCTCTGCAGCCAGGTTCCTAACAGGCCACAGACACGTACCAGTCCAGTGCCCAGAGGTTGGAATCCCCTGGTAGAGATTCTCAGTTCCTTGAAACGTTGACACTATTTACTTGTGACAATGTCTTCACATGGGACTTTTTTGAAGAGGTAACTTGAATTATCATTTTAAATGTGTTTAAATATATCTATTCAAGGTGTCTATTTATTCTTGTTCCACGTTATTGATTTATTTTTCATCCAGGTTTTAAAATTATTATTATATGGTTGTTTATATATATTTTTATAATTTTAACTACTATTATATATGTCTTCACCTCTCATTTTCTTTATTCTAAATTTTGTTTATTTGTATCTTCTTTTTAATCTTCATGAACAATGTATCTTTTTTTACCTGCCAAATGTATTGCATAAAGCAAGAAAATGAAAAGTTTGTTTAATTAATTAATCTATTTATTTTTAGGTTCAGGTGTACATGTGCAGGTTTATTATATATGTAAATTTGTGTCATGGAGATTTGTTGTACAAATTATTTCATCAGTCAGGCATTAAGCCTAGTACCTATAAGTTATTTTTCCTGATCCTCTCCCTCTTCCCACTCTCCACCCTCCAACAGGCCCCAGTGTGTGTTGTTCTCTTCTATGTGTCCATGTGTTCTCATCATTTAGCTCCCACTTATAAGTGAGAATATGCAGTAGTTGGTTTCTGTTCCTGCATTACCTTGCTAAGGATAATGACCTCTAGCTCCATATATGTTCCCGCAAAGGACATGACCTTGTTCCTTTTTATGGATGCACAGTATTCCATGGTGGGTATGTACCACATTTTCTTTACCCAGTCTACCATTAATGGGCATTTAGGTTGATTTCATATTTTTGCTATTGTGAATAGTGCTGCAATGAACATATGCATCTATGTATCTTTATAATAAAATGGAAATCAACATATCTTATTAATACAGGAGGTACAAAGAAATTATTTTGGCAGGTAGTGAGGACATGAGTCCTCAGCAGAGCTACCCTTTTAGTAAAAAGCAGTCTCCCAAATCATTTCTTATCGAACAAAGAGGAGCCTGAAAAATTGGTCTGCAAACATAGATAGGCAAGCTGGATGCTTGCAAGAGGGAATGTTGGCAGCTGCACAAAGAGGAAAGGGCTACCTGGGCACCAGGCACATCCAACATGAAGGATCCATCTTCCCTTTTTGGTTACATGTGTACAGAAACAAAGAAATGGGCAACATGGCACGGCTCAGGCAGAGAACTCGCCTGCATAATAACGATTAAGGTGGGGGTTACCAAAAATTTGCGACCTATGTAAATGGCACACCTGGTCTAACCAGTTTTTTGTGCCTTATGTGAATCAGACACTGCCTCCTCACCAGCTCATCTATAAAACCCCTTGCATTTCACTGCGGTCTGGTGACCCATTTTTCCAGGACCCCTCTCTGCAGCAGAGAGCTCTTCTCTTTCTTTTGCTTATAAAACTTCCACTCTCAACCTCACTCTTTGTGTGTCTGCATCCTTGTTCTCCATCCATGGGTGTGGGATAATGAACCTCAGGTGTTACTTCAGACAACAATGCTGTTTCATTATTGATTTATTGAAGAAGCAGATTTCGGATTTGTTAAATTTCTCTATCATATTTTGTTCATTTTTTATATATATCTCAGCTAAAATTTATTATTTTCTTCTTCATATTTATTGAAGTTTGAGATGCAGTTACAATTTGGACACATACACAAAAAACTTATATTGCTGCTCAGTTTCTATTGCTGTCCAGTTTCAAGTATCTCTTAATTTCTCTTTCTTTGTATTTATTCTTCTGATCACTGCTTGGTATCAGGGATGATATCAAGAAATAGATATTCAAAAACAGGATTCTGACATTGGGTTGATGACTGCTCTTTAATAATGACCTCCTTTCCAGTGGCAAATAAAACATTGCAATAATCTGGCATCCAATTTATTTTTATTAATTACCTGCCACTCTTTGGTGTAGAATACTTACAAGTAACAGAATTTTGATATGACATGGCAAATAATACATTTGAGCAGAGTAATAATAGCTGCAAGACCAAGGGTTGGGATGACAACTCAGCGAGCTCATTCACAACAATAACAAACTCGGAGCTAAAGTAACAGAGAACCTGAGAATTTCCAAGAATATTCTAAAAATATCTTCTGTTTAATAGCTATGGAGGAAATATGGCTAAAAATAAGATGCAATATACAATTGTACAAAAGGTAACTGAAACATTGAATTGAATACAGAGCATCCATTAACTCTTCTCTGGGGATGTAAAGGCATTGAGTGCAAAGCAGTGAGAAATGAGATTTTAGACAGGGATTCTGGGGTAAGACATGACAAATATGAGAACCTTGAACCTTCAGAAATCCCCAGTCTTCCCTCACCAACAGAACTAGCTCCTACTTCTAAGGAAATTACACTTTTCTTGCTCAAAGGCTTTGTAAATACTTGCATTTTCAACTGTTTTTGTTTGTTTGTTTGTTTGTTTTGCAAGGAGATGACTTTCCCAAGAAGAGTTTACCACTCACTACTGCCTTCTGATGCATAACTAGAGTAAGATGACTGTATACCCAAGAGGAATTAGTGCAAAATCTGACTCATAAGAATCTAAGTTGTATGGGTACATACACACACACACACCACATAAATTCTTACGAGTTAGATTTTGCACTAATATACGTTCTATGTACATTTACGGATGCATATATGCACATAAGTAACCTAAGAACATGGGTAGAAATGGTGCTTGGCAATGGAGAATGCAATAACCTGCCTGAGACTGTGTGGTCTTTTTAAATATTGCTAATATGGTAGGAAGAAGTAATAAAGAGGGAATTTCTGGTGCTTGCTCCCTGACCGAGAATAGCAAACTGAAAACAGTGACACTTTTTTGTATAATCACAGAGCCTGTGCCAACATAAATCACTAAAAATTACATTGCAGGTTTTATTTCTTCTATCCCCTTTTATCTCTCCTATTTTACTTGAGCATTAAGTCAATGTGTCTTTAAAAATGTCTGTGTGTTATCTTAAACTTTATCAGCTGGAGGCTTCAACCGCAGCTCTTTTTCCAGATGCAGTTTCTTTATTGGAATAATTCTACGTGCCCCTGGCACATGGTATGTAGTGATGGGTTTAGAAAATGCTTTTTCTCTATATTAGTTTAAAAGTATTATCAATTACAGTTTACCTGGAAGGAACAGCACTACACTTCCACTGGGCTATGTTGTTCATGGTTTTCTATCATGATCTAGTTTAAGAGACTGTCCTCAGTCTTCATCAGTCTACTCTATTGACAACACTGTTCTGTTGTATCTGGTAAAGGGAGGAGAACTTCCCTTGTATGCATAAATAAGACACATATTTGTCAGAAGGTGATAAGCTAGAAATCTTTAAAAAAAATATTTGGCTATAGTAAAGTTGGCATTTTATTTTGGCATACAGGTCTATATGTTTTAACAGAAGAATAATTTGTGGAACTGCACCAGAATTAGAGTACAGAAAAGTTCCATAATCAAAAATATTACGTCAGGAATTTTATGGTCACACACTTCTTCAACCCTTAATGCCTAGCAACCACTGTTCTGTGCATTTATAGTTTTGCCTTTTCCAGAATAGCCAATAAGTAGAATCCAAAAATACGTAATCTTGTAAGACCTCTTTAATTCAACAGAATGCCTTTGAGATTCATTTGTTTTGTTTGTTAGTCTGTTTTTTATTGAGATGGAGTGTGGAGTGTGGCTCTGTCGCCCAGGTTGGAATGCAGTGGCGTAATCTCTGCTCACTGCCAAACTCTGCCTCCTGGATTCAAGAGATTCTCATGCCTCAGCCTTCCGAGTAGCTGGGACCACAGGCACGCACCACTACACCCAGCTAATTTTTGTATTTTTAGTAGAGACAGTGTTTCACCATGTTGGCCAGGCTGTTCTTGAACTCCTGACCTCAGGTGATCCACCTGCCCTGGCCTCCCAAAGTGCTGGGATTACAGGCGTGAGCTACCATGCCTGGCCTCATTCAAGCTTTGTTGGCCGAATTTTATTGATGACAACTATTCTATTATATAGATATAGCCCAGGATTTTTTAAATCATTCACATGTTGAAGGATGTCAGAGTTCTGAGTTCTGAATTGTTTCTAGTTTTTAGCTTTTATAAAGCTTTTATAAAGTTAGCTTTTATAAACATTCATGTGGAGGTTTTTCTGTAAACATAAACTTTTGATTCTCTAAGGTAAATATCCAGGAACATGATTGCTGGGTCATATTTTAAATATATATTTCATTTTACAAGAAGTTGAAGAACTGTTTTTCCAGAATGGTTGTATCATTTTTAACCCATCAGCAAAGTTGTTCTGCATCCTCATCGGCACTTGAAATTGTTGATATTTTTTATCTTAAGCATTTTAATAGGTGTAGTGGTATCTCTTTGATTTTAATTGACATTTCACTGATAGTCAAGGATGCAGAGCATCCTTGGTGCCTTTTGTTTATTTTTAAATTGGATTGTTTTTCTTTCTGTTGAGTTTTGAAAGTCTTTTGTATATTTGCAATGCAAGTCTTTTTCAGATATGTTATTTGCAGATATTTTCTCACAGTTTGTAGTTTGATGTGTCACTCTCCTAACCAGTCTTTCACAGAACAAAGGTTTAAAATTTTGATGAAATGTAGTTTATCACTGTTTTCTGGATAGTGCTTTTGGTGTCATACATAACACTTTGCATAACCTTGCACCATGAAAGTTTTCCCCTGGGTTTTCTTCTACAAATTCTGTATCTTGGAATTTTACCTTTAGGTCCATACTTTATTTTGAGTGAAATTTTGTATAAGACACTAAAGTGTACATTGAGGTGTATATTTAAGTACATACATCTATTCAGTTGTTCAGCACAATTTGTAAAAAAAATACTATATTTTCTCCATTAAATTGAGTGTGCACCTTTGTCAAAAATCAATTGTTCATATTCGTGCGGTCTACTTCTGAGCTGTTCTGTTACAGTAATCTAATTTTCGATCTTTCTGCCAATACTGCATTGTAGTGTGATCACTGTAGCTTTATGGTATATCTTAAAATCCAGTAGATTGATTCCTACATCTTCATTCTTATTCGTATTTTTTTCTTATCTGTCAATTATTAATTTATTTACTTAAACTTATTTTGGTTATTCTATTTTTGAGTTCTAATCTTTCTATTTGGTTCATCTTTCTATCTTCTATTTATTTGCTTAAACATTCTATACAATTGGCCCTGCATATCCGTGCATATCTATGGCCCTGCATATCCATAGATTCAACCAACAGTGGCTCAAAAACATTTTTAAACATTACATCTGTACTGAACAGGTACGTATTTTTTCTTGTCATTATTTCCTAAACAATACAGCATAACAGTGACTTACATAGCATTTACATTATATTAGGCATTTTCAGTAATTTACAGATGATTTAATGTGTAGGGGAAGATACACATAGTTATATGCAAATATTATACCACATTATGTAAGGGATTTGAGCATCTGCAGATTTTGTTATTTGAGGGAGGTCCTGGTACCAATTTCTTAGGGATTCCAAGGGATGACTGTGTTTCCATTTGTTTCGAGAGTTTTCATGATTGCATGCTAGGTAATTCCAATATTTGTGCTCTCTTAATATTGCTTTCTGCTGTCTTATCACATGTGAGTGAATATTTTCCTAATCCTTTGTATGCCAAATAATTTTGTTTTATAATCTGGACATTTTTAGATTTCTAGAAACTGCATAATACATATTTCAATCCTATCAATTTGGTTTGATTTTATGCTTTTATATTGCAAAAATATTAGAAAATCTATTGCAGTTAAATTTTTAATATTAGTTGTTCTTGAATAAAAGGTTCTGTGTATAGTCATAAAGAGAAGACAATTGTCTTGCGTCTTTCATTGACAACTTAGTTTTTTTTAATGTGTTTTATTATATGGTTATCACGTGAACAATATGGATTTTAACTATGTGGATTTACTTATATGCAGATTTTCTTCTGCCTCTGCCACGCTGGAGACAACAAGATCAACCCTTCCTTCTCCTTCCCTTCCTCAGCCTACTCAACGTGAAGACAAGGAGGATGAAGACCTTTATGATGATCCCCTTCCACTTAATGAATAGTAAATATATTTTCTCTTCCTTATGATTTTCTTAACGGAATTGTCTTTTCTCTAGCTTAATTTATTGTAAGAATACAATATGTAATACATATAACATATAAAATATGTGTTAATTGACCTTGTTATCGGTAACACTTCAGGTCAGCAGTAGTAGTTAAATTTTGGAAGACTCAAAAGTTATACAAAAATTTTCAATTGCTTGAGGGGCTGGTGGTCTTAACTTCTGTCTTGTTTAAGGGTCAACTGTATATTAGCTGAAAAGATAATCAAGTTGCATTTATATCATCTGTTTGGCCATCTTCTACTTTGATGAAATTAGGAATACAGCTAAAAGCATAGGTTTTCCAAGCAGAGAACTTACATCTGTGGGATCTATTCTTTGCATGTGCTACAGGTATGGTAGAAACTCAATTTCTGTTTCCAGTTCTATACTTAGATAGACTTTTATGTGTTGCTTCCAATGTAGCTGAACAAAGTCATCTTTGCATGTGAGCTGCCTGATGTGTTAGTGAGAAGCCCTATTGTGTGGTGTCTTTCTCTGTGCAGCTATTGCAGGAGATGTAGAGCCTCCCATTGCAGCTGCTTTCTGATGATGTTCATCCAGGACAGCATAAAGGGTTTGGAATTTTTTGCACTCTAGGAATACTAAGTCTTGATTTTGCCATAAGCACTTGGTGATGTGAGTGCAATTTTACTATTAGCAAGAAGAAAAGGCAAGGAAGAATTAGTTGGCTGTGCCAAGATGCAATTTCATTCAAAGGACAACATGTACACACACACACCTTTTATGCTTTTATTGGTAACTGCATCTATGACATTACATATTGGTTAGAAAGCAAGTATTTGAAGACAGATGACCTTTACCACAACATGTTTGATTCCTTGTGTCCTGGAAACACCAAATATTCATAATTGAATCTACATAGCAATACTTTCAGCTTGAGAAGCATTCTAGGATGAAACCTGTTTGGATACAGTGTGAAAATCTAAGCCAGTCGTTGAGATGGCTTCTCATCCAAGTGACTGCCAGTCAGCTTCCGACGGTGCTTTTCTCTTAATGATCTGACTTCTCTCTCATTCCCTTGTATGTGCATCATTTTGGAGCTCAGTCTGTTTATGCGGGCATTTTCTTTCCCACCAATGCCTAATACGTAGATGGATAACCTGACTAGGAGGCTGGGGCATTGCCTGTCCTTACCAGTCCACCAAACCTGTATCAGCCTATCCTCATCAACCCTACAGCCCTGTGGGAAATCCTGGGCTGTTATGTTTTCTGAGCCTCCATGACCTCGCTGCAGGAAACCAGCCGTTCCCCTGGCTGCTTTCCGGAACATCTCCTGCTGCTGGTGCCCTTTCTTCTCTCAATGACTGGCAGACTTCTGTCATTGTGCTCACTCCCTTTCCCTCCAGGGACAAGCCCACTGCAGCAGGCTCATCCATTTCCAGGTTTTAAACCACAGGCTTCTCCTGTAAACCACCTCTGTTAACCCCTTTGTGGCTGGCTGTGTCGGTCACGGGTTCCAACTCAGCCTTTGTTCAGTAGAATTACACTTTTCTAATTCTTGACTAATTATGTCATTTTTGCTGGCTTGCTCAAGCAGACTTAGTAACCTATGGCCGTGTTATGCTTAAGAAGCAGGCTGCCTATTACTACTTCCATTACTTGCCTTGAAAATGAGAGCTCTGATCACGTCATTTTATAAAGAGGGTAGATTTTCTTCTCAGATGCATTATCTTCCCTTCTTCACAGTGGAGATTGTCTGTCAGATTTCTGCTCACTCACTGAGTCCTGTGAGTTTTCTTTTTCCTGAAATTTATCTTTGCCAGCCTGGCATTTCACTACCTCTGCAATCTGTAAACTAGAGTATTTCATGGAATATTCCATTCCTATACCTTTTATAAAATGGTTAAACTAGGCCTACCAGCAGTGTGTGAAGGACCAAACTGTTTACTTTTATTTGTCTTATTCTTCCTAGAAACATTTATTAACAATGTAAAACATGGATATGCTATTCTAGCATTGCGTGTAGTAAGGAGACAATGGTGGGGGTTGTAGTTGCACAGATGAAAAATGGACAGTTCCTGTTTTCTAAAAAGCCAGAAATGTAACAGAACATATTTTCTGTAATGCTGGGACCATGGGTGACTAACAGTGTATTTCAGAGGATGCCATAATTATATATCATCAGTTTGATTGTGTATGAGTGAATACAGCATCACTGAGGCTCTCCAATACCTGCAATGCTACATCTCCAGGAACATGATACAGAGGAAATCACTGCACAGAAGGCATCAAGGATGGTGATGCTGTTCTACCATGAGGAAGAGACACAAGGTATACAATCAGTGAAGGTGTGGAATGGAAGAGGAATCAATCCATTGGTTCAACTGGAGCTGTGTGGTTCAGCATAGTAGCCACTATCCCTGGGTGGCTCTGGAATACTTGAAATGTGCTTAATCCCAATTGAGATGTGCTGTATGTATAAAATACACACCGGATATCAAAGACAGTACCAAAAAAGACTCAAACATATGTCATTAATTTTGTTTTGTTTAAACTCTTTAAATTCTCTATAACTTTAGGGGTGTAAGTGGTTTTGGTTACATGGATGAATTGTATAACGATGAAGTCTTGGCTTTTAGTGCACATTGTACCCAATAGGTGATTTTTTATCCCTCACACGCTTTCCAAGCTCCCGTCTTCTGAGTCTCCAATGTCCATTATACCACTCTAGATGTATTTGCATACACATAGCTTAACTCCCACTTATAAGTGAGGATACGTTGATCACATGTTGTAGCGATACCACTTTGGGTATATTAATTTAAATAAAATATTGTTAAAATTTATTTTACCTGTTTCTTTTTACTTTTAATTTAGCTACTAGAAAATTAAAATTTATATATGTGGCTCACATTATATTTCTATTGAACAGTGTTGGACTGGAGCACGAGCTAATTTCAAGAGAAGAGAAGTAAGTTAAAATGAGAGCATCAAGGGCATTAAATACCTGACTAAGTAATTCATATAATATTTGCCAGCTGGTGGGAATTCATTGATTTTTGAGTAGAGAAATAAAATAGAATACCAAGGGAAGATTAATCTAGTGGCAGGGGCATATTTCAATTTCCAGTTCCTTATTCATGATAAAATATTGCTCCAGACCTTAATGATAATTCATTTTATAGCTTTTCAGTTGAAATTTTGCCAAAGGAAAAAAATGATTTGTGTCACCATGCTTATTTACTCATTTCCAGATAGATCCTAGCTAGATTAATGCACCCCATTTCTCCTTATAGAAACCTTGTTACCTTTCTCCAAATCACTTATGTTGGTATAATTGCATAGTGAGCTCTCTTTGATAAATCTTACCCAATTGCAGAGAAGCAAAGTGATTCTCATTCTTCTCCTACTCAGAGCTGTCCTAGTAGCCTTTCTCGCCCTGTATAGTGGGCATGCAAGGAATGTTGGCAGGAAAGCATGTTGAGGTCTCATTCTGTACAAACACAGCAGCACATGGTTTTTTTAGTATTTCCAAAACTATTCCTTATGTTTCTGCAAACTTTGAATTCAAAAAGCATTTGGGGGTGTGGTGCTATATTTGTAAAAACTGTTTTATTCAAATTTTAATATCTAAAAATTAGAAAATGTGAATATTTGCTGGGCTTCATCTGATTGTTCCAAGTTTTCAGTTTAAATAAATGATTTAGGTGTTTTAATCACTCTTTGTTCTCTGTTTCTTTGCTGTCATATTTGCTTTTGTTGTTTTGTGCTTAGTTGAGACCATGGAATTCTGTGCCTACAGAATCCATTTCACATGAGTAAAACCTAATTCCCATTCCAACGCACGTTCTCTCAGATAACTAGAACAACCTTGACAAGTTCCAAACAATATGAATGTGATTTTATCAAAATTATGTTAAAGTTATAGCATTTTAAAGGAAGGTTTAAAATCATTACCATACAGAAAAATCCCATTTAGGAACCTGATATGTGTAATCTACTTTTATTTCCTTCAACAATATTGTATAATTTTGCTTGCATAAGATACACATATATCTAATTAAATTATCTTTACAAGTATTTTATATTTTTTGAAGCCTTTTGAAAAGGATTTTTCACCCTATTTGCAAAATACCTATTGCTGTAAAGAATAATAGTAACTTTAGTGTTTATTTTGTGCACTGCCTCATTACTGAACTCTTATTTCTTTTCTTTCTTTTTTTAATTTTCTCTTAAGAAAGAGTCTCACCCTGTAGCCAGGCTGGAGTGCAATTGCACGATCTCAGCTCACTGCAACCCCCATCTCCCAGGTTCAAGCGATTCTCCTGCCTCGGCCTCCTGAGTTACTGGGACTACAGGCTCACACCACCACGCCCAGCTAATTTTTGTATTTTCAGTAGAGACGAGGTTTCACCACGTTGGCCAGGATGGTCTCGATCTCTTGACCTCGTGATCCCCCCTGCCTCGGCCTCCCAAAGTGCTGGGATTACAGGCGTGAGCCACCATGCCCAGCCTGAACGCTTGTTATTTCTAAGGGCTGTTTTGTTTGTTCTTGTGGCATGCAGTCATAAATTTGTAAGTAATAATGATTGTCTATCATTTTCAATAATTATGACTCTTAATTATATTGACTCATAGATAAACAGGTATCCAAAACAACATTAAATGACAATACTGATAAAAATAATTTTGGTAATTTCCAAAACCTGTGGCTAGTGTCTTTATTAATTGTGATTTCTGTTGTTTGTAAATGCTTTTTCTATGTCACGTTAGGTTTTATGAATATATTACCAATTTGGCAACAGTATTTGCTAGTAATAAACAATTTTATGAGCTGCTTTTCAGAATTATTGAAGGTAGCCATATACTTTTTCTTCATTGAATTACTAACATGAGGACTTCTGCCATAAGTTTTCTGATAATATTTAATCATTCTTCAGTTATTGTATCATAGTTGCAATATATTAATGTTTTAAAATGACACAAAATAAATCTGTGCAGATTATAGTCAAAATGCTTGCTTGTACATTCAAAGATATTGTGTTGCTTGAATTGCTTTGACTAGATTTGATGTCAACCTTACATTGAATTTACAAAAGAAAATGGAAGACATTCAATTTTTTAAAAATTCCCTTTCATGTTTTAGAATAGAAATTACCTACTACTTGTAAATTTGAAAAGACTTGTCCTTAACTCCATTGTAGACTTACTGCCTTTTGTCATGTATTTGTGTCAAACATTTTCCTGTTAGTAATTTTGGTATTATATTGTCTAGTTAAAGGAGTGGAATTTGATATAATTGTTAATTAGACTTTTTCAACTTTAAAAAGTCATTAATTTCCTATTTTCCTCCCCACTAGTTTAGTTGTTTTTGTGTTTTCATTATATTTTTCTTGATGCTTAGTGAATGATTTTGATTACCACGTGTAGGTCTTTTCTCAGTTTAAAAACAGTTTCTTCTGTTAAATCTTATAGTAGTGTTTCTCTCTGTTTGTGATTTTCAGGAGCATTGCGAGATTGTTAGAGGTCTAATGCCAGGACTCCGTTTTACTATTTCTCCTAACTTGTATTTATAGCTGCTTTTTGTCTCCATGTTCCAAGAGACTCCAGACTTGACCTCCTCAGACTCAGTTATCTGCATTGTCAATTATAATTTGTACCACTTTTATAGGCATATTAAATTACGGTGTGGTAATACCTATATATTGTTTTCCTTAAGTCAGTCTCTTTTATAAATCTCTTGTCTCCTGATTTAACATCTTACCATTCATCTATATTTACTTTCAAGGGATCCATATATTCTTTATAACCCTTCAGAGAACAAGTAGATGCTTTTAATAAATTATTTCTTGTAATAAATTCTTTTTCAAATCTTGTTTTCAATTTCTTTATGCCATGACATGTTTATTATAAAATTGGCTCCAATTTTCCACTCCTTCCTGTATCTATACCATTTGCAATATGACCTTGCAGGTGGAATCTTTTTTCTTTACCCTTTGAATCTCGGCTGGGCTTGTCACTTTCTTTGGGCAATAGAAGTGAAAGCAGAAGTGAGGTGTGTTTTTCTGAACCTAGGTAAAGTATTCTGGTGATGGGTACACACACAGAAAGAGGATTTGAACTCCTCCTTTTACTTCCTGGGAACGCTGCCTCTTTTTCTTTTCTCTTTTCTTTTCTTTTCTTTTCTCTTCTTTTCTTTTCTTTCTTTCTTTCTTTCTTTTTCTTTCTTTCTTTCTGTTTCTCTCTCTCGCTTTCTGTCTCTCTCTCTCTCTTTCTGTCTCTCTCTCGCTCGCTCTCTCTCCTCTCTCTCTTTCTTTCTTTCTGTTTTTTTTTTTTTTTTTTTTTTTTTTTTTTTTTTGAGATGAAGCTTCCCTTGTGTTGCCCAGGAGAGAGTGTAATGGCGCAATCTCGGCTCACTGCAACCCCCGTCTCCCAGGCACAAGCGATTTTCCTATCTCAGCCTCCCAAGTAGCTTGGATTACAGGCATGCAACACCATGCCCGGCTAATTTTTTTTTTTTTTTTTTTTTTTTTTTTTGTATTTAGTAGAAACGGGGTTTCACCATGTTAGTCAGGCTGGTCGCGAACTCCTGACCTCAGGTGATCCACCTGCCTCCCAAAGTGCTGGGATTACAAGCATGAGCCACCGCGCCTGGCCAGAACCCTGCCTCTTAAAGAGACAATGTCCACTGTAGCTGGCTAGATGATGAGACACACATGGCAAATTGCTACCATCATTCCAAATGGCAGCTAGTCAACTTCTGGATAAATGAATGTGGATAAATAAACGCTGACTGTTCCAGGCCAGTCAGTTTTGGATAGTTCCTTTGTGTTTGTTATTGTGGCATTAGTTAAATGATAAAAGTAATATATTGATTTCCCTTTTTTAATTCACATTTTCTAATACCAAAATATTTTCCAAGGTAAAGATTCCGAAACAAGGACATTTCCTTGTTTGATAGTGGAGCATTATTTATCCACTGTCATATGGATGGATTCTTCTTGTACCCACCTTTATTTGCTTGGGGACCTCTGGACTCACCCTGTCACATTTAGTTCAATGAACTGTGCATCATGGTTCCAATTCAGGGATCTGAAGACTTGAAGGAGGCTGGAGGCAATATGGAGGTAAAGCCATGCGTGGCCAGTAGAAAAACCTTCATTGCTGCGATTTTCTTATTGAAACATCTAGTGTTCCAAGAGGTGAGGTCTTGGCGTGTGAGCGGTGTCTGTTTCTGCTTCCCTGTCTCTGCCCTCAGCTACTGGGTCAGGTGGGTTGTCTTTGCCATGCAGGACACTGCTTTTTTTTTTTTTTGAGATGGAGTCTCGCTCTGTCGCCCAGGCTGGAGTGCAATGACATGATCTCGGCTCACTGAAACCTCCGCCTCCTGGGTTCAAGCGATTCTCCTGCCTCAGCCTCCCAAGCAGCTGGGACTACAGGTGTGCGCCACCATGCACGGGTAATTTTGTATTTTTAGTAGAGATGGGGTTTCACCATGTTGGCCAGGATAGTCTCCATCTCTTGATGTCACGATCTGCCCGCCTCAGGCTCCCAGAGTGTTGGGATTACAGGCGTGAGCCACGGCACCCGGACCGAGGACACTCCTTTTAACTGTTAGAATGCTTCCTCTTGCTGGTGAAGGTGGGCTGCAGGATCTTGTCCATCCTCACATGCCTCTGTTGGCATAGCTACATCTGGGCTCCACATGGCCATCTCCAAGAGGTGATGATCTCCCAAGAGCGAAGTGGGTTCATGTGAAATAGTGAGTTCTAAACCTATCTTCTCCTTCCATGTTGCACATTCCCATGGGAGGTTTCACCAAGACTTCCACTCAAAATTCACTAGAAAAATATAGCAACATGGTCTCATCTGTACCACCATGGGAAGAAATGTGTTGATGGTTGGCATTCCTACCCTCGTTTCAGCTCTTATGCAAGCTTTTTCCTATTTCTGATTTTCTTTCTTAATTTCTGAGCCTGAGTGGGATTAAAAAAGAGTTTAAGTACATGTACCAAATGTCATCTCTACTTACTGAGCATCAGCTTTCCCTGTGATCCCACCTCCATGACACTCCCCTCAGCCCAACATCAGGATCCCCACTCACCCTGCCCTGGAACTTTCTGGTAACTGGAGGATATTTGAAAATATTAATGTAGTGAAACACCATAACTCTCCATGAAATATCACTCAGAGGCTTAAAACATTGTGATCATTCACAAAATAATTACATCCATAAAAAGTCAATACCTCCCTGAAGACTATTGCAGTGCACCAAGATTTATATGTTTTCCACATTACATGAGTGAGGTTAACTCACCTATCGTACATAATAAGTCCAGCAGGGCTAAGGGAAGGAATGAGGCTTGAAGAACACTCTACATTTCTATTAGCCTTTTAGAGAACCATCTTTACGAGATTTATATACAATAAAGTGAACCATCTACACTATTAGAATGGTGTTTTACAACTTACAGGTTGAAGTATACCTTAGGTATATGAACACTTCTGATTCCTGGACTAAATGAGCCCAAATTCCTCTCTAAGAAGGATAGGCTAAATTCTCCATTTCCTCAATTTCTTTATTTTATCCCAGTATCTCATCATCTGCTTACTTTAAGAGATGTAATATGTATAATTTTGTCATTTAATTATGAAGCCCTTTTTTTTCTTTCTCCGTCTATCATTCCAAAATCCTTTGGAGTTGTGAAGTTCCAGTCATTTACTTATCTATATATTGTAATTGTTAAGTTTAAACCCCTTTAAGCCACAGTATCCTAATTTGGAATTTGGAAATGATGATATTTATCCTATAAGACTGTTAAGATAATTCAATGAGCTTATTACATAAAAATGGTTGTGGAATTTTGAAAGTCAATTCTCTCTCTTTTCACTTGTGGGTCACTAGGATCCAACTGAACACATATTGTGTTCCCTAAAGTGGCACATGCTGGCCTCAGGACCTCTGGCTTTAAAGTTAAAGGGCAATGGGCAAGCTCTTTATGAGTAAAAGCAGAGGTCAGACTAGTAAGCATCATTTTTATTTTAATTGACCTTGGTGAAAGACTGGTTAAATTGTTTGGAATTTTGACCTCTGGCTTGGTGACTTGGGAGAACCCAAAGCTGCCTTTAGTTTGCCTGAAGTGAAAGCTTCATTTAATGGCCAGCTATGGAGAGGAACAGATTTGTGTTCCAGACTCCATAAAATCTTATTTGGCTGCCTGGTCACTGTGACATCAGAACTGCTCTCTAGAAACTACTTACCCCTTGTCTTCTTCTCCATGGTATGAACTCAGTGGGTTACAATAGCATTGATGGCATTTTTCTGAAGACTCCTATTGGGGTGGATATAGACTTGGAACATGTATCACTAATCTGGAGATGGGTGTTGATACCACCTGAAGATTCTCAACCCCATTCTGTGAAAGCCCACCCTCAAAGCTCACTAGGTGCTGCCCAACTCTCAAGTGAGGAAAACACAAGCAAGGCAACCGCTGGTTGGTGGCATGGTGAGTGGGAGGTGGGGCTCTCTGTGGCCTGGCTTTGTCAGAGCCGACGCTGTCATTCTGCTCTGAGGAGGAGCACTCTCCATGGATCTGCCTTGTTTACTAACTTACAATCCGGGACTTAGCAAAAGGTCCCAGAGATCAGGCACTGAAAATGCCAATTTGAACATTGCATTATTACAATGATTATTGATCTCTTCACTTAATGTTTATGTAACATTGGCCAAACCTTCATCACTTTACACAGCATAAAGGCTGGCAATGCCATTCATTATGTTCTCTAAGTAAAGAACTATTTTCTAAATAGAAATGCAACTTGATTTTAACCTAAAGGTCAATCTCATCGTTGACACAGAATTATAAATGAGGCCATCTTAAAAGAGAAAATAATCAACTATTAATTATTTAAAATGCTTAATGATGCATGAAATTTGTTACATTTCCAAGTGCATTTCTAATTGAATATGCACAGATGATAAAAGCCCTAGAATCTAAATCAGCTATTAATTTCAAACCAAAATATATTTGAAATTCAGCACTCTGAGCTTCTATTTTTCAAAACGTAAAGATTTTGAGGAATCTATGGCTTGCCTTCACATTTTATTTATGTCTACAAGTTTCAGTAATATGAACCTGCTTAAATTTGAAAAGAAATAGCATAGTTATCCTTGCAAAGGTTTTAGAATTTTAGAATAACTTTAAGTCAATATTGTTTAAAAGCAATTCAGCTAGCTTTTTGGAATATTATGTTCAAATCTTTTCACTAACAAAATTAGAATAAATCCCAGCAAAAGATGTAAAAGAATGAGGTCACTGTGTTTAAATATTGTACCTTATGTGAGTTCAAAAAAAAAAAAAGTAGATGTTTGAAAAACACAGTTAACCTTTGGAAAGAAAAAAATGCCACATTCACATTAGGGAATGGGCAAACTTAACTAATAAAAATTTATAGCCCTGGAATGTTTGCAAAAAAAAAGTCTCTCCAATTTGAAATGTCAGAATAATCTCAGATCTCCTTTTAAGCAATTTGTTAAACTTTAAATGGTAATAAATATTAGATTTAATAAGTGGAAAATTCTCAAGTAAGAATAAGGCTACTGAAGTACATTTGAAAGACGTATCTTTCTAAATTTCAAACATCTGTTTGTTTGTTGATTAAATTATTTATTCATCCTTTTAATCACTCCTTCAGCAAACTGGATGGCTCCTAGATGCCAAGCATTGCAAGAAATGAACTAGACTTTACTGACATTAAAACTAAATAAATAATGTCCCTTTTCTCAAGGCCCTCACAATCTTGAATGTAAGACCCATGTGAGTAAATACGTAAATGACATGGCAAGTGCATTAATAGATTACGTGGCATTGATTGCTAACTATTCCATTAATACAACCCCACTTTTTGTTGTGATATGAAAAAAAGACATATTTTCCCAGATTCATTTGCTTCTAGATGTGGCCATGAGAAAAGATTTTGGTGGTTAGATCTAAAAGGAAATGTGTAGGGACTTCTTGGAAATCACAGATAGGGTCATGTTCTTCCTCCTAAGTGGAATGTGGTCGTGAAGGCTGAAGCACCTGCGACCA
Source organism: Macaca nemestrina (assembly GCF_043159975.1). NCBI lineage: Eukaryota > Metazoa > Chordata > Mammalia > Primates > Cercopithecidae > Macaca > Macaca nemestrina. Next base: position 122,139,855 of record NC_092128.1, read on the forward strand.
TTTTGGGCTCTGAAGTAACTCTGAGCATACACAATATGCCAGGAGCCAGAGGTGAAAGTGGGAAGGTGTCTCAATCCCTGATGACTATGGAACTCCCAAAACAGCCTTGAAGGCATCATCTCTGAACTTTGTGTTGTGAAATAGAGAAAATATACTTCTACTTATTTTGGGGTCTTTTGTTATAGAAAATAGAATTCAATTCTAATAATGTAGTATGTTTGATTATTACAAGCTAGTACCTTATAACCTTCCACATATACTCAACATGATTGTGATACACAAGAGATTCAACAGTAGAGAAAATAGTCTCCATTCCCACAGTTTGTCACAGGGAAAGACAACAAAGAAATACATATAATAACATAAAAAACATAATCCTGAATAGGATATTATTTCTGAAGAAATGATAGTCGTGGCCCCAAACACAGAGCAATAATCCAAAGGAAGACATGAGTAGGGAAAGTATTCACTGTGGAGTCCTGATGAGCAGAACTTTGATTAATGACTCTTTCAAAGCTTCTACTGGAGCGCGGATCATCCAGGCTAATGGTGGCACATGTGAGGGCAGAGGGACACAGGACAGCCTGGCACTTTCCAGGGCATGCAAATAATTTACTCTGTGCTGGGCAGAGGGTACCTATGGCTGTATTCTGGGGTTTGGGAGAGAGGTTGGAATGAGTCCATCAAGTTACAAAGGACCTTGGGAAGATTGTGAAGATGCTTAGAAAAGTTGGCATAGATGTGGGATTTAAAAGATTATTATTTATATTTTTAGATTTTAATATGCCTTTGGAAGACATTGAATAATTCCATGATTTTACACAGAACTTTGAAAGCTTTCTATATTTACAGTCGAATCAATTATAACCCAAAATTTATACAGTACTTGATCTGTGTGACACATTGCTCCCGGCTTTGTATTTAGTAATTTATTTAATCCAAAAACCAATCCTATAAGCCTTTGGCCACATGCTGTTATTTGGCCACGTGCTGAGGCTCAGAGAGGAGAATAACCAGGACTAAGTCACTTGGCTAGGGAGGGGTGGAGCCAGGATTTGAATCTGTGCCCTTACGCACCGTGAACAACTGTCAGTCTCCATGAAACTAATAGTCCATTTAGATTCATGTCATAAGCAAGAAATGCTTAAATTTCCATAGCACTTAAGATTTTGGAAGGTCAAGGGTCATAAATAAGTTTTACTATTATCCTGTGACTTTGTTCTATCCCCTTCCACAAAGAAGCCAAGATTCAGAGGGGTAGAGTGACTGATCTAGTACCACTCCGTGAGATGCCCCAGCTTTCCTCAGAGACTTAGAGACTTAGAGTCTCCTTAGAGACTACTGATAGTCTCTAAGTCTCAGTTTCCTCATCTGTGAAACGGGATTAATAATAGCACCTAACTTAAGGCCTATAGGATTGTTTTCAGGATTTAATAAACTTCACCCCTAGTAAAGCACTATCACTCCTCTACCAAAGGTAATTCTTTACTGAAAATGCCCAAAGGTAAGCATTTAAAGCAGTGTAACTCCAAGCTGGGTCTCAAAACAGGAGCCTGAAAGCAGACCTGTCAACCGGAGGCAACAGTGGCCCAACAGAGATTACCAGAGGCCGATCTCAGACAGTTTCCCGGGAAAGAGGCTGGCAGTTCATCAAAACAGGAGGCCTCTGGGATTCAGTGTTCATCCTGCCTTTGATGGAACTTACACAGTGTTTTATGCAAGGCCCTCTGGAGGCCTCTTTCCAGGGGTCAGCACTATATTTTACTGGTAATCCTTTGGAAATTCTTTATGAGTTCGAAGGACTTTGGGGATTTGACCATCTGGTTATGTTAGGAGGCATTTGTGCTTGCAAAATAACTATCGCCTAGCCCACTATTTGAAAATAACTTATTTTAGAGGAGCAAGTAGAGGTTTTCAGTTGCAATATTAAAGCCACTCTGAAAAGGGAAATGTATTATTTACCAGTTAGAAGCAAATCACTTAATATTTAATTTTATTTAAATGAAAGTGTTTAAACATAGTTTCCCACAACTCCTCTTGATTTTTAATCTAGTGCTGAGGCAATTCCAAAGTTTGTGACAAGTTTTCCCTTTAAGCCTGAGTGTGTGAGCCTCTGAGGACCAATAGCTTCTCATCAGAATGGCAAGCTCTAGCAGGACATTTAGGCTCTCCTGGAATTGAGAACTCACCAGGGCAGAGGCAGTTCATCCTGTAGAAAGAGGAGTCAGGGTCGTGAAGCAGATGGGGTGGGTTGGGCTAATGGGAACAGTAAGATCTAGGAGCAGAACAGAGTCTTCCATCTATGACACCTTCTTAGCGTCTCAGAATAGTGACAAAATGAGACTTCAGATCTCCTCTTTGACCCTCATCTCTGATAGTTGTTGGAGGATTAATTATTCATTGAACATATGTTATTGGGTGCCAGCAATATGTCAGGAATTGTTCTTGGCCTTGAGAATGCCAGGGTGCACACGACCAATTAATCCCAGTCTCTGTAATCAATAAAATAAATGCATAATTTCAGGCTGGATAAGTACCAGGAAGAAACACATGCAATAGAATACAGTGGCCCATGGATGCGTCGGGCAGTGTTCCATCCTGCGTGCCTCAGAAAATGCAGGCGGAGGCAAAGGAGAAGGGGTGCTTCCTTACTAAGGAGGGGAATCCTATGGAAGTGAGAGTGGAGCAAAGGGAAAAGAGGCAGGAAGCATGGAAACCTATATCCAGGGGTCACGCGTGGAAAAACTTATCTACCCACTCCCACCTCCCTTTAGTTAAACCCAAGACGATCTCATGCCATGTGCCTCCTGGTCTTGCACACACATGGGTGCAGAGCCACTTGCTGAGGGACCTTGGTTGGGATAAGAAGAGGAATGTGATGAGGAGCTGTCAGGCTGTGCTGGCATGGATCTGACCAGTGCACAAAGGGCTGGTCTCAGAGACAGCAGCTGAAACAATCCCCAGTGGGCTGAGGTGCTGCAGTGAATGTGCACCCAGCTCAGCCTGCACCTCTCTGGTCTGCTTATGCCATACATTACATTTGACTTTCATAATACAATATGGGGCCTTAATTGTTTTTTAAACGATAAGATGTCCTCTCTTCTTTCCTGAAAAAACAGGTAGGAGGCAATTAGTTGCCTTGTTTTTACTTGGCCATGATTGCTGCAATTACCCAGTTCCTATTACTACACAAAGAAGCACCAAGAGAGGTTCAGGGAATCTTCTAGGGCCCAGACAAACTTTTTCCTGCCCCGATTGTACAGGAACAGCTCTCACACCTTGGAGTAGTCAGGGGTGATTCCCCTTGAGCTAAGTAACAAGTTTCTTTGTCTGCTGTTCCACAGAGACAAGGAGCCCAAAATGACCGGATCATAGCCACAGATTCAAGATGGCAGAGACATTCATTTCTTGGGAATTAGAGCATATAAATCCATGGCACCTAAGTTAGTAGATGAAAATTTCAAATTTCTCAAGCAGGTCACTGTTTTAGATTGGACAAGTTACACTGCTTTCTGGAGGGGGCCACTCCAACCTGTACATGTTGTCTCCCAAAGGGACTTTTTAACTGAGTTTTTACATGTTACCACACAGTTCTATTAGACCAGCTGTATCTGGGTGATGCAGCTGGGTAAGACCAACACATTTCAGGTTAATGTGCCAATTTTTAGCTCTTATTTGCCATACAATATGCCCCTTGGTCTGGAGCAGCTTTGAATGGGGATGCCATATTCATATAACTTAGATTTCATAAGTCCTCAGATGGTAGGGTTGGTTGAGGCACTGTAGGCAGAGAAAAAAACAATATGCAAATATGTACATGTTCATTCCAATAAGAACAAATCACTAATCACTTCAGGATGGAAAAGGCCATGAGGCTGGCTGTTTCAACATAGGGAGAATCCTATTTCAAGGTCACTTACGTGGTTGTTGGCAGGATTGAGTTATCCCTGGTTTTTGGACTGAGGGTCTTATTTCTTTGCTGGGTGGTTGATGGGGCCTCCCACAGTGGCTTGCCATGTGCAGCTCTTCTTAAGGCACCTCCAACATGGTATCTGGCCTTCCGCAAAGTGAGCAACTGAATGAGAGAGGACAGCCCAAGACCAAAGTCACAGCCTCTTTGTAACCTAATATCACAAGTGACATTCATTGCTTTTGCCATATTCTCTTTATTAGAAACCTTTTATTAGTTCCAGTCCACACCCAACAAGAGGGTGTTACATAAGGCTGAGAATACAAGGAGGTGAAGACTTGAGACCATCTTACAGACAACTGAAAGATACGATTCTCCTGAATGGTATTACCTAGGTTTTCTTCTAGGGTTTTTATGGTATTAGGTCTAACATTAAGTCTTTAATCCATCTTGAATTAATTTTCATATAAGGAGTAAGGAAAGGATCCAGTTTCAGCTTTCTACTTATGGCTAGCCAATTATCCCAGCACCATTTATTAAATAGGGAATCCTTTCCCCATTTCTTGTTTTTCTCATGTTTATCAAAGATCAGATGGCTGTAGATGTGTGGTATTATTTCTGAGGACTCTGTTCTGTTCCATTGGTCTATATCTCTGTTTTGGTACCAGTACCATGCTGTTTTGGTTACTGTAGCCTTGTAGTATAGTTTGAAGTCAGGTAGTGTGATGCCTCCAGCTTTGTTCTTTTGACTTAGGATTGTCTTGGAGATGCGGGCTCTTTTTTGGTTCCATATGAACTTTAAAGCAGTTTTTTCCAATTCTGTGAAGAAACCCATTGGTAGCTTGATGGGGATGGCACTGAATCTATAAATTACTTTGGGCAGTATGGCCATTTTCACAATATTGATTCTTCCTATCCATGAGCATGGAATGTTCTTCCATTTGTTTATGTCCTCTTTTATTTCACTGAGCAGTGGTTTGTAGCCATAGGCATGGGCAAGGACTTCATGTCTAAAACACCAAAAACAATGGCAACAAAAGCCAAAATTGACAAATGGGATCTCATTAAAGAGCTTCTGCACAGCAAAAGAAACTACCATCAGAGTGAACAGGCAACTTACAGAATGGGAGAAAATTTTTGCAATCTACTCATCAGACAAAGGGCTAATATCCAGAACCTACAAAGAACTGAAACAAATTTACAAGAGAAAAACAAACAACCCCAGCAAAAAGTGGGCAAAGGATATGAATAGACATTTCTCAAAAGAGGACATTCATACAGCCAACAAACACATGAAAAAAATGCTCATCATCACTGGCCATCAGAGAAATGCAAATCAAAACCACAATGAGATACCATCTCACACCAGTTAGAATGGCAATCATTAAAAAGTCAGGAAACCACAGGTGCTGGAGAGGATGTGGAGAAATAGGAACACTTTTACACTGTTGGTGGGATTGTAAACTAGTTCAACCATTATGGAAAACAGTATGGCGATTCCTCAAGGATCTAGAACCAGAAGTACCATATGACCCAGCCATCCCATTACTGGGTATATACCCAAAGGATTATAAATCATGCTGCTATAAAGACACATGCACACGTATGTTTATTGCGGCACAATTCACAATAGCAAAGACTTGGAATCAACCCAAATGTCCATCAGTGACAGACTGGATTAAGAAAATGTGGCACATATACACCATGGAATACTATGCAGCCATAAAAAAGGATGAGTTTGTGTCCTTTGTAGGGACATGGATGCAGCTGGAAACCATCATTCTCAGCAAACTATTGCAAGAACAGAAAACCAAACTCCGCATGTTCTCACTCATAGGTGGGAACTGAACAATGAGATCACTTGGACTCGGGAAGGGGAACATCACACACCAGGGCCTATCACGGGGAGGGGGTGGGGGGAGGGATTGCATTGGGAGTTATACCTGATGTAAATGACGAGTTGATGGGTGCTGACGAGTTGATGAGTGCAGCACACTAACATGGCACAAGTATACATATGTAACAAACCTGCACGTTATGCACATGTACCCTAGAAATTAAAGCATAATAAAAAAAAAAAGAAAAAAAAAAGAAAGATATGATTCTCTCTTCATCCTAAACATGAAAGCCTTAAGGCATTGCTCTAACAGTTCAGCCCAGAAAACAACTGTGAGTAAAGCAGTGAATAAATTACTTTGAGATTCAACTTTCATTAGCTTACTTCCCTGTTGATAAACTTTTAATGAGTCTAATTGTCTACACTACAGAAAAAAAACCCAATATACTGAGTTTAATTCAAGTACTTTTCTAAATGCCAAAATGCAGTAGCTTGTTTAAGTTGCACCATCAAGATCCAGAGGATGAGGGATACATTATGGATTTTATGAGCTTGGGCATTTTTGACTTGATAGACTACTAATATTTTATGTGTGTGCACTCTCTCTCACACACACACACACACACACAACATATACATGTGTATAAACATATATGTGCATTTGTATATGTGATTTTAAGACTGTATTGGTATAAAGACAAATATAATCCATGTTGGATCACATTCTTTTTGTTTCTACTGATTTAAAAAAAAAAACATTAAAATGTTTTCCTAGGCTCCAAAAAGTGACATGGGTACTTCTTGGGGCAGATTAGATTTATTATCTCCTGAAAAGAATAAGTGCAAGAGTTAAGAGCATACAGTCTGGGGCAGACTGCCTAGTTTGAATCCAGCTCTGCCACTTACTCTCTGTGTGTACATTGGCAAATTCCTTGTCTGTGCCCTGTTTTCTCATCTATAATTTAGAGATAATGACATTACCTACCTGACTGCATTGCTGTAAAGGAGTTTTTACTTGTAAGGTAGGCAATATAACTGGTCATCAATAACTGATTTCTATCTCCTTTCAGGCACATGGGAAGGTTCTAATACCTTGACCAGTTTTAGTTAGGCACGGCCATATGACTTCATTTGGCTAAGGAAATATTAGTGGAAGATGGGTGGTACTTTTAGCTGAAAGCATTTATTTCTTGGTCTTGCCTCTCAATGTGATTTTTAATATAAACAAGAATATAAAGTATGAGCAATTAGTATTTTGTGTTTTTGTTTGTTTATTCACCATATGAAAAACTCTGTGCTAGGTACTTGCACGCAGATGCCAGTGACTACAGTCTTGGGTACTTAGGATGTATTTATCTTGTAGTGAGAGAGACACCAATGAAAATAACCAAGTAGTATACCAAAGGCCATGAGAAAGATGCAAACAAAATAATTTATCTTTACAAAGATATAACTAAAATGCTCTAAATTTGAGTGGGGTTAAATTGATATAATATCTAACACAGAACTTGAAAGACTAGCATGTTTGGAGTTTGGTTAGTAGTGTGAAAAAGAAAGCAGAAGCATTTAACATGGAGAGAGGAGTGGTTAAGAACTAGAGATGGTTCTAGTACTTGTTGTTTTGTGAGAATGCAGATCAGAGAGGAGACTTGACTGCCAAAGAAGCTGATGTCTGAGCACAGGGGTCCTTATGGGGAAAGGGCTCTGCAAGAACCTCCTCTTGCCCTCTGTGTACCTTTTCTTGGGCAAGTGAGCTGCTCTATCCACAAGGGAGCTCTGTGGAGGCTGCACTTCTCTAAAGCCAACAGCCTTTTGCAGATGGTGCTTCCTTTCATTACAAGGAGCAGGGCAGGTTGGTGTCAGAGCCCATTTCCTACTATACTCAGGATCTGGTTAATTACCATCCCTTCTTTGTATTCTATATGTCATCCTCCAGCTCTGGGCTTCTCAGTTTTACTATTTCAAGAGACCTCGTGTGAGTGTCCCTGTCCCTAGACTCTCAGTTTTCTCTTGATATACTGTGAGGTCCTTGAGGACAGGTATCATGTCTGCCGGTTCCTAACTATAAACCCAGTCCTGAGCAAAGACAGTGCTCAATATATGCTTGCTGAAGGAATCCCTGAATAAATAGATTCTTTCTGTGCTACATTCTACTCCCAGGCTTATTTGATAAAGGACACCTGTGATGGTGCCACTTCCTTTCTCCCTGTTATCTATGGAATGTGGCCCTAATTCCTTCTTCTGACCTGCCATATTCTCTTTGCTCCAACTGCACTCCCTTTTACAAATCCTCCCACAGCAAATGCGACATGGACCTCATCTTCTTACAAGCCCATCTTGGAAGTAATGGTGTCTCTCGAGAATTTGGGAAGTATATTGTAGTCACAATAGTTACATTTCTTTGAGCACTTATAATGAACTGTCTATGATGTTGATAATATGAAAAACTTGCCTAATAAGTCTATGCCGGTAATGGGAAGAGACAGGTTGTAAATGCAAGCAGTGTGAGGTCAGATTTCAGCCTAAACCCTACACCAAAATGGACTTGTTATGTAAATTGACAATGTCAAGAAGCTCAAAATTCACAACCTGGCAATATATGTTGTTAGTGCATATTCAAACCACTAAAATACAGACTTTCTCTCATTCCATTGCTGGAGATATTCTTCTCAGCTGTCTATAGGCTCAGATCTAAATTCTCATAGGGATATTCAAAATCATTCATGATATGGCTGTAATTTACCTGTCCAGTCTTACTTCCTCTATTCCCTCAAATCATTCATATTAGTACCGACCAAACTAAGTGCTGCACGCCACTTCAGCTGTCCACCTTAGCTCATATTGTTCTCTTTGCATGAAAATCTCTTCCTTCATTTTTATACCCAGTATGACTTTATCGGTCCTTCAGGGCCCACCTTAAATGCTAGCTCTCCTGAACACTTCCTTGTTTCACTCTAGAATTAACCTCATTTATTTGTATCTATACCTCCTTGTTTCCTTTTATCATATTGTCTGTTATTTATGCAAACACATACATAAATATCCCATATTAGTCTGTAAACTCTTTGAATCCAGGGACAATGCAAATGGAAATCCTAAGAACTACAAACTGCATTACAAAAGGCCTATTCCACATAGGAGCTTTTAACCCCCCCCCCTCCGGACTCCTGCATGCTCCTGATGTTACTGTCCCTCTCTATGCATAGGAAAACATCTCAGGGGAGTTGTCTATCCTGCCTCAATTCATACTGCTACTTCTACCGATTAGAATGCCTCCCACTCATCTCAGAACATCTTGTTAAAGTGGCAGTGGCTTTTACCTTCCTAGTCCAAGACCAATTCTCTTTCCAATGTTTATTCAGCCTCTTACCAGCATTCGATGCAACTGTCTGCTCCCTCCATCCTGAAGTGCAGTCTAGTTTTCGTTTCTGTCATGACACATTCTCTTTTAGGTTTTCTTCCTAGTGAATTAGATGCTCCTCTGTAAGTATCTGTTGCTTGTTTCTCTCCCTTGGGTCCAATAGAAATGTTGGAAGTTTCTGGGTATCATTTATCAGTTCAAGACCCTCTTCTCTGCTATAGCCATACTCTTTTCTAAGTTGATTTTATTTGATCCAGTGACACTAAGCAATGAAGACTAAGAACGCTGTGATTCCAAGCATTCCACCAGTGTAGCCTAGGAAACCTTTTATGGCCTGTGCCACAATGTCTGCTCGACCCTGGGATGCTGACCTTTTTCATTCAGAAAGCCAGGCTCTCTATAATTCAAAGGTTCAAGGTCTTATTTGACGGCAGACTTGTAGAGATCTAGTTGGAGAAATAAATGGCATGTAGTACTTGCTTCTCTTAGAGATACCAAAGCAGAGCATAAAATATTTGTCCTGGTTGGCTTCTCCAATGATCTTCTCCACCACACAAAGGCTTGAGAATGTACATTTGACAGCAGCTCATCTCCTTGAAGGAGCTCTACACTTAGTAAATCTTAGCAAAGTCAAATACAGGCACATGCTGTACTTTTTAAATCACGCAAATTAAATAAAATGTTCATTGCAGTTATGATGTTTTCACAACTTCTAAAAGATATGTGGTTGCCTGTGCAGAGCTGATTGTACTTATTATCCTTTTTGTGACTATAACTGTCAGTTTACCTAGCACTTGGGTTATTAAGCAGATTATTACTACAATTTTAGAACTAACTATTAGCATATATTTAGGAAACACTATTATGTTTCACAATATGAAGCAAAAGAAATGGATTCATAATTGCAAATTAAGCTATGCTTTAAGGAATAAGAATTTTTTGAGGAATTAACTAAAACAAATATTTTACAGATTTTAATTGCCAGTCTAATCACTTATTTTAAATACATTCCACTTTAGAAATCTCCAATGACTTTGTGCTTATAACATTCCAGTGGATTAGTGAGAAACCATTTAGGGAGAAGTCACTGAATGGTATTCCAAGATCCAAAAGTAAAGTAAAAGAAATAAACTCAGATGCCCTTAATTTCATCAGGAAATATTCACCTGGCATCTGTGGCTGCACAGAGTTTGAATCTTGGTGCCACATGTCACCTGTGATTGAATCTGCTGGGGCAAGGGGAGGGGGGCCATCTGCGTGTTTCACTCAGTGAAGATCCCATGGGAGGTCCAACAGGACACGAGCCCTTGCTTGTCCCAATATGACACAGAGCTTGCTGGTGATGAGCATGTTACTGTTTATTTAGACAGACTTTAGTTGTAACTGAGAAGCATTTTGGGAAACGGGTATAATTTGGAATAGATGGTGGGTTGGATCTTAGCTCCATGTTAACATTGTAATTTTTTTCCGAAATTTTAAATTTCTCTGAGCCTAAATTTTCTCCAGTGTGACATAGAGACGATGAAGTGCCACCCGTGTACCCCTGGCATCTCATGTGGTGGAGGACTAGAGCCTGAGAGGAAAGGAGCACATTCCCCAGAAAGGGATACATTCTTTATCCTTTTAAAGAATTTTCTTTAATTTAGTTAAATAAATCAAAGAATTTATTTTCTTTAATTTAGCTGAAGAAAACATGCTGAATCACACATGAGCAGGGTAGGGTACAGAGAGGACTGGATATGGAGTCATAAAAGTGCTGAAGGAAGGTTGCCAGCTAATTTGCTATTCTTTGGGCATATTTTACCTCTGAGAAAGATGGAAAGAAAGAAAGGAAGAAAGAATGAAGGAAAGAAGGAAAGAAAGAGGGGGAGGGAGGGAGGCAGGGAGAGAGGGAGGAAGGAAGGAAGAAAGGAAGGAAGGAAGGAAGGAAGGAAGGAAGGAAGGAAGGAAGGAAGGAAGGAAGGAAGGAAAGAAGGAAAAATAATAGATTAGATCACTGTTATTCAAATACCTAAGGCCATTGAAGAATGAATGTCTGATTTAAGATGTACTATGGTTTACCAATGCATACTTAAATTTTTAAAAAGTGTCCTGATGAATCCAACTACTAAAGTTAATTTGCACTTAAAGTCATCATATATACTACTTTTAATATGAAATATTTCTTCAAATTAGTTGCAAACAAAGATTTGACTTTAACTTCCCGCAGAGGCTTTGGGGGAAAACTCATGTTTCACAGAGATTTTTCTTGTAGCTCTTCAGGCCACCCCCCGGAATACAGCCATGTGCCCACAGGGTTTATATTCCTAAATTTGAGAAGCACTGTGTGAGAAGATTTCTAAGTCCTCTCCCAGCTCTAAATTCTGTTCAGTTTACATGTGGAGAAAACATTAAAATGAAACCCAAAGGAAGATTAATGCCTTAGTGGAAAGGTGTAATTTAAAGGATCACTTGAGCTGGAAAGGAGGGTGGGTAGGAAGTAATTAACACCAACAAATTACATCCTATCAGATGGTACAACCAAGGGATATTTCTAATGTATGCCTGATTGCAATGGATATTACCTGATATAGTGAAACATGACCACAGGCTTTGTTTTGTTTTAGTTTATTTGGCCAATAAACCCTGGGCAATCAGATAATCTTGAAGGAAATGTATGTACCACCTTGCAGAACATTTCAATGTAAAGAGAAATAAAAATGACATAGCAGGATATATAACTTGGAACTAATTCTGTGTCTTTTTTTATGAATCAAACCAAGCTAGCTATTGGATCACTGATATGTTTATCCAGCAGGGGTTGAACTCTGTATTCTATACAAATATTTTAATGAGTTAGGTAATGGAGCAGGCCTTGTGTTATCATCTAATGAAAGAGAAATGAAAGTGATGCAGTTATTAAATATTTTTCTCATTTGGAAGATAGACCGGGGAGACTATGGATATAGTGTATAAAGAGTTATAATAGAAACATGCATGACATGTGACAAAAGCCCCTAAGTGTAAACTAGGTTATTGTACTCGGAGGAGACGTAAGATTTGTTCAGAAAGGAAAGATTATAGGTTGAAATTTGAAGAAACTTTTGGAATCTAATCATGTATTAAACTACTGTTATGGGTAAAAAAGCTTTCCAATAAAAGGGAATAGTATGCGAAGCATTTAAGAAATATTTCTCAAAATTAGTAAAGTCTAACTTTTGAAATGTTACTGTTATAAGGTGCATATAAAAATGAATATGAGGCTAGAGAGATAGACCGAAAAGGCCTAGATAACACAGGCTCTTTTAGGAATTTAGTAATTTTAAAATTGAAGCAATATGCTGATATTTATCTTTAGAAAGATCTCTTGGGAAACACAGAAGCTACTCTTTGGAAAGGGATCTTTAGAAGACATTGTTCTGTGTTTAGGCAAGACACAATAATTAAATAGCTATGAGGATGTAAAAATATGGGCCAACTTTATAGTTCTTTCGAGTTGAATCAACAAAACCTGGTGACTAGCGCAACGTGAAGGATGACATCAAGGAAAGCCAAGCCCCGTGTGACAACAATGTGTCCCACTTGCTCACTGCTGTAGGCTCATAATTTAAAATAATTTTTAACTCACAATAGGCCCTTAGTAATATCTGTTAGGTTAAATAATAAATGAGGAAATAATTTGAATATATTTTGATATTTACTGAGGGAATATGAGGGAGAAAAGATGACAGAGGAAATATGAGGTGAAGAGTTATGGGTAATCTGGAAGAAGTTGTTCAAGAAACAAGCAGAAATAATGATCCAGAAGTTTCCAGTTTTGATAACAGTGAAGTGAGTATGTAACACACTCTATAGCATGTAATGACAAAATCTCTGAACAAAATATTTTTGAAAACTCAACTACTTGCAGATACTTGAAAGTGAACTAAAGCAAGCAGGATATGGAAGTTATCTGACCATTGAAAGAAGGAAATGGAATTGGGAAAGATCCATGTTTATAAATTTTTTACTTGAAGAGACTTTTCACTAAGGGCAATGTTGAAAATAGGACTCAAGAAGAAAGCCACAGTAACTAGAACGGTAGAGGTCAGGGGAAGGAGATTTAAATCAACAGAGAAGCTGAAAACTGAGGGGTGGAGATCTAAAATAGGAGAGAATTAAACTTCAGTTGGATGATTAAAACACTGGAGCAAATATGTCAACTGCTACCTATCTCTAGTGTTTTAACCATCCAACTGAAGTTTCTCACTAATCTCAGAGTCCCCATCCACATGCACAGTTCAATAGTTAGCCAGTGCTGCGAGAGGAGTTTATATGGAGATTTGGAAACTCCCTCTTTTTAATTCTCTCCACATAAAACACTATCAAGCACATTTTTGGAGTCCCAGAAAGAGAGAAGATGATTCAGAAATTGAATTGAGAAAACAAAAAGTTTCATAAAAAATAAAATTGAAGAAATCAAGAAAAAAAAAAAAACCCAGCCACATTTGGTGAAAACAGTCTTTCTCAAATTCAAGAAACTCATCAAATCCCATGCAGAAAGAAAAGAAAAGAAAAGAGAAGAAAAGAAAAGAAAACAAGGAATAAAACCCACCTTGGTCTATCATAGCTAAACTGATAAAAACCAGCGATAAAGAGAAAATATTGAAAGAAACCAGAGGGAGAAAATATTCATCTTACAGAGGGGAACAGCAATATAGATAATAACTTACTTCCCAACAGAATCATTGAGGGCCAGAATGGAATGGAAAAACATCTTTATGATACTGAAAGAATAAGAGCTGTTGAAAATAATTATATATTCAGTAAAAATATCATTTAAAAATAAAAGCAAAATAAATTCTTAGGTAAATAAAAACTCATATAATTCATTGCCAGCAGTGTTGCATATAAGAAATATTTAAAGGTCTTTTTAGGTTGACCACTAAATGGAAGCTAGACACTCAGTTTCACATACAGGAATGAAAAGTATTAGAAATATCGGTAAGAATAAGAGACATTCTTCTGTTCTTCTCTTAATTTTTTAAAAACACAGTTACTGTTGAAAATAAAATGTAATATTTTGTTGTGGAATTTATAGCATATGTAACTGTAAAATGTATAATAACAATATTAGAAAGAACATGAGTGTCTTTTAAATTATGTTGTTTCAAGGTTCTAATATATTACATACAGTAGTATAATATTAACTCCAAGTAGATTATAAATAAACTGAGGATGCATAATTTACACATAGATATCTAATGTAATACAAAAAATATATAACCAAATGTCTTTAGAGGACTATAAAATGAAATATTAAAAATGTCTTATTTCTCCAATACAGATAAGACAGGTGAAGCAGAGAAACAAAATTGATGGGAAAAATAAAAAACAGATAGCAAAATGATAAACCTAGACACAATCATATCAATAGTTACATTAAATATAAATGAACAAAGTACCATATTAAAAGACAGAGATTTGCAGATTGTATAAAAAACAAAAACAAGATCCAATTCTTCAAAAGAAACAATTTAAATATAATGCCAAGAAGAGTTTCTAATTTAAAAAAGGGAAGAGGTGGGGGAGATATAGCATGTTAGCAATTAGCCTAAGAATCTGGTGTGTCTATGTTAACCTCAGACAAAGTAATTATATTGGTTTTATATTGCTTCTATAGCAAATTGCCACAAATTTAGTGGCTTAAAACAACATAAATTTATTTTCTCAAAGTTCTATTGATTAGAAGTTTGACATAGGCTAAAATTAAGTGTAGGTAGGGCTGCTCCTTTGTCTGATTCTCTAGGTGAGAATCTTTTTTTCTTGACTTTTCCAGCTTCTAGAGATCATCCACATCCCTTGGCTAATTTTCCTCCATCTTCAAAGCCAGCAAATTCAAATTTGCATTCCTCTGCTCAATGTTTCAGAGTCACATCTCCCTCTGAATCTGAAGTCACTGGGAAAAGGTTCTTCAATATCAATGACTCGTGTGACAAGACTGGGCCCACCTGATAATCCAGGACAATTTCTCCATCATAAGGTTCTTAATTTTGTTGCTTCTGCAAAGGCCCTTTTGCCATATGTTCATAAATTCTTCAAATTAGGGCATGGATATTTTGACAGGTCATTAGTCTGCATAGTAATGCAGACTAATACTCTTTCCTGAATGCATTAATACTATTAATGGTTAAAGAGGCAAATTTCATAAGAGCAAAGAGGCTAATTCATTAGGAATACATAGTCATACACGCCTATGTATCTAATAATAGAGATGGATGAAGCAAAAATTGATCATCTGAATTAAAGGGAGATATAGACAAATTTACAAATATAGTTAGAAATTTTAACACTCCTTTCTCAGTGACTGCTAAAACAACTAGGTAAAAAAGTATTAATATTATAAAAGATATGAACAACACTATAATCTTGACCTAATTAATATTTATAAAACAGTACACATAACAACTGAAGAATACACATCCTTTTTAAGGGCACATTCAGTATTTGTTGAAATAGATGATATCTTGGACTATGAAATAAGTCTCAATGAATCTCAAGATGGAAATCTTACAGAATATATTTTCTGATTTTAAAGATAATCATTAGAAATCCGTAAGAATATGACATTTATTTAAAAATCCAAATACTCGAGAATTAACAAGCTTCTAAAAATCTCATTTTTCAAAAAAGTACCCACAAGATAAATTTAAAAATAATTTCAACCAAGTGATAATTAAAATACATCATTTCAAGTATTATGAAATTTAGCTAAAGCAGTGCTTATGGAAATGTATATTTTTAAATGATTATTAGAAAAAGTGAAAGATTTTTAAAAATCTAAATTTTTGCCATAATAACCTAGGTTAAAAAAGAAAAAAATTATGTAGGTATAAAATATAGGGAATACAAAAAAGAGCAGAAATTAATGAAATACAAAACAGGCAAATAATATAGAATATTAACAAAGCCAAAGTTTATTCTGTGAGAGTGTGAATAAAATGAATATCCCCTAACCATCTGGATCAATAAAAGCATTATCAAAACACAAATTATCAAAAGGATGAGTAAAACAGTGGATATCCATTCACATCCTATAAGCAATAAAAAGATTATAAAAGAATACAAAGAACAACTTAATACCAATAAATTAGACAAATTTAAACACAACAGGCAAATTATTTGAAAAGAATATAAACACTGACAAAATACACAATAGAATATATGAATATCTCAGTATTTTTTAGGTATTTGATTTTATAATCAAAGACCCTATCATTCAAAAGGCTCCAGACCTAGGCAATTTTACTGGTAAATCTTGGCAATCATTTAAGAAAGAAATAATACAAATTTTATGCAAAGTTCTTTTCAGAAAATAGCAAAAGGTGAAAGCTTCACTACTAATTTTGTATGAGCAGTATGTCCCTAAGCAGTAAAACCCGAAAAAGACCTAAGAAAGAAAAATTACTGGCAGTTATCTCTATGACCCTACATGTAATAAACACTTAAGGAAAACTTCGTAAGTCAAAAACAACTAAATAGATCAATGTTAATATATCATGATCAAGTAGAAAAGAAAATATCTGTTCCCAAATTTCTTGCATATGAATGTTTATGGCAGTTTAATTCATAATGTTCCAACACTAAAATAAACCAAATGTCCATCAATATAAAAATGGATATAAAAATCGTGGTATGTTGGCCGGGCGCTGTGGCTCACACCTGTAATCCCAGCACTTTGGGAGGCCGAAGCGAGTGGATCACGAGGTCAGGAGATCAAGACCATCCAGCATCCAGGCCAACATGGTGAAATCCTGTCTCTACTAAAAATACAAAAATTAGCTGGGCATGGTGGTGTGCGCCTGTAGTCCCTGCTCCTCGGGAGGCTGAGGCAGGAGAATTGCTTGAACCAGGGAGGCGGAGGTTCCAGTGAGCTGAGACAGCCCACCGCACTCCAGCCTGGAGACAGAGTGAGACTCTGACTTAAAAAAAAAAAAAAAAAAAAAGGGTATGTTAATAAAATTGAACTCTATTCAGCAATAGAAATTAGGAACTATAAAAACAGAACAATATGAATGATTCTCAAGAGCATTACACTGAAGGAAAGAAGAGTGGCCCCAAAGAGTGTCTGTCATAAGTTTCAAACTTTGTATGAAGTTCGATAACAAGCAAATCTACCTGTGGTCATAAAAAGAAAATGTTTGCCTATGGTGGGGGGATGATTATCTAAGAAATTTGTAGGTCTTTATTACTCTGGTGGTTACACATAAACTTTTTCAAAACTTATCAAATTTTACACTTAGCACCTATGCATTCCACTGTATGTAAATTTTACCTTAATTATGACAAATATACAGGCTTAGAATTTTGAAATGTAATCTTGGCTGAAAATTTCAAAATGTCCACACTTTCATTATAGTTGAAAACATAAATTCACACAACAGAAGTGTGCAAAATATGTGAGATGTGGCTGGAGAATACAAATATTGAAGGATGGTGAAAGAAGTGGTATCTTAAAAAAGATTAAGAACAAAAGTGCTAATTATGGAAGAAATAAAGTGATAAGTCAAATCATATTAAAATTAAGAACTTCTCTAGTAGAGATACTAAATGGAAATATGTACATAGTTCATGAAAAGACTTGAAGACTTGCACTAAAATGTCTGTATCACACTATGCAACCTGGAAACCTGGAAATTAGACTAGTGACCTTCACCAGTAAAGTGGGTAATTATATTGCGGTATATTCCCATTTAAAAATTGTACAACAAGGAGAATCAAAATATGGATGACTCTCACGAACAGGTGGTTGAGCAAACGAAGCTCAACAGAAAAGATGAAGTACTGTTTAGTTCCAATTATATAAAGCATAATAACAGAGGGTGGTAGGCTGTGTTGTTAGAAGTCAGGAGAGGGGACTCTTAGTGGAGATGGCAGTGACTGGCTGGTAAAGGCATTTGGGGGTTTCTGATTTGTTGGCCATGTACCATGTCTTCATCTGAGTGCTGGTTCCATACATACGTTCAGTTTCTGAACATTCATTTAACTCCTTGCTCACGAAATGTACACTTTCATTTAACTCCTTGCTCACAAAATCTACCCTTTGCTGTATGCATGCTAGATTTCAAAAGTTTTAAGAAGAGATGGGAAAAATGCAGACGGAATCATTCAGGGAACTGACAGAAGACATTTATTTTAGACAGACAGCCAAATGTGTGCGCCTGTTAACTGTGAATCTTTGAATGTAATGATGTTGCTGAATCTACATGTATATGCTTAGTGAAAAATAAATTAAAATTATGTAAATTTGTAAAATGCAGCAGGTGAAGCCTTGTTGAGGAAAGGGAGGAAGTGAAAATCTGCTGTACTATGTGATCTGCCTCATTACTGATTTACTGATCAGATGATTGAATTATTCCGCCCATTATACAGATGATGCAATGAGGCTTTGGCAAGGCTCATGTAGGCTGGTAAACAGTGAGACCAATAAGTGATTCTGTACATGACATAAATCCTATTCTTGATTCATTCTCCAAAGCAATCTTCTTCAAGGTACAAACAAGTATTTTACTGATTATTTTGTTTAGTAGAAATATCCAAACATTTAGATATATAAATTAAGCAAATATGTCTCTAATAAGACACTAAAATTATGGAATATCAAAGTAGAACTAGTTATATTTCTTAAAGATGGGTAATTTAAAAGCCACACTTTAAAATTCATATTATTTTAATTGACTAATCATAGTTGTATATTTTTATGGGATACAAAGTGATGTTTTGATATCTGTATTCAATGTGCTATGATTAAATCAAGCTAATTAACATATCCATCATTTCACTTACTAACCTTTTTCTGTGAATCATTTGAAGTTTACCCTTAGCTATCCTGAAATATACAATAGAATATTATTAACTGTACTCAACCTGCTGTGCAATAGATCTCACAAACTTATTTCTAAGTGAAACTTTGTACCCTTTGACCAACATCCCTCGATTGTACTTCCCAACCTCCACTCCCAGCCTCCTAACAACCATTTTACTTTCCACTTCTACGATTTTGACTTTTTTGGATTACATGTATAAGTGAGATCATGAAGGATTTGTCTGATTCACTCATCTGGTTGCAAATGATACAATTTCTTCCCTTTTTAAGGCTGAATAGTATTCTGTTATGTATATACCATATTTTCTTTATCCATTTGTTCACTGATAGACACTTAGGTTGATTGCATATCTTGAATATTGTGAGTAATGTTGCAAAAAACATTGGTTGCAAAAACATTGAAGTTCAGATATCTTTTTGATATATTGACTTCAATTTCTTTGGATATATACCCAGACGTGGGATTGCTGGATCATATAGTAGTTCTATTTTTGGTTTTCAAACTAAAAATCTTCTATGCAATAAAGGAAATAATTAACAGAGGGAAGAGACAATCCACAGAGTGGGAAAAAAAATTACAAACCATACATCTTCTAAGGGGTTAATATTGAAAATACATAAGAAACAAAATTCAATAACAAGTAATAATCTGATTGGAAAATGAGCAAAGGATCTGAATAAACGTTTCTGAAAAGAAGACGCACAAATTACCAATAGATTCATGAAGAAAATCTCAGCATCACTAATCATTAGGGAAATGCAAATTATAACTACAATGAGATATTACCTCATACTCACTTAGCCTTTTATCAAAAAGACAAAAGATAAGTTTTGGTGAGGATGCAGAGAAAAGAGGATTCTTGTACACAGTTGGTAAAAATATAAATTAGCACAATCATTACAGGAAGCAATATGGAGATTTCTTAATAATCTAAAAATGAAACTACATTTTTAAAAAATTAAAGATGTTGAGAAAAATACATATTCTGAGAAAAAATCAGAAAGCAGTTTTTGCATATAGTTGCTCATGTTTCATACAAAAACAGAGTTTTCTAATGAAATTAAAAGAATGACACGCTTTTATAATATTTAAATTTTTATTTTTATGAATTTAAATATTTATAATATTTAAATTTTTATTTTTAATGTTTGTGGTTACATATTAGGTGTATGTATTTATGGGATACATGAGATATTTTTGATGCAGGGATGCAATGCATAATAATCACACAGGATAAATGGGGTATTCATCACCTCGAGCAATTATCCTTTCTGTTACAAACAATGCAATTATGCTCTTTTTGTTATTATGAAATGGACAATTAAATTATTATTATAAATAAATAGCAATTTATATCCTAACATAAAGTACCTCCTAAGCAGCAAACCCTAAATATGTCTCTCATATATGGTATATATAGATATTTATGATTTATATGTATATTTATCAGTAGGTATATATACATACTGATGTATGTATATCATTTGTTTATGTCATATATGTAGGAAAATGCAAGGAGCTATACATACATCAGTATGTATATATATACATTGGCAGTTCTCTATTTCAACTGTATAGCCAAATAAACTGAGGACTAGATGAGATTTTTAAAAATACCATTGCTGGGCCAGGCACAGTGGCTCACACCTATAATCCCAGCACTTTGGGAGGCTGAGGAGGGTGGATCACCTGAGGTCAAGAGTTCGAGATTAGCTTGGCCAACGTGGCGAAACCCCGTCTCTACTAAAAATACAAAAAATTAGCCAGGTGTGGTGGCAGGTGTGGTAGCCTGCAATTCCAGCTACTCGGAAGGTTGAGGCAGGAGAATTGCTTGAATCCAGGAGGCAGAGGTTGCATTGAGCAGAGATCACGCCATTGCACTCCAGCCTGGGCAACAAGAGCAAGACACTGTCTCAAAAAATAAAAATAAAAAAATACTGTTGCTTTCGTCAAAGGTAAGCTGTTGTGATTTAATTTCAGGTAGGGGAGCAGTCAGTCTGGTTTGAGAACGTTAGTTTATATACTGAGAGGTGTTACGGGAAGTCAGGGACCCCGAGCAGAGGGACTGGATGGTGCCACGGCAAAGGAACATATATTGTGAAGATTTCATCTTAATATGGACATTTATCAGTTTCCAAATAATACTTTTGTAATTTCTTATGTCTGTCTTTACTTCCTGTGGAGTCAGGCAAAAAGAGTCATATTTTTCTTCTTGCAGAGAGCCTATAAATGGACATGCAAGTAAGAAAGATATTGCTAAAAGGAATATTAATATTAATACCCTAGGAAAGGAATGCGTTCCTCTGGGGGAGGTCTATAAATGGCCACTCTGGGAATGTCTGTCTTGTGCAGTTGAGATAAGGACTGGGATAAGCGCTGATCTCCTGCAGAACCCTCAGGCTTACTAGGGTTGGGAAAACCCCGCGCTGGCAAATTTGTGGTCAGACCAGCTCTCTGCTCTCCAACCCTGTTTTCTGTTGTTTAAGATGTTTATTAAGACAATACGTGCACCACTGGACATAGACCCTTATCAGGAGTTTTTATGTTGTTGTTGTTGTTGTTGTGTTTGTGGGTTTTTTTAAATATACTAATAATGTTTATTGAGGGAATCAGGATAAAACTAAAATAACAGACTAAAAGTACGTAAGAGAGAGGGGTAATTGAAGTGAAAGCATTTTTTTTTTTAGGTGGACAGGAAGTAGAATTTATTGGTGAGTATTAAGAGGGGGCAGCACAGTGGAAGCCCTCATGAGTGCAGGGCCTGCCACTTGTCCAGAGGGCCACGATTGGGAATGTACTTGACCCATCTGGGATGAGCTGCTTCTCAGCCACCATGTCTTCAAGTTCATTGGCATTGAACTTGGTGAAGCCCCACTTCTTTGAGATGCGGATTTTCTGGCGGCTGGGGAGCTTGAACTTGGCCCTGCACAGGGCCTCAATCATATGCTCCTTGTTCTGCAGCTTGGTGCAGATGGACATAACTTGGCCAATGTGAACCCTGGCCACAGTGCCATGGGGCTTTCCAATGGCACCTCGCATGCCTGTTCTTATCAGGAGTTTTTGATTTTGCCCTTTGCCTTGTGATCTCTGCTTTGTCTTTTGCCTTGTAACCTTTATTGACCTCAGAAGCATGTGATCTTTGTTCTCCTTTTTGCCCTTTGAAGCATGTGATCTTTGTGACCTACTCCCTGTTCTTGCACCCCCTCCCCTTTTTGAACTCCTCAATAAAAACCTGCTAGTTTTGCAACTCAGGTGGGCATCATGGTCCTACTGATATGTGATGTCAGCCCTGGTGGCCCAGCTATAAAATTCCTCTCTTTATACTGTCTCTCTTTATTTCTCAGCCAGCCAACACTTACGGAAAATAGAAAGAACCTACGTTGAAATATTGGTGGCAAGTTCTCCCAATACAGAGGGAGAAGACGTAAGAATCTCTTAGCTGTGAGATAATTCACAAATGCTTTCTATGATTTATTCTAAGACTGAGGTAGATATTTCCTCATTTCCTACATACATCCTGTTCTAGGTCACCCCAAAGCCCATAGTCTTTCCATTCTACATTTTTTCCTTCCTTAGTTTTAGTTCCCTTCCTGTGAAGTTTTTGTCTCACACCATAACACAGATGGCATCTTTGTGTCTGCACACCGCTGTTGGAACATTTTTATGCACTATCATTTGTTTATGTCATGTATGCAGAAAAATGCAAGGAGCTGTCTTGTTCATCTTGTGTCTGTCACTCTCTTTCTTTCTCATGATCTTCAAGCATCCTCCCTGAATAGGGCCTGTCTCTTCTGCCTACAGACATTGCATAGTAAATGCTATGTCCTAAAGGAGCCCAATCTTTGCTTACAGTCACATCAGACACATGTAATTACAAAGGAATTCCAAGCCTTAATAGTATCTCATCCTTACTGGAGAAGTCACAGTCATTGCAGCATTTCCCGAAATTCTCTACCTTCTACCTCAATTCTTGTATACTCAGTACTTGTTCTTCTATGAAGAACTCAAAATATTCTTCCTGAAACATTTCCTCCCTCTCCTCTGCCCCAGCACTGCCTCCAGCTCGCCAGGGTTCCCAGGGTTCTGTCACTTGAATATAGCATGAAGTGGCTCCTTTTTAACTTGTGGATAGAGTCACTTTGAGATGGCTGATAATTTAGTCTTTTTCTCACTTTTTTTTTGTCTGATTTCCATGGAGAACAGAGATTTGAAGAATTAAATTCTCCACCTCCCACCATAAAAAATTATCCCCTCAAACATTCTAGCACTCTACAATTGGGAAACACTTTTACCGTCTGTCCTCCAGCTAGTAGTTCCTCCCCCTTCCCACCTGCACCCCTTCCCAGTACACACTTCATGTTCCCCCTCACTGCCCTCTCCAGCTCACTCACAGGGCATCCTTTCTAGCCCCTCATCTGGTTGAAGGATTTGTCCACAGCCTCCTCTTGCTACTGCAATATATACCTTGCCCTTTGGTTTCTGGGATACTGGGTTCTCTTGGTATTTTTTTCCTCTCTGACACATTTGATCAGGAATTATTTTTCCTTTTCCAGCTCCCCTTCCTTTCCCTTCCTACTTCCTAAATATAAGAACCACAACTGTTCTTCTCTCTCACACACACATTGCTCCAATGTCTGCATAAGTAAATACCATCCTTTTTTAAAATAACTTATTTTTGTCTCTACCTAATTTCTGTTCTCAAATATCAGCCTGGAAATCCCACCAAGTAATAAACATCTGGCTATCGTGTCCCTCCAGCCCTGCGAACTCAATGTGTCTAAACCTGAGCTCATCATGTTCACCCTCTCTGTTCTTTCCTCTCTGTGCCTATTTTCTACTGACAGTACCATTTCAGTCATTCACCTTTGAATGGTTTCTGATTCTTTCATATTTTCTCCAAATATTTGACCAGTCACAAATCTGCAATGTTTCCATTTTGGCATATTCCTCCTGTTGACTCAGTTTTTCCATGCTACCCTGTGTAGCCTCCTTCCCTCCTGCAAGGTTTAGAAAATCCTAAAATCTGGCCCCACACTCCCCATCCTCAGGTGTTCTGCTCATTGTTGCCACCTTAATATTTCTTTATAACAGTTCTAATCATGTTACTCCTCAGTTCCAAGCCTTTGCGGTAGGTCAAGCATCCTGCAAAGCAGGCTCTGTGATTAGTGTGCAGGATGCTTATTAGGGACTGACTGCCTTCAGGATCAACCCCACGGACAGGCAGGGGAGGCGGGAGAGAGTACGGGGAGGAGCCAAGATGCAACACAGGCTGACACCAGCCTTGGATGGCCTGCAGGGAGCTCTGAATCTAAAACGGCCCTTCAGAGTTGTCTCCTATTGGGCTGAGAAAGCCAGACCTTTTTATCTCCACCTTGGTCAGTCACTGATATTTGGCGAGGACCCCTGCAGCTCAAGCAATCCTTCGAGGGGCTGATAGCTGGAGACTCTGCCTGCTCCCTCCTAGCACACTTTTCATTGCAGGGATATCTGGACTGTTCATCCAAGTGGATGCTAGAGTTCTCAAAAGCTCCCTATTACCTACAGGCTATAATTCCAGCTCCTTAGCCTGAAATTCATGAGTGCTACAGCCTGTTGCAACTAGCCTTCCAGTTTCACTTTCCAGTCTCTACTTTTAAAGTCTTTGCTGCCATCATGTTGAATTTATTTCATATTCCCTGCATGTGACATATACTTTTTTATCTCTGTGATTTACTCAGGATTGCCCACGATGCTAAAACTCTCTAGTTAATCATTTCATTATCTCCACAATCACCCTTTCTTTCAAAGTTCATCTCATGTGATCTTCTGTCCAAATTCCTCCCTAAAATTCTCAGCTTGAAATTGTCTTTTCTTACTCATATCTCTAGTTAAAAACTTGTGTGCATCTTAGGAAAATACTAACAACAAGATGAATGTCTCTTGTGTTCACTACCATTATCAGCCTTGCCATTTTGCATTGCATTGAACAGGGGTCTCTGTTTCCCATGCTACAATAAGTGCCCAGCAATCTCTACTTCCATACCAGTCCTTGATGCCCTATTTCTCTAATGAGTCCAAAAGCTCATTGCATGTAGCCTGACGTAACTTCAAATGTTCAGTAGTATGCAGCCCAATGGTTGGCATAGAGGAGCCAATGAACAGTAGTTTCATGAATAACTAAATATTTAAATAAATACTATCCAACAATGTGTCACAATATGACTTTCTCTCTTGTTATGTTATTGGCTTGGTAGAAAATAACCCTTGATAACTCACTGAGAAGCTCTAAGAAGGTGTGATGGAATGTCACATTTTAAGTTTGTAATCTTCCATAGCATTATACACTTTTATTACAGACTTCATGAAAACTATTGTACTTTCAGAAATAAAATTTGAGCATGTCTAAATGAGTTCCACCTTTGTCAGGAGGGAGTAAATATGGTCCATTATAAAGGCAAGTTTTTCTTGCAGCTATCCTGTGTGCCCTGAGACAGTGAGGACAGAAAGTTGGGGAGAATACACATGTGGAGAAAATTGTGCTTTAATTGCAGAGTGTAGAATCTTCCTAGCGTAATGAGTGGAAATATCCTTTCAATTTTTAATATTTAAATCCTACTGTTCTTGCTCAGAGAATCTTTGGAGTTTCCTTGAAGGAACAAACAGCAGCTCAATTCCTTGAGCACAAAGAACACATTTGACTTGAGAAAGTCTGTTTTACTCTATGTTCTTCGGCCTGCAAACTCCCTTTTTTCTCTGAGAAAGAGAGCTTCGAACCTGCTAGGTAGGATGCTAAGATGATTAATTAATAGGAAGCATGTGGAGTGGGGAAGGTGGATTAAAAATCAACTGGTAGAGGGTTAGGTTCTAAGTTAGCATTAGTAAGTTTGTTTTGTACAGTGAAGTGAAAAATAGCATGCATCAATTATGCATGCTATTGCTGCATTCTTATGCAGCAATGAGCTTAATCAAGTTTATACCATTGTAAACTGTAAAAAAAGACTTATTTTTATGTGGGAAAAATTCATCATTTCTCAAGGTACAAACATATCTCTAAAATCTCCTTTGATCCACTGGAATTTTTCTTCATGTTCACAAGGAAAAGATGATTTTTGCCTCAACTAGTCCTTACTTCAATTTCTTCCTTCAAAAAGGCTCTTTCTGCCATTCTGATGAATCAAATATGATGCTGAGCATTTTCTTAATAGAACAGGAAATCCTGTAAATAATAAATCAATAGAACAACAAGAGTCCACTTTATCATTTAATGAATCCTCAGGAAAAAGAAAAAATATATAAGTTTAATTTAATCAATTTCCAGATTATAATTTGGTATTGCCCTTAAATATAACAAACTATTTTTATATATTATTTAAAAACCTCTTTATCTTGTGTTTTCAAACAGCCAAAAATATGAGCAATTTACAACTTCCCTTCTTCTTTAGCAGTGGAGTTTATAAAATAGCTACAATTAAGGCGATCATTAGAAAAGAAAAAGAAAAGAAGATTTGCACAGGGCCAAGTTATATCCCAACTAGGTTTTAAGCAGCAAATAATTAGCACAGGGAGATTGGTGCTCTTATAAGTCTTTAATTACAGCTTCAGAACCTCGGGAAGCAAAAGCCTCTCACTGTGTTCCAGGGAGCCACAGTGGAGATTGCCATCCTGTGAATTAGGAAGTGCTTAAGTGTAACGCCAGCCTAATCCCCTGCATTGTAAAATGGGCTGGCAGTGCAGTTTTGCTCCATTATTCAAAATTACATGTGAGGTAACTTTAAATGTGATTCACTGAAAAATCTGTGTCGGCAAAAGATTTTGCGCAATGCCAGTATTTATTTGCAAAACTGGGAACACTAACTTTTACTAGTCTGTGTACTAAGTCAAAAATAATATTAAAACATAAATAGATGATTTTAAATTGGCCAAATGCTAAAAATCTTACAGAATTGTCTTGAAATGGGGTAACATGAGGATGTGTCAATAAGGCATACACACATATGTATATGTATTAATATATATACACACACATATATCCGTGTATCTATATAAATGTGTAATAGCCATAAAAGATACATTAATATGAAATCCACTTTTCTCTAACCTCCGTCTGCTGGCTTCTTAAGACATAGTCTTGTGTCTGAGTTTCACTATCCATGAGGACAGCCTTCCTTTCCCTTTTCCTCCCTCTTTATCTGTCCATCTCTGTCAGCAAAACATATATTTTTACTTTGACATTGGGGATGCTGCTTATGTTATGTTTTATGGTGGTATTTATGTCTTCCAAGTTTTGTTTGTATATTGGTTCTGAATGTGAAAAACTGATTCACGGATTTTGCACTATTATTTCCCCAGTTGATGAAATGAAAAATATGAGACTTAGAGCTGCAAATAGAAACACCAAAATAATAATCATTAAAAATTGTGAATGAGCAGGGCAGTGTTCTAAGTAAGCTGAGTGCCAATCTTTTATAATATAATTAGCAGGCATTATATGGCATTGATAAACATGATATGGGTTCAAACATAAAAGGAAGATGGAAAGCAATCATGGTTCTCTGGCACTAGGTGTTGGAAAGTTGGAAAGTGCAATAAGGGAGAAGGAATGGGTCAAGTGTCCACTTCCACTACTTTTTCTGTAAACCCTTTGATATGGTTTTGAATTCTACCAGTTGCATCTATTTTTCCTGCATAAAATAATCAGTGGTAGTTTAGATGAGAGGATGAAGAGGCAACTTCTTGGAGGTTTGTGTTTGCATCTCCTCCCATTTTCTCCTTCATTGCTCACGTGCCTTTGGTGCTAAGTGACAGAGGGCACATACCAGCTCTAGACTTTAGTGACACATCCCTGAGAGACCAGAGAGGGCAATGGACAGCTTCTTTTAGTCATTGCTACATTAAGATGCTACCAAAAGCACAAGTGAACGTGGAAGCTACTGAAAGATATATAAATATATCACTCCAAACCCAAATTCAACTTTCCCTCATCCACTTTCCCTTAACCAAAGTCCAAAAATTCCCATACTAACTATAGTGCCATACAATGTGAAGGGAAGTGTGAAAAGGGAACATCAGAGTAGAAAGGCAGAACCTCAGCTGAGAATAATCAATACACTATATTTTGGCAAATGTTAGGAAACCTACGGGCATGTCAGCAAGTTGCTACGGTCCACCCCAGGGGGTCTTGGAAGGAGTCATACAAGTGAGACCTTCTGAAGTGCCAGCCTCATTGGCTTCAGTAACTCTGCCAGAGGAGACCAAAGGCAAGAATTTATGGTCATGGTGGGAAATGAAGTGCAGAGAACACACTGATTCAGACAGTTTTATGTATCTGGGAAAAGAGCAAGAAAACTTTTTGAAGAATGTTTGGTCTTCTCCAAGAAGTTGTTACAACACAATAATCCAGTGTCTTCTCTGTTATATGTCCAGATAACAGAATATCTGCTACTATGTACAGTTTGCTCTTTGCTACTAGCTTTCATATACAAATTGCAATTTCTTGAAACATTATTCCCTACTACTCTGATTTAAGTTCACCAAATTTTGATTTTCATGTATCAGGTACAAAAAAATCATTTCAATTTATTATCAAACTTGCCAGGTAATGTGTTAGTTTCATCAATTGTTCCATCTTTGTTAAGCAGATTGTGCACCTACACAAAAATTTCACTGCAGTGGCTTTCCAATCTCATCTAGAAAAGGAAATATAAGACTTAGGGCATCACCTTATGCTGGTGGTGGTGACATGGGGTCCCTGGGACAAAGGAGGTCTGAGCCAGTAGGGATCCAGTCAATTGCCACCAGAGTCATTCAATGATTACTTGCTCTCTGGGCTATAGTTTCAGGCACAAAAAATCAGAAGTAATTCAATCTTCTATATACCTACACTGTATTGTTATTAACCCATCCCTGGTTAAGACATTTAATATGAGCATGGCATCATTACAGATTATACTAGAGTCAACTACAAGTGCCTACATTCATTAAATACTGGGTTAGGATATTTCCTTTGAATGGTTGTGTGACTTTAGGCCTGTCACTTTAACTGTTTGGCCTTCAATTGCTAATATCTGAAATAAGAAACTATGAATAAATGATTTTAAGGCCGCATAGCCATCTCTGACATTCTATCTCTAACCTTTGGTCAATGTTTTATGCTCAAGTAATGTTCTCTAACATAAAGTACAGTATCTTCCTTGAATCAAGAGCCAAAGAAGAAAATAAAGACTAGAGGTTTTATTTCAAATCCTGAGTACTCATTGCTTCTTGGAGCGTATTTCTTAATTTATAGAATGCTGTTAATGATATGTAATCCATATGCATATTGAGGGTGCCAAATGAAGTGATAGTGTAACGTGCCCAGCACAACCTCTTGTTCCTTTGTTTAATTATTAGTTATCATCATTGTCGTCATCATCACCATTGCCATTATTGTACCAATCAACTTAAGAATTGTTCTCCAGTACAAATACAGCTGAAGAGAACAGCAGATCCTGTACATGTCAGCAATAGAAGACAAAGGGTTTGCCCAAGCAGCTGGGCAGCCGTAATGCAGACGTCTTTATACCCGTCTCTCTAGTCATCTTTGAGAATGCAAATAAAGATAAACGAAAACCACTTCCTTCCTGGGCCTGAGGAGCTAACTCATCTGTGGAAATGAACTTCCATTCTCTCTGACAATTAGTTTCACTCTAAAATACAATAATTATTTGAAGTCGCACCAAGAAAGGAAATACGGCATGCTCCATGTTAAGCAAAGGAAATATACAGTGCTGCCTGGACATTAATCTCATTTGCTCTGCACCTGATTTTTCACCGTTAGAATATTGCAGCAAAGCTCTGTGCTAAATCTCAAGCAATTTAGCTCAGCAAAGTAGATTAGTTAGAGCCAATGCAAAGCTCTACCTTATAACTTTCTTTCAGCAAAAGTGATACTCAGATATATAGTTTGAGGCTTGGACTGGAAACTGAGACGTTCTGCTTTTTCAGCTCTAAGAATATTAGATGCTAATAAAGGCAAGTGGAACAGGTACCTGTGGCCTGGACTCTTACTCTGAAAACATTTAAATCTTAAATAATTTTTATATAGTCAGTGCCATTTCTCCCAAAGGGAAATCTATTGTGGAAAGGCTCATGAAAAATAAGTTGGATGAGGTGAGAGGATTATTATGTACATCTATTTGTTGCTGCAAACATGCTTTTTCCAGGAACTCTCATCCAAGACTTAGCTGGTATTGAATAGTGTGGCTCCATATGAGACTCATCTGAAACTTGGGTGAATCCACAGCCAAGAGTTTTATCAGAATCTTTTGCTGGTTACAACCTGGCTTACTGTCCTCTGCACCACCTCAAATCCTCCTCTTCCACCAATCACTGCTGCAATAACTAAGTCCATGCAGGTTCTGGCCATTTTTGTACAGATGCATCAAATGCCTTGACCCTCAGGCCTGCACCATGTGGCCCTCACTTTCTGCCACAGGCTTGTCTGACTTCCAGGATGGGTTACTCTGAGAACATGCCAGCTGTCACCTAGTGCCTGTGGGGCCCACTTTGCTACAGGTGGTGGAGTCGATGGATAAAGGACAGTTCGTAGGTACTCTGTCACTGTTCATCGGATGTCCTGGCTGTGCTGCAGGACAGAATATAACATGAGAATGGTGTAAGGAAGTTCAAATGTTCCCTCTAAAGGATTAAGTCTAAGTCTGTTGAAATGACCTGACATGGACAGACTAGCAGGAAAAAAGGCATATGAATTTATTTAACATGCATACACATGGGAGCCTTACACAAAGTAGGAGACTCAATGAGGGGACAGATAATTGAAACTTTAATACCCTCTTCCTAAGGAATAGGGAAAGGATGACTATAGAATTTTAGAGGAGTAGTAAATAACTTTAGGAGAGATAAATGGACTTGAAGACAGAAATTTGCTCATAAATGATTCTCTTGTAAAGAGAAAGGGATCACAGAACACACAATGATTTGAGACAAAGTTCTGTGCTCCAAGTGTTTAATTTTCAGTCTCCTTCTCTGTAATACGAGTTTTCATCTTCTCCAACTAATGAAATTTTAGGGAAGAAAAAAAAGCAATTGTATTCTTCTTTGGCAGGTCCAGTTTCTAGATGGATAAGGGAATTTCAGAGAATAGCTCTACCCTGTGTTTCAGAGAGACAGAAGATTTGAGAGATGGGATCTAGGGAAGGTCAGAGACAACTTGAGACTGTTTCTTTAGTTCAACATGTCATATTTTGAGGTATAAGTTTTTTGAGTCTCAACAATGACCAAGGGTAAAAGACAGATAAGTTCCAGCCAGGGAAGAAACCAGCAGGTGATTCAAGGTGGCTAAGAACAGATACATGCACACAGGCTCGAGTAGTGCAGCATTTGCTTATAGCAAGAGGAGACAGCATAAGCACAAGATCCAGCCACTTGCAATGCAGAGGTCCCCCATGACCAGTGGAGTTTGCATCAACACAGCAGTGTGGCTGTGCACACTCCACTGCATGCTACAGTGGAAGACCTCAACCCCTTTCCATGGGATTTGAAATACAGACAATTGGGGTTGTGCCTGAGGACTACTGATGCATGCACATATACATAGTGCACATCACACTGAGAACAGGAAAAGGCATTCCCTCAAAATGTAATTCCCCAATGGGTTCATCCTGCCTACTGCCCAGAAAAGCAGATTTACTGAGACAGTGGTATTGCAATAGAGAAGAGTTTACTAAATGCAGAGCAAGCTAAATGGAAGACAACAGTTTTACTGTTACTCAAATCAGCCTCCCTGAAAATTCTGAGGCTAGAGATTGTAAGGATAGTTTGGTGGGCAGGGAACTAGGGAATGTGGAATGCTGATTGGTTGAGTTGGGGATAAAATCACAGGGGGTTGAAGCTGTTGTTTTGTGCAGAGCCAGTTCCTGGGTGGAGGCTACAAGACTAGATGAGCCACTTTACTGGTCTGGGTGGTGCCAGCTGGTACATCAGAATGCAGGGTCTGAAATATACCTGGAACACCAATCCTATGTTTTACAATAGTAACGTTATCCATAGGAGCAATAAAGGAGGTTAGGGTTCTTGTGGCCTCTGGCTACATAAGTCCTGAGCCATAATTTTAATCTTGTGGCTAATTTGTTAGTTTTATAGAGGAGATCTGATTCCCAAGCAAGGAGAGAGTTTTATTTTGGGAAGGGGGGTGTTATCATCTTTGTTTCAAAGTTAAAATATAAACTAAATTTCTTCCATAGTTAACTTGGTCTACACTCAGGAATAAGCAAGGACAGGTCATAGGTTAGAAGCAAGATGGAATCAGTTACATCAAATCTCTTTCACCACCATCATTTTATTAAGGGCAGTTTCAACAAGGCAATGAGTCCAGCATGGGCTGTGAGGGCTCTTCATCTTCTAGTATGGTACTGCTCCCAGCCCAAGGCCTGTCCTATACAGCTCCCCAGGAGTAGGCAGACTCCACATGACTGTCCTTTCCAACTGAGACAATTAATAAAGCTCTTCAGAAGGTCCTGTGGGATTGAGCACTAATTCTTCCAAACAGTGGAAAATTGAATGACACACAATATTCTTGGCATTTCTTCCTTCCTGACTTTCCTTCATTCCTCACAGTAATCCCCAAATTTAAAAGCCTACACAAAAGACACTGTCTCTGATTTTATTTGGAAAACCCAAGTTAACAATTAGCAAAACTAGAATTAGCCTGTCATTAGGACTTTTCGTCATAGTAAGTAGAAATTTATAGCTGGATATTTCTCTAGCCAGATGGCTAAAAAGGACCACCCCATTGCTGGAGAAAAAGCATGGGTCAGCATCACAATTGCTGAACCCCTAGCTTGTGGGGTTTGGGGAAAGATTCAAGTAGAAGATGCATAGTTAGGTTTTACATGAGCTGTGGCATGTGAACAGTTTGGAGAGGGAAGGACATAATTTTAAGGATTTTTAAAATTAGCTGGCTTTTGTTAACTGCTTTGGAAATCTTGGGAGGTAAATACGATCTCAGGTCAGCCAGCTAACAATTCAAATGTGTTTTGGAAGCCAGAAATCCTCCATGGTTGTGTATAAAGAGACTCTCATCTCCTGCAGCTGCAGAGAAGACCATGCTGAAAGCCAGGCCCAAGATTTAATTGAAAGGATAGAAGAGCTTCAAAAGAGGTGGACTTCTAGCTCAGCATATTTCCTATGGCAAAAGCAGGGCCCTGATAATAAAATAGCATAACTAAAATATAGAATTGGGATACTTGTGAAGGCAAGACTGAGAATCTTGAACCCAGATTCCCTTGAACCTTTCATTAATCAGAATCAGCCCTTCACAGAGGATAGAAGTATGCTTTTATTGGGAAGCTCTGCAGAGAGTGAGGAAAGCGGCCGCAATATTAAAATCATCTTCTTTAAGATCTACCTAGTGAATCCTCATTGACTACAGACATAAAACCAAGGTCAGACCTCAGTACAACTTAAATGGGGAAATTCTGTTCCTGCTTTGGGAGGGAGGAGCTCACACATGAAAATCATTGCAGGCATCACCTACTCCATTCCAGTAGGAGCTGGGAAAACACATGGAGAAGAACATACTGAGGGTGTTTGGCAGAGGCAGGGAGGGGAGTCAAATATTAAAGCGAGATAGAGGAGGAATTTTTCAGATGGGAGCGCTTACTGATGACATAAATAAATATCTTAGCTGGAACCCTGACCTGATCCTGACATGCTAATGATATGTAAAAGGCCTACAGTAAAGAAGCTAGATGTTTCTTAACTTTCTGGGCATAGTTTTGAGGAACAAGTCAGAAGGCTAAAGGAGGTAGCAATGTTAGAATGACTCATTATATGAGACCAGATGCCTCACAGGTGGCACTCCCTTCACTAAAGTAATGAGAAATGCATGTATTCAATGTACCCAGAAGCTCCATGGTAACTGTCATCTACAGGCAGAGTGACAGTAGGGTGTCACAGCCTGGGGTTTAGAATGGAATGGCTGAAGCCAAATGGTTGCACTTAACAGAAGCAGAGTGGAAATAATGACCCTAGTAAACAGCAAAAGGGGCTCTGTGATGAAGACTAACAGATCACTGTGAAGGAAGGGCCAACCAGGGTTTCTTTCACTTAGGGAACAGACAAAAATGGAGTGTTGGTGAGAAGATCCAGAGATGAGAGAGAAAGAGAGAGAGAGGAAAGAAAGAAAGGAGGAGTGCAGGGAGAGAGGGGAGAGAGAGAGAGAGAGAGACAGAGAGAGAGAGAGAGAGAAAGAAAGAGAGAGAGAGAGAAAGAGCACTACAAACTC
The DNA here is from genome assembly GCF_043159975.1 of Macaca nemestrina. NCBI lineage: Eukaryota > Metazoa > Chordata > Mammalia > Primates > Cercopithecidae > Macaca > Macaca nemestrina. Next base: position 122,174,070 of record NC_092128.1, read on the forward strand.
ACAGACCTAATTTTGGTTTTCAAATCAAAGCCAAGTCATAGGAACAAAGCCCACTGGCTAAAGGGAAGGACGGATACCCTTTATACTGTAGAGGGCTCTGCACATCTCTACAAGTATAAATGATAACCATGGACTTATATTTACCAAGAGATTTACAGCCATTAACTAGGGTAACTATGCACTAGTAAACAAGGGATACTCCAATAGTATAAAGAACAAACACTGATATCAAATACCCAAAATGTCATAGTGGTCCTCAAATTAAATTGGGATATAAAGAGAATTAGGTATTAAATGGACTTTTGGCCCAAGTTTGAAACCTGCTTATATTCTGTGCACTTTCTTCCATAGTATAATTGGGATAAATAGACATAATAGCTGGCCTAACCCTCACGTTGACTCCCTCACCTATGGAATAACAGCCATCAGGATAGGAAGGGTCAAGGAGAAGCTGCTGAAACTTCCCCACCTCCTGAAACCAAGATAGCAAGTCAGAAGAAACATCCTATCTCTGGAAGAATTTCTAAGGAACAAAAATGTGGATGAACCTATGAAGGCTGGTACAAAATTACAGATCTTTCTTCTGTCCTGCTATTGCCCATTGTATAGCATTCACTATGATGAGACACTCAACACTTACGTAAGCAGAATGACTTCTCTTATCTGCCCATGAACAGAGAAACCATTGAGGCAGGGTTGGGAGCTTTGTGTGGGATCGAGACAATGAGCTCTGTCCCATTAAGTCTAGCCTAGCAACTGCTGAATATTCCACCTGTTATCAGCAGAGGACAACACTGGCTGTCTGATACGGCATCAACTCTTAAGAAGACTAACTCACCATTTGTAAAAGCTGATTACATTGAACCCCTTGCACCCTGTAGACACCAGCATTATTTTTCCCAACTGTAATTATATAAGATTGCCTTCCATGCCCAAAGGGTAACTTCTGGGATATTTGTGAAGGCAAAACTGAGAATCTTAAGCCCAGATTTCCTTGAACCGTTCATGAATCAGAATCAGCCCTTTCCAGAGGATAGAAGCCTACCTTTATTTGGAAGCTCTGCAGATATATCAGTGAGAAAAGTGCCCACAATATTAAATTCTGCCAGGACAACCATGAAAAACAACTAACTTCTGCCAGAACAACCATGAAAAAAATGCTAAATTTAAGGGCATGAGATCCTAATTGCTTCAGACCAGGGGATTCATTTCATGGACAGGTAACTATGGAATGCACTTATTGGACAATATACCTCATCACTCAGAGGCTGCTGGCCCAAGAAAATGATGGACTAGCCTGCCAAATTCTTACTCAAGGCACCAGAGAGATGACAATTTAAGGTGGGTAGGAATTCTACACTCCAGTGGCCATTATGGCATGTGCTGTTATGTACTCAACAAGTGGGATGTATGTCTGGGAATCACAGGGTGAAAGTAGGGTTGGTCTCTCTTAGCAAGATTCTCAATAGCTTATTTGTAAAATTTGAATATCCATTTCCCAAAATTCAGACTATAAAGGGGGAATTCACGCAAAAAAAGTATCCAGGGAGAATTGCACTGAATTTGATGCTATTATCTGCTTAATTTGGGTTCCTGAGGCCAGTGAGCCAGCAAAGTTGGAAGTTACTACATTAATGGGCATCATAGACTCCGTTTACAGTGAGGATTTAGGATTGGTGCTAATGCTGTTACCCAATTGTGGCAGAGGGAATATATGTGGAATCCAGGGGTTCCTGAGTGCTTCCATGCCATGTTAACAATGTGTATAGAAAACTGCATCAATCATGGCCTGATAATTTTTACAAATTAATTAAAGACTCCAAACCCTGGAAGTAGGTCTAGCAAGCAACCTACATCCACTGAAGTGCTGTCCAAGACTGAGGAATGGTGGCGGTAGAGGAAGATGATAGAGATCAATTGTGGCTCCCGAGACCCTCTGCAGAGGCAACAGGACCTGTAACTTGTTCTCCTCATACTCTTGAGTTAAGCCCTTGCAGAGCTGGTGCCTGGCTGCCACCTTGGTCTAGAAGCCAATGCCCACATTAGAGTCAGCTCCTTAATACTGACTGCTTTGGAATTAACATGAGAGGAAGTGTGTTTGGGAGCACCCTGTAGGTCATTACCCATGGATTTAGAACTGAGCGGAGGAAGGACTGAAGTGTAATGCGGCCCCAGCTAAGTCCTCAGCAGATCCCACAGGTAATTCTGGAGCTGGGATGGCCATTCAAAGTTCTCTCAAATTTGGAAAAGAGGGTGGGTCACTGGGTAGACATTAGATTTGGGCTGCCCCTCAGGAGGGAGTGTGACATTGGATGTGGCAGTTGCCTTCAGTGAGGGCAACAGCCAGAGAGGGTGAGAGCTGAGAATTGTCAGCCATCAACTGTCTTGGCTGCTGGAAAAGTGTGTGCCTGAGTCCAGAAAATGGGATGGAGGCAGTGCACCACAGCATTCACTAAGCATGGAACAGGGATCCCTGCAGAGGAATTGCTGGTTCCCGAAGAAGAAAAGCAAGAGTCAGTCCGAGTTCTTAATGTACAGCCTAGAAACAGAGCAACAACAGAGCCCAGAGGTGAAGAGCAGGACTCTGGAGCGGAGCACTTGAAGAAGCATTCCCAATCAGGCTGCTTACAACATCCGTGACCGTGTGCAACCTCCTTCAGCCATCCAGGCCTCAGCTTTATTTTCTGATTGTTTGTTTAATCAGTAAAATGAGGGTTATGGCCCTGCCAACCTCCAAGGATTATTTTGAGGATAAAACGTTAATATTTGTAAAGCATGTAAGATGATGTCATAGAGTAAACTCTACAGAAGGATTTGTTAATTAATAGAATGGGCCCACATATTAGCATTTATAGCCACCATTAGAAAACAAGCATAAACAGAAAAATTCACAAAAGAAGATATCTGGATACCAGAGGTTAGGAAATATTAGATAATGGAGGAAAGGGATTTTTTTTTAAAGAAGGATGTAGTTGAGCAAATAGTGGACAAATTAAATTGCTTCGGATCTACATGAGAAGTTGGGACTTAAAATGTACATACAATTAAAACATATTTTGTCTTAAATATACATGTAAATATCCACAATTATAGCTCATATATGTTAATTATAAGTGTAATGCATAATTATAATATATCCATAATATAATAAGTATGATAATATAAACAAAGAAAGTTTAGGGAAATGTCCTTTTTCCCAAGAAGAAATAACATCCATGTTCTAGTATATGCCAATAGCAATATAGACTGCAAGACAAGCTAGTTATACCTTATCCAACAGGATTCATGCCAAAAGAGAATACAAGAACATAAATTTCTAAAATAAAAAAATTAAATTTAAATATTTAAAATGTAAAGTTATTTGAAAATAATTTTAAAATGAAAATGGCTCCAGAGATTTTTAAAGATGCATTTGGAAAGCCTGCTATGTCTTCAAACATTTTTCCTATTTGGTAGTGGAATAAGGATTTCAAGCACAAATTTACCAGCGACTGTTTTGCTGAGCAAACTCAATGCCACACCCTTGTTCATTACTTTTTCAGGCTCCGACCCACTGCTTCTCTCCCTTTAATTTCCCACCATGCACACTGGCCCAGTTGGTGAGAAGATCTATTCTGCGCTCTCATGTGCAAAGGTGATGTATTGGCAGCTTCAGCCTCCAAAGGTTTTTCTCATTACTGAATTCCCAGTAGCTATTCCTCTACATCGTAATTGGATAGTACTTTTTAGGAGCAAGTGTCCAGGACATAGAGTGAAACAAACACTAGGTGCATTCTAGAGAAATGAGAAGATGATATCCATGAATAGCAGAGGATCATAGACAAATGCATTCCCCAAGGTGAGGGGAAACAATCAATAGCTGAAATGAGAAAAGCTGGCTTCAGTGGTGTCCTGATTGAGAAAAGAGCCTTCCCACTAAACCAGTGACGCTCAATTAGTGAATGCAATCCATGCACCTTTTTCATTGGATAATTAAAGATCTATACCTGACCTCTCCATGTCTTCAAATCTGCAGTCTTTAAACATACACAGACACACACACACATACACATACACACACACGAGATACTTGTTTCCCATTTATTAATACTCTTAATTATTCAACAATGATGCCTATTTAAACACCTAATGGATTATTTGATTTTAATAGTTAATAATACCACGTCAAGTGATAAAGATCAAGTATTTTTCAGAACAATACGTTTTCAATTAGGCATTTTGAAAAGTACTATGTTTAGGAAAGTGTACACATGATAATGACTGAATTCTGTTAAAAATGATGTGCTGAATCAGTGGCTGATTCTCAGTAGAGGGATTGAAATGATCATGGTTTATGTTCGTTGATTCACTGAACACATACTTAGAGGTGCTTGAGAGGTATCGCGCACAATTTTGGTGAAAAGCGGGCAAAGGTAAATAGGTTTCTGCTCTCCAAAAGAAAGAGCAGTAACTCTAAGCTGAGCATTACGGTATTGTGGGAACATTGCACACAGGAGGGAAAACCCACTGGGGTCTACCCATGCTATCATATGTGCATACCCAAATACACACATTGTGGTCTTCAAGATTATCGTATTTACCCATAGGATATTCATTGCAGTTATGCCTAAAATAGAAAACAGACAGATGAGAACTGATGTTAAGCATTAAAAAATTAAGCCGCCGGGCGCGGTGGCTCACGCCTGTAATCCCAGCACTTTGGGAGGCCGAGGCGGGCGGATCACGAGGTCAGGAGATCGAGACCATCCTGGCTAACACAGTGAAACCCCGTCTCTACTAAAAATGCAAAAAATTAGCCGGGCGAGGCGGCGGGCGCCCGTAGTCCCAGCTACTCGGGAGGCTGAGGCAGGAGAATGGCGTGAACCCGGGAGGCGGAGCTTGCAGTGAGCCGAGATCGCGCCATTGCACTCCAGCCTGGGCGACTAAGCGAGACTCTGTCTCAAAAAAAAAAAAAAAAAAAAAAAAAAATTAAGCCAAGGTAATTTTCAGTAGAAAACCAAAGAGAGTGTTGTGTTGTAAAAGAGCATACTATGATATAATTTCTGAGAATAGATTCCTGTTTTAGTTATCATAATTAGCACGTATCTTATGCTATATACCTAAATGACACATTATTATCATTAATATAATAAATTATTAACTTTGTTAACTTGCCATAATCTAAGTTTGGTTGTAGGAATTAATAAAATTCTCCCATATTCCAAAAGTGCACCCCATAATACTTACCTATAAAAAATATAGAAGTTTTTAGGTTCTATCAGATTATATAGAAATAAAATATTTGTAAGACAATCACATAAAATTTTTAATTGTATCAAAAATCACATATAAAATTTATCACTTTAATCATTTTTAATCATGCAGCATAGGAATTTTTGTTTTGTTTTAGAGAAGCAGTCTCGCTCTGTTGCCCAGGCTGGAGTACGGTGGCACGATCCCGACTCACTGCAACCTCTGCCTCCTAGGTTCAAGTGATTCTCCTGCCTCAGCCTCCTGAGTAGCTGGGACTACAGGCATGCACCACCACATCTGGCTAATTTTTATATTTTTAGTAGAGATCAGATTTCACCATGTTGGCCAGGCTGGTCTTGAACTCCTGACTTCAGGCCATCCACTTGCCTCCGCCTTCCAAAGTGCTGGGATTACAGATGTGAGCCACTGTGCCCAGCAGTATAGGAGTTTTAAGTATGTATACATTGTGGTGAAACAGATCTCCAGAACTTTTTCAACTCACAGAACTGAAACTCCATAATATATCCAGTAAACAACAATTCTCCTTTGCCTATTCTCCCTATGCCCTGGTAACTACCATTCTACTTTCCATATCTATGAGTTTGGCTACTTTAGATACCTCTTATATTTGGGATCATATAGTATTTGTGCTTTTGTGCCTAGCGTATTTCATTGAACATAATATCCTCGAGGTTCATTCATGTCATAGCAGGTGTCAGAATTTCCTTCCTTTGTAAGGCTGCATGGCGTTCTATTGTATATACATAGCACATCTTGTTTATCCACCAGTCACATCACAAATAGTTTTAATTAATTTTAATATACTTTCATTTTTTCCCTAGTTTTTCAGAGTAATACTTGTTCATTTTAGGACATTTTAAACAATAGAAAAAATGAATAAATAATTCATTTCAAATTTTATAATTCTAGTATCCAATGCTAATCACCATAATTTTATATATTTCCTTCATAATATTATATATATATATTTTCTTTGCTGTTGTTTCTGCTTACTTATAATAATAATTTCACATGTGAATGCATTTTCCTACTAAAATTTATTTAACCATTCTTCTAGGACACCAAGTAGAAAGCACTTGGTGTGATAGGGGAGAGAGAGAGAGAAAGAGAATGGAAGCTTATATTGAATGACTCAGTGAGAATATAAAGAAGCGAATAATATTTGAGAAATATAGTCTTTTTGTGTACCTGAGTTTAATCACTTTCTTTAATAGTTTACGTATATTTTTCATGGTTTCCAGTTTTGAAATATTTTATTAGATTTTTAATAAGGCTTCTTTTAAAATAGAATTAAACCAGTTATTACTAGTGGGAAGAAAGTTTGTAGGCTAGTTATATTGATCTTTTCTAGGGTTTTACTGATGGATATTAAAATTATAAAACAAATACATATCTTAGATTGTCTAGAACTACAATCATCTTAATAATTAAGTCATCTATATGTTACTGACTTTGCTACGTATTTCAAAGCAATATTAAATAATGTTGAGAGTAAATGTCTTTGTTTGTGGTTTGATTTCTCTTGACATTGCTCTGGTATTTTGTGGGAAATTGTCACCCTTGATGCTGCATGTTAAAGTTGTAATAATATTTAGAGGGTAACTTAACTTTTCTTCTTTTGCAAATTAACATATTTATGAAGACATACAGAAAACACAAAGCTAGGGACTAATAGTAAGGTTTGATCAAATAACGGAATTTAGCTCCTTGAAAAACTGTCCACTTTTCCAAAAACAATTTACTTTGTAAGACTCCTTTTCAGATTTTACCTGGCTGTGCCTACCAACCCTACACTGTCTTGTTGTGAACTTTGCCCAATCTCAGTATCCCATCTTGAAAGATCAGCATTTAAAACCACTTGAGCAAAGAGTCTAAAACAGTCTAATTATCCTTTCCTAGTAACATCACAGAAGATGACTTGAGTAGCCAAATTAGTGGTGAAGTAATTTTCTGCTTTCTTTATGAAGTGGTTAAATAAATATAACAATGGGAAGAGAATAGTAACATCTTTGAAGAAGGCTTCAAGAATATATTAGACATCCTCCTAGGAAGATGTCTTAGGGAAATAGTTTTCTTTGGAAAATAATTTTGATCAGTCACTTTTGAAAAGATGATGAAACCCCGAGGTTTGACTAAACAAAAAAATAAAAAATACATAACATTTACATATTATCTTTAACACAAATAGAAATAATATGTAAACATATGTAAGAGAACAGGGGAACAAATATTTTGTTATTTGAAAGGCAATAAGGGGGAATAAGCAAGAGGAAATGAAGAAGAGAAGATGGTGGAAAACTAGAAAAATAAAGGCAGAACAAGACCTGGTTAGATGGAGAGGATGTAAATGTCATGGAAAATAATGTCTGAGAAACATTTTACAAACAGCTAGTATCTACACTTCCATTTAAATGTTTGCATGGATGAATGCAACCTAGCTTCCACCTTTCCTCTGAAATATTCCCTCAAAATTTACTCAGATCTATTTAGTTAAATAATTGGTGATTATTACCGTTTTGGTACATCTGTTATCTATTTTTCCCATGCTGTATTTACACAATTATACTTATGGTATGTCTGCATAGATCACTTGACATTCTCCCTCTCTCTCTCTCTCTTTTTGTTTGTATATGGGTAAATATATATATACACACACACACACACACAAATATATATATGTGATATATATATATGTATATATCACGTATGAAGTCTCTGACAAGGTGCTTTTTTGCTGCATAGCCTTTATCTGATGAATTGCTAGGTGTAGACTGGGTGCTTTAGACTCTGGTTTGTGTATTTTTGTGAGGGCACTCGCTCTACTTCAGGGTTCCTCCACAAAATGTTTCTGTAAAGTGCCAGATAGTGAATATTTAGGGTTTTGCGGGACACACAGTCTCTGTTTCAACTACTCAATGCTGCCTTTGTATTATGAAAGCAGTCACAGAAAATATGTAAACACATCAGTATGGCTGTATTCCAATAAAACTTTATTTACAAAACAGGCAGCAGGACAGATGTGGCCCCTGAACCATAGTTTGCTGACCCCTAATTTAGCTCCACTTGCTTCTATAATTGGGCCAATGAGGACACTCTAAAACTTTGGGCTGCCCAACCAAACCACTTACCTTGCCCTCGGGCAAAAATCCACTCTATTTCCAGTTTTGCTACAGGCAAGTGCCCCAGGCTCCACTTTTGCAGTTTTGAATGCTCTTCCACTGGGCAAGATGAGGGGGCAAAAGGAAAGGGAGTGAGCAGGTTTGGGTCAGGCACATGTGTTGCCGTAGCACAAAGACAGATGAAGGAGATGTCTGCTCCAAAGTTTAGGGGATGCCTGGAGCAGAGGACTAGTGAGAGTTGAGAGATGAAACAGGAAGCTTGGATGTCAATAGCTTTTGAGCTGAGCACCAAGCTGATGCGCTGGGGACAGGTATCAGAGCTTGCTTAAAGGGCAAGAAATGCAGAATAGTGAGAAATTAGGACAACTGCTGTTGCCCCTGGTTGGCTTTTAGAGCTGCTGATGAGCAGAGCATGGGGTCAGCGTGTGTGCATTGTGCTGGATGCATTTAATGGGGCAAGACATTTAAAGCTTCTAGTAAAAAAAAAGGGGGCCTAGTGGAAAGACTGTGGTAAAGAGGGGCAGATCAGGATTGATACTAGAAAGGGGGCTCTTCAAGGACTCACTTTGTGAGAGAAACTGAGGTTTGTCTTCAGGTTGCTGCAGACCCAGGAAGATCCACTCTGCCATTTCTTAGGTGGGGCAGGATGCTCCAGGTCACTAAGACCTCCTTCCAGCGTCACTGTAAGTACTCACATTTCCAAATCTCTATCATAGGCATGGTGCAAATTCTTTATGCAGGAACCTCCTTATGTAAATCAGTGGACACAGGGAGCAGGAGCATATGGCCTTCCACTGCCCATTACAAATACCTGAGCCCCGATCTGCTGTATCTAAGGCACTCCCTCACCTGGAGACTCATGGGACTTCCTGCAGCTGCAGTTGCTTAGAGGTGGTCTCCTCCAGCCACCACCCCCATGGAATGTGGGGCTGCCATGTAGCTGTGAACGCCCCTAGACTAGTTCCCTAGGGGCAGTCACAGGTTGTGTGGCAGGGCCTGGGGTTAGCATGGCTCCACATTCTTCTATGCCTTCTGTTCTAAGGACACTTGGCTCCAGAGAAAGTAACCTGGACTGGATCTGTGCTCTCCTTTCAAACCACTGTGAAGCTGTATTGCTTCCATTCCAAATCTCGATGGTTTATCTTTAAAGGTGAAAAATTCTGCCATTTTAAGTCATGCTGCTATAAAGACACATGCACACGTATGTTTATTGCGGCACTATTCACAATAGCAAAGACTTGGAATCAACCCAAATGTCCATCAGTGACAGGCTGGATTAAGAAAATGTGGCACATATACACCATGAAATACTATGCAGCCATAAAAAAGGATGAGTTTGTGTCCTTTGTAGGGACATGGATGCAGCTGGAAACCATCATTCTCAGCAAACTATCGCAAGAACAGAAAACCGAATACCGCATGTTCTCACTCATAGGTGGGAATTGAAAAATGAGATCACTTGGACACAGGAAGGGGAACATCACGCACCTGGTCCTATTGTGGGGAGGGGGGAAGGGAGAGGGGATAGCATTAGGAGATATACCTAACGTAAATGATGGGTTAATGGGTGCAGCACACCAACATGGCACATGTATACATATGTAACAAACCTGCATGTTGTACACATGTACCCTAGAACTTAAAGTATTAAAAAAAAATTCTGCCATTGTCTAAGGTTCACTCTTGTGAAAGTTTCACTTTGAGTAAATTCTCGTAGTATCTTGATGACTTCAGAAAGGTTTGAAAGAGTTGTCAAGGCACAACCATACTGATGTTTCCTAAGTGCTTTAATTCACTTTCTCAGTTTATTCTAGAAATGCTATACATAGCATTGTACGTAGTAAGGTGCAGATTGGTGCGAAGGTCACCTAATTTGATCTAAAGCAATATAAGAGGAAAGTCCTAGTTAACCTCACTTTCTAGATTATGTCACCTTGATCTCAGATCCTAATGTTGCACATCCAGCAATCCTTCTTAGGGCCAGGGTTGAAATATTTTGGTCCCTCTATGGAAATATTCATGTCACCAAGGCCCTAATTTCTGCAGAATGGACATCTGATACTCATCCAAACACTATCCTAACACTATCAGAAAGAAAAAAATAAATTAAAAATACACACACACACACACACACACACACACACCCATGAATTCTTATTTTCTGTACATTTTTTATAGTATGGAATGGGGAAGTGAAGTAATAGTTCTATAGCTTACAGTAGAAATATTTTAGAATTATGCCTGTGACTCTAAGTTGAAAATCTGATTGGAAAAGATCCTCATGGGGGTGCATTCAAGCCTGTCAGTATGCAGACGTGAAAATAGCCGGTTGCTGCCTTAACCGATGACATTACCTTGTGAAATTCCTTCTCCTGGCTCAGAAGCTCCCCCACTGAGCACCTTGTGACCCCCCGCCCTTGCCCGCCAGAGAACAACCCCCTTTGACTGTAATTTTCCACTACCTACCCAAATCCTATAAAATGGCCCCACCCCATCTCCTGTCGCTGGCTCTCTTTTCGGACTCAGCTCACCTGCACCCAGGTGAAATAAACAGCCTTGTTGCTCACACAAAGCCTGTTTGGTGGTCTCTTCACAGGGACGCACATGACAACAGGGACATCCATGGTACGTGGACTTGGCATCTGAAATGTGAGTTGATTTATTATCCTGGATAAATAAACTAAAAATAAGAAAATATTTTGAAGCTGATAAATTTGAAGTAGAACTCTATCACTTTACAGTTAAAAAAGGTAAAAATACTTTCATTCTTTTTGTTTTCAGAGACCTGGGGCTGAGGAACAGAAAACAAACACATTTTTATAATCTAACACTGAAAGAAAGAACACAGAGGTAGATAGTTCCACTTGTAAAATCACCATCTTCCCTACTCTTACTTGTCAACTTCATATTTGCTTTTGGAGCCCATTTTTCAAAAATTTATATGTTTTCCCCTATCCTAGAAAAGAGAGTCTCTGACAAAGAAAAGCTAAAAATTTCTTGGCTACAATGACATCTTGGTTATTAAATTGAATATCATCAATATTTAATTATCTCTGTAAACACAAGAAGAGAAAATGCAAAACTATCAGGTCATTTATTTGGGTAGTTTTGCTTTTTGCTGAAACAATTCACAAAAGTTATATTTAGGATTTACTAAGAATGGACAACATTTACTAAGATTCTGAGGCTTAGGAAAGCATCTTATTCATCATCTGTATTTTATAAGGGAGAAGATTGCCTCCCAGGGAGGTAAAGAGAGTGGCTCAAGGTCACTTGAGATTTCAATGACGATCGGAACTGGAACCGTTTTCTCTCTATTTTGCGCCTTGAGGCCCTCTCTTAGGCTGAAAGTCCGTCCATAGAGGCTTATTTCATATTTTCAGTCAAGTACCTAACAGCTCTTAATTCCTGCTAGATAATCTAAATTAAGACTACAAGCATAGATTTTTTTTTAAAGAACGTATGAGAATAAGGGCAAAGCACTGTTAGTTCATCTATTTATTAGCTTAGTATTTATTGAGCGCCTTCTCTGGGCCAGGCAGAGAGCGGGGAATGGGGAGCGCAAGGTAGGAAGGGTATTTATGCTGTCTTAAGAAAGCTTATAGTCTAAGAATATGCAGGAAATGGGCAGTGCAAATGAACATGATGCAAACAGTGATTAGTATTGTACTCAGAAGGACATATTCAGCAGCTGCTAGAGGGAGGAAGGAAGAGGCTGTTGCCAACAGGACTAGGGCACGTTTCAGAGAAGAAACCACACATGTCCATGAAGGAATCTTCCTTTGGCAACTTCTGGAGTTGGCATTGAGGTTTTCTTCTGTGGGCCTCAGCAGCAACGCTTATCTCTTGATTAGAAATGCAGTATTTGGTGGGTAGGCTTGAAATGCAATATTTTGTTGGTAGCCATAAAGGATTAACAGAATTTCAAGGGCACTTTCTTGGCATCAAATTACTCTGAAATAACTGCTATTTAAAACATTGCTTAGAGAGAACGACAGGAATTCAATGTGATGAAAAATGTAAGACCCCCTGAAAGAATGAAAACACCCAAATCGAACACCAGCCCTCCCGAAGAGTCACATGGTTCTGTGCCCTTCTCCCAGGTCAGACTGTTAAGGGCAGAGAGCCAAGTGCACATGCCTATTGAGTTTTTCTCAACCCTAGGGCATGGGGCTGAACGTGCTGTGAAGGACAAGCCATACCGACTGATTGATTGAGGAGGATCAGTAATAACAACACAAAAGTTTCATTAACATCCCATAATTATTTGAGTAGGATTCTGATATGTTCCATATTATGTATATGGTCTTCCAGGGAAGGGAGGACAGAGATGACAGAGTTAATTTTGTAGGTGGGGCAGTGTCCGCTTTGAGGCATCCTGTAGGCACTTCAGTGTGAGATGGGAAGATTAGGAGAGGAAGCTGTTTGGAGACAGGGCAGATCAGGAAATTGCCCTTTGTTAGAACCAGTCTCTAGATATTGACGCCGGTCATGTACATGAAGTAACTCCAGGTGGCACAGAGCTATGCTTTTGACCTGAGACCCGTGATATCCAGGGTGGTTCCAGGTGGGGGAGGTGGCTGCCATGGTCACCAGGTGGGATTAATGCTCAGCTGACTCTACCTTAGTCCCCTGCTGACCAGGAGCAAGGGCGATAACACTGGCAAGAGCTGCCAGGTTGTCAGAGCCCTGCCAAGCTAATGGGGAGTTAGCGCAAGAAAGTTCTTGGGAAATGGGAGATGCAATGTACATAGTGTTAGAAACATCTTATGGGCATAATTGGTGTGCTAAAAAGGGAAGTGTGTTTTGGTGAGATAACCTCAAACACTGTGAATTTGAAACAATAAGACACATTTCAGACTCCCTTTAGTGGTATTTTTGAAGCTTGCTAAAACCCTTGGTTAATACTGACTTGGTAATCTGATAGCTAAGCCTTCAGTCAAGGATGCCAAAGCTTACTATTGGAGAGGCACAAGGTCTCTTTCTCTCTCTCTCTCTCTCTCTCTCTCTCTCTCTCTCTCTCTCTCTCTCTCTCTGTGTGAGAGAGAGAAGGCCTAGGCAGCCCCTTAGGTGGCTGTGTGTGTGAGAGAGAGAGAGAGAGAAAGAGAAATTAATTTTTGCCATGGGCAAGTAAAATGTTTGACAACCAACTCTCTGGGAGAGCAAGTTTTGCTTTGCAGAATTCGCTTTACCCAGTCTATCACTGATGGGCATTTAGGTTGATTCCAGGTCTTTGCTATTGTGAATAGTGCTGTAATGAACATACACGTGCATGTGTCTTTATAGTCCTTTGGGTATAAACCTAGTAATGGGATTGCTGGATCGAATGGTATTTCTGTCTCTAGATCTTTGAAGTGAGGAAAGAGAGAGACCCTCTCATATTGTTTTATATTGTTTTATACTCAGTACCTGTTTTAAGAAAAAACAAGAAAGTAAAACCAAAGACAGGCAGCCCAGTGCCAGGCCCGAAACCAGGTCTGGGCCTGCCTGGCCTAAACCCAGTAGTTAAAAATCAACTCATAACTTAGAAACTGATGTTATTCATAGATTTCAGACACTGTATAGAAGAACACTGTGAAACTCCCTGCCCTGTTCTGTTTCTCTCTGACCACCGGTGCATGCAGCCCCTGTCACATACCCCCTGCTTGCTCAAATCATTCACGACCCTTTCATGTAAAATCTTTGTGTTGTGAGCCCTTAAAAGGGACAGAAATTGTGCACTCAGGGAGCTTGGATTTTAAGGCAGTAGCTTGCCGATGCTCCCAGCTGAATAAAGCCTTTCCTTCTACAACTTGGTGTCTGAGAGGTTTTGTCTGTGGCTTGTCCTGCTACATTTCTTGGTTCCCTCACCAGGAAGTGAGGTAACTGACAGACAGCCTAGGCAGCCCCTTAGGCGGCTTAGGCCTGCCCTGTGGAGCATCCCTGCGGAGGACTCCGGCCAGCCTGAGTGATCCAAAGAGCGCTCTCGGGTAGGCAATTGTCCCGGTGGAACGCCTCGCCAGAGTAGCGGGTAGCAGTCCCCCGCGGAGGATTAACACAGTGGCTGAACACTGGGAGGAACTGGCACTTGGAGTCCGGACATCTGAAACTTGGTAAGACTAGTCTTTGGAACTTGCCCACTCCATCTGAGTGGAAGCGTGGCCTGATCACCCATGGTGTGCCTGCATTGGCACTTTTGTTCTGGTTTTGGCTTGACTTGACTTCGTAAGACTAGTCTTTGGAACTTGCCCACTCCATCTAAGTGGAAGCGTGGCCTGATCACCCACGGTGTGCCTGCACTGGCACTGTCATTCTGGTTTTGACTTGACTTGAATTGCTGGATACTTTGGTTTTGGTTTTGACTTGGCTTGAATTTCTTGGTACTCGGATTTTGAATTTCGTGGTGTTCTAATTTTGGTTTGGTATAAACGATAAAAGTGTGTGTGTGCCCTCTTTACCCGTTCTTTGTTTGGTGGTGAGTGTGTGTGGTGTGAGTGTGTTGTGTGGTGTGAGTGTATTATTTTGTCTTGAGAAAACTTGGGTCAGGTGCAAAGTAAGCCCACCCCATTGGGAACTATGTTAAAAACTTTCAGGAAAGGGAAAAAGAGGGAGGAGACAGAATTTATATGAAAAAGGTTATATGGTAAATTCTTGTCCTGAAAGAAATTAACTGGTTGTTTAAAAAAAATGTTTGTAATAGGTCAGACAGTTAAGACATGTCGAAAAATTGTCTGCGAAAGTTATAAAAGAAAAAAATTTTTATGCAAAAAAGTTGTATAATTTAAAAGTAATAAGGCCTCCTGAGTACTACTGAAGAAACAGTTTATGTGCCAAGTGTATAAAAAAAGTAAAATATATCTTTGGTAAAAAGATTATAAGGAGGCATAAGAATGTGGATTTTTACCTACATTAAAAGGTTAAAAATTATTATTGTTTTGAAAGTTTAAGCAAGTTTTAAAACGTTAATTGTATAGAAAATTCTGTGTGTAAACATATTAGCTAAAGTTAAAAAAGGTATCATCCAGTTTTTCTGTGAACTGGACATTAAAGTAAAATGCAACAGGTTTTTCTTAAAGCATCAAACTGCTCTTTAACAAAAATTACAAAAGGTTAAAAAGAATCTATAAAATCTTACCTTATGGTCAAACATAAAAAAATGAACAAATATGTCTACAAGGTTTTATTAAAATTAAGTTCAACATTAATAACACACTAACATAAAGGTAAAATTTACCTTATCTGGTATAAAAATCATATAAGAAGCATTATTAAATATAAAATGGTGTTTAACTTTCTTTGGTCTAAAAGCTAATAAAAATAGGTGCTAAAGGAAACATTCATTTTGCTAGAGGATCATAGAAGTTAAAGACTTAAAACAAACTGACAATTAAGACAACATACCAAGATGCAAATGCCTGGTTGAAATGGATCAAATAGTCCATCTGCACATTAAACAAAAGCAATTGTTATGCTTGTGTATATGGCAGGCCAGAGGCCCTGATTGCCCCCTTCCACTAAGGTGGTCCTCCAGTTGACCAGGCGTGGGATGCATGGTAGCTCTTTTCCAGGATTCTACAGCCTGGAATATTAAGTCATGCCAAGCTCTCTCTGCTATATCCGGAAGTCCCTGCAGGTCAGCCCCTGAGGGCCATCCAGCTTCCGTCTACCAACACTAAGTTCACTTCACGTCTCTCATGGCAGGGAGGAGACTTAACATTCCTTGGAGACTTGAAGGGATGCAGTGAGCTTAAATTTTTTTTTTTTTAAATATAGGAAAAAAGGTTCAATTGACTTATAGTTCCATGTGGCTAAGGAGGCCTCACAATCATGGCAGAAGGTAAGGAAGAGTAAGTCATGTCTTACACTGATGGCAGCAGGCAAAGAGAGAGCTTGTGCAGGGAAACTCCTGTTTTGAAAACCATCAGATCTCATGAGACTTATTCACTATCATAAAAACAGCACAGGAAAGACCCACCCCCATAATTCAGTGGCCTCCCACTGGGTCCCTCCCACAACATAACATGTGGAATTCAAGATGAGATTTGGGTGAGGACACAGCCAAATCTTATCACTTTTAAAAAATTATTATTATTATTATACTTAAAGTTCTAGGGTATATGTGCACAATGTGCAGGTTTGTTACATATGTATACTTGTGCCATATTGGTGTGCTGCACCCATTAACTTGTCATTTACATCAGGTGTAACTCCCAATGCAATCCCTCCCCCCACCCCCCTCCCCATGATAGGCCCCGGTGTGTGACGTTCCCCTTCCCGAGTCCAAGTGATCTCATTGTTCAGTTCCCACCTATGAGTGAGAACATGCGGTGTTTGGTTTTCTGTTCTTGCAATAGTTTGCTGAGAATGATGGTTTCCAGCTGCATCCATGTCCCTATAAAGGACACAAACTCATCCTTCTTTATGGCTGCATAGTATTCCATGGTGTATATGTGCCACATTTTCTTAATCCAGTCTGTCACTGATGGACATTTGGGTTGATTCCAAGTCTTTGCTATTGTGAATTGTGCCACAATAAACATACGTGTGCATGTGTCTTTATAGCAGCATGATTTATAATCCTTTGGGTATATACCCAGTAATGGGATGGCTGGGTCATATGGTACTTCTGGTTCTAGATCCTTGAGGAATCGCCATACTGTTTTCCATAATGGTTGAACTAGTTTACAATCCCACCAACAGTGTAAAAGTGTTCCTATTTCTCCACATCCTCTCCAGCACCTGTGGTTTCCTGACTTTTTAATGATTGCCATTCTAACTGGTGTGAGATGGTATCTCATTGTGGTTTTGATTTGCATTTCTCTGATGGCCAGTGATGATGAGCATTTTTTCATGTGTCTGTTGGCTGTATGAATGTCTTCTTTTGAGAAATGTCTGTTCATATCCTTTGCCCACTTTTTGATGGGGTTGTTTTTTTCTTGTAAATTTGTTTGAGTTCTTTGTAGGTTCCGGATATTAGCCCTTTGTCAGATGAGTAGATTGCAAAATTTTTCTCCCATTCTGTAGGTTGCCTGTTCACTCTGATGGTAGTTTCTTTTGCTGTGCAGAAGCTCTTTAGTTTAATGAGATCCCATTTGTCAATTTTGGCTTTTGTTTAAAATTTTTAAGAGCTTATCAATCAGTCAGCCCTTGTTCATCCCAGAGCAGGTGTGTTGTGGACCTTTACTGGGCACTCTGCTGAATAACTGGAGTGGCACTTGTGCTTTAGTCCATTTGGCTATCCTTTTCACTCTGGCATTTCATCAACCAAAGAAAAAGAAATAATTATAAGACATGGTAAAGCGAGAGAAGCCCCTTATAGGTTTCCCAACTCTCCTGTCTATTTAGATGCAATTGGAGCCCCACAAGGAATACCAGATCAATTTGAAGTTTGAAATCAAATAGTTTCAGGATTTAAGTCAATATTTTGGTAGATGACAGTCAATAGAAATGTAGATTAGATAAACTACATCTATTACAACCAGCAGCAGCGAGCTTTTCGTAAGTTAAAAAGAAAAATGCGTGTCGGCCCCAGTCCTGAGACTACCTGACCTGACAAAACTCTTTACACTCTATGTGTCAAAAAGAAAAAAAATGGCAGTTGGAGTTTTAACCCAGACTGTAGGGCCCTGGCCAAGGCCAGTGGCCTATGTCTCAAAACAACTAGATGGGGTTTCCAAAGGCTGGCCCCCATGTCCAAGGTCCCTGGCAGCAACAGCCCTATTAAAACAAGAAGCTGGCAAGCTAACTCTTAGGTAAAACCTAAAGTCCCCCCATGCTGTGGTAATTTTAATAAATACCAAAGGACACCATTAGCTAATGAGTGCTAGACTAATTAGATACCAAAACTTGCTCTGTGAAAATCCCCGCGTAACCATTGAAGTTTGCAATACCCTAAACCCCGCCACCATGCTCCTGGTATCAGAGATCCCAGTTAAACATAACTGTGTAAAGTATTGGACTCAGTTTATTCTAGTAAGCCCAACCTCTGAGACCATCTTTAAACATCAGTAGACTGGGAGCTGTACATGGATTGGGAGTAGCTTCGCCAGCTCCTTTGTCATCTGAAGAAGACGACAAGCCCTGCTCCAGTCCCACCCGGAAGCTGACTGGTCTATGCATGGCTGAAGCATGAGGAAATTCATCATGGGACTCATTTTCCTTAAAATTTGGACTTGTACGGTAAGCACTTCAACTGACTTTCCTCAGACTGAGGGTTGTTCCCAGTATATACATCAAGTCACAGAGATAGGACAAAAGATTACTATAGTCCTATTACTTCATGGTTATTATAAGTGTACCAGGACTCTGAAAGAAACTTGTTTGTATAATGCTATTCTATCCAAGGTATGTGGCCCAGGAAATAACCAACCTGATGCGTGTTGTAACCCATTTTAAGCTCCCATGACCACAGTTTTTAAAATAAAATTAAGGACTCATCCTTTTCTAGGTGACACGAGTAAAGTAATAGCTAGGACAGAAGAAAGAGGGATCTCCAAGCATATGACCCTAAAATTTAATGCTTGTGCCACTATCAATAGCAATCAGCATAGAATAAGATGCAGTTCTTTAAATTAAAAAAAAAAAAAAAGATTACACGGCAGGAAATAAGTATATCTGCCATGAATTAAGCTCATGTGCAAATGTATGTAATTACTGGTCTTGTGTCATCTAGACTATTGTAAAAAGGATAAAAAAGATCCTGTTATAGCTCCAAAAAGGAGTAGGCAGCCCCTCCTTTATGAGTGGAAGCTGCAACCCCTTGAAATTAGTAATTACAAATCCCTTAAACCCAAGGTAGTAAAAAGAAGAACACGTATCTCTGGGCATCAACAGGAAAGGACTAGGTCCTAAAGTAAATATCTTAGTAAAAGAGGAGGTTCGTAAATTCTCTCTGGAATGAGTATTTCAGACTTTCTATGATAAACTAAATGTGCCAGTACCAGAGACTCCAGGAAAAACCAGAAATTTGTTTTTGCAATTAGTCGAGCATGTAGCCCAGTCTCTAAATGTCACTTCATGTTATGTTTGTGGAAAAACTGTAATAAGAGATCAATGGGCCATAAGAAGCCCAAGAATTAGTGCCTACAGACCCAGTTCCTGATGAATTCCTGGCCCCAAAAAATCCCCCTGATCATCTCTAGGTTCTAAAAGTCTCAATTATTGGACAACATTGCATAGCTAAAAAAAGGAAAAAATTCCCTCGTTCTGTAGGATGACTTAGTTGTCTGGGGGCAAAAACTGTATAATGGTACCCAAAAAACAGTTACATGGTGGAGTTCCAATTACACAGAAAGAGATTCATTCAGTAAATTTCCAAGGTTGCAAACTGTCTGGGCCCATCTGGAATTCCACCAGGACTGGACTGCCCCCACCGGCTTATGTAGTACTGAATATGTAGACATATACAGTACATATACTGGATATGTACTGAATATGTAGACATAGAGCCTACGCTAAACTGCCTGACCAGTGGACAGGTGGTTGTGTTATTGGCACTATTAAACCATCTTTCTTCCTACTCCCCATAAAAACAGGCGAACTCCTGGGCTTCCCTGTCTATGTTTCCCGTAGAAAGCGAAGCATAGCCATAGGTAATTAAAAAGATGATAAATGACCTCCTAAAAAATTATACAATACTATAGGTCTGCCACTTAGACACAAGATGGCTCATGGGGATACCGGACCCCCATTTACATGCTCAACCGAATCATACGGTTGCAAGCTGTTTTAAAAATTATCACCAATAAAACCGGTCAAGTCTTGACTATTCTGGCCTGGCAAGAAACTCAGATAAGAAATGCTATCTATCAAAATAGATTGACTCTCGACTACTTGCTAGCAGCTGAAAGAGAGGTCTATAAAAAATTTAACCTTATTAATTACTGTCTACACATAGATAATCAAAGGCAAGTAGTAAAAGATATAGTTAAAATTATGACACAACTGACACATGTGCCCATACAAGTGTAGCATGAATTAGGCCCTGAAGTCATGTTTAAAAATTAGTTACCAGCACTAGGAGGATTTAAAACTCTTATAATAAAAGTTATAATAGTAATAAGAACCTGCTTACTGTTCCCTTGTTTGCTATCTGTACTTCTTCAAATGATAAAAAAACTTCATCACTACCTTAGTTCACCAAAATGCTTCAGCACAAATGTACTATATGAATCACTATCAATCTATTGCACAAAAATACATAGTAGCAAAAATAAGAGTGAAAACTCCCACTAATAAAAAGTGAGAGTCTCAAAGGGGGGAATTGAGGAAAGAGAGAGACCCTCTCATATTGTTTTATATTGTTTTATACTCAGTACCTGTTTTAAGAAAAACATGGAAGTAAAACCAAAGACAGGCAGCCCGGCGCCAGGCCTGAAACCAGGCCTGGGCCTGCCTGGCCTAAACCCAGTAGTTAAAAATCAACTCATAACTTAGAAACCGATGTTATTCATAGATTCCAGACATTGTATAGAAGACATTGTATAGAAGAACATTGTGAAACTCCCTGCCTTGTTCTGTTTCTCTCTGACCACCGGTGCATGCAGGTGCACCCTGTCACATACTCCCTGCTTGCTCAAATCAGTCATGACCCTTTCATGTAAAATCTTTAGTGTTGTGAGCCCTTAAAAGGGACAGAAATTGTGTACTTGGGGAGCTTGGATTTTAAGGCAGTAGCTTGCCGATGCTCCCAGCTGAATAAAGCCCTTCCTTCTACAACTTGGTGTCTGAGAGGTTTTGCCTGTGGCTTGTCCTGCTACAGAAAAATTGCCACACTGTCTTCCACAGTGGTTGAATTAATCTACACCCCCACCAACAGTGTAAAAGCATTTCTTTTTCTCCACAGCCTCACCTGTATCGGTTGTTTTTGACTTTTTAATAATAGCCATTCTGACAGGCATGAGATCTCATTGTGGTTTTGGTTTGCATTTCTCTAATAATCATTGATGAGCTTTTTTTCATATTTGTTGACTATATGTACATCTTCTTTTGAGAAGTTTCTGTTCATGTCATTTACCCACTTTTTAATGGGGTTATGTGCTTCTTTTGTACAAATTTAAGTTCCTTATGGATGCTGGATATTAGACCTTTGTCAAATGCACAAACTGTAAAAATTTTCTTCCATTTTGTAGGTTGTGTGTTTACTCTGTTGATAGTTTCTTTTGCTGTGCAGAAGCTCTTTAGCTTAATTAGATCCCATTTGTCAATTTTTGCTTTTTTCGCAATCACTTTTGGTGTCTTTGTCATGAAATCTTTGCCTGTGCCTATACCCTGAATGATATTGACTAGGTTTCCTTCTAGGGTTTTTATAGTTTTGGGTTTTATATTTAAGTCTTTAATCCATCTTGAGTTGATTTTTATGTATGTCATAAGGAAGGAGTCCAGTTTCATTTTGTTTTTGCATATGGCTAGCCAGCTCTCCAAGCACAATTTATTAAATAGGGAATCCTTTCCTCATTGCTTGTTTCTGTCAGGTTTGTCGAATATCAGGTGGTTGTAGGTGTGCAGTCTTATTTCTGGGTTCTCTATTCTGTTCCATTGGTATGTGTCTGTTCTTGTACCACTGCCATGCTGTTTTGATTATTGTAGCCCTGTAATATAGTTTGAAGTTGGTTGGCATGATGCCTCCAGCTTTGTTCTTTTTGCGTAGGATTGTCTTAGCTATTCAGGCTCTTTTTTGGTTCTATATGAATTTTAAAATAATTTTTTTCTAATTCTGTGAAGGATGTCAATGGTAGTTTAATGGGCATAGCATTTATTGGGAATAACATTTAATGTATAAATTGATTTGGGCAGTATGGTCATTTTCATGATGTTAATTCTTCCTATCTATGAGCATGGAATATTTTTCCAGTAGTTTATGTCCTCTCTGATTTCCTTGAGAAGTGGTTTGTAGTTCTCCCTGAAGAGGTCCTTTACTTCCTGGTTAGCTGCATTTCTAAGTATTTTATTCTTTTTGTGGCAATCGTGAATGAGAGTTCATTCATGATTTGGTTCTCGCCTCTCCTGTTATTGGTGTACAGGAATGCTAGCAATGTTTGCACGTTGATATTGTATCCTGAGACTTTGCTGAAGTTGCTCATCAGCTTAAGAAGCATTTGGGCTGACAATGGGGTTTCCTAGACATAGGGTCATGCTATCTATAAAGGTAGTTTGACTTCCTCTGTTTCTATTTGAATACAATTTACTTCTTTCTCTTGACTGATTGCCTGGGCAAGAACTTCCAATACTGTGCTGAATAGGAGTGGTGAGAGAGGGCATCCTTGTCTTATGCAAGTTTTCAAGGAGAATGCTTCCAGTTTTTGCCCATTCAGTATGATACTGACTGTGGGTGTGTCATATATGGCTCTTATTTTGAGGTGTGTTCCTTCAATACCTAGTTTATTGAGAGTTTTTTTTAACATGAAGGAATGTTGAATTTTATTGAAGACTTTTTCTGCCTCTATTAAGATAATCATGTGGTTTTTGTCGTTAGTTCTGTTTATGTGATGAATCACATTTATTGATTTGTATATGTTGAAATAACCTTGCACCTGGGGATGAAGCTTACTTAATAGTAGTGGATAAGCTTTTTGATATGCTGCTGGATTTAGTTTGCCAGTATTTTGTTGAGGATTTTTGCATCAATGTTTAAGTTTTCTTTGTTGTATCTTTGCCAGGTTCTGGCATCGGGATGATGTTGGCCTCATAGAATGAGTTAGAGAGAAGTCCCTGCTTTTCAATTTTTTGGAATAGTTTTAGTAGAAATGGTACCAGTTCTTCTTTGTACTTCTCGTAGAATTCAGCTGTGAATCCATCTGGTTCTGGGTTTTTTTTTTCCTCAACTTCAGAACTCATTATTGGTCTCTTCAGTTTCTAATCAATTTCTTCCTGGTTCAGTCTTGGGAGGGTATATATGTCCAGGAATTTTTCCATTTCTTCTAGATTTTTTAGTTTGTATGTATAGAGGTATTTATAATATTCTCTGATGATTGTTTGTATTTCTGTGTGTTTAGTGGTAGTATCCTCTTTTCATTTCTGATTGTGTTTATTTGGTTCTTCTCTTTCTGCTTTATTAGTCTAGCTAGCAGTCTACTTATTTTATTAATTTTTTCAAAAAAGAGCTCCTGGATTTGTTAATTTTTGAAGAGTTTTTTGCATCTCTGTCTCCTTCAGTTCAGCTCTGACCTTGGTTATGTCTTGTCTTCTGCTAGCTTTGGGGTTTGTTTGTTCTTGGTTCTCTTGTTCTTTTAATTGTGTGATTAGGTTGCTAATTTGAAATCTTTGTAGCTTTTTGATGTAGGCATTTAGTGCTATAAATTTCCCTCTTAACACAGCTTTAGATGCATCCCAGAGATTCTGGTACATTGTATCTTTGTTCTCATTAGTTTCAAAGAATTTCCTGATCTCTGTTTCAATTTCATTATTTACCAAAAAGTCATTTGGAAGCAGGTTGTTCAACTTGCATGTGGTTCTGTGGTTTTGAGTGAATTTATTAATCTTGAGTTCTAATTTGATTGCACTGTGGTCTGAAAAACTGTTTGTTATGATTTTAGTTCTTTTGCATTTGCTGAGGGGTGTTTTACTTCCAATTATGTGATGAATTTTAGAGCAAGTGTTGTGTGGTGATGAGAAGAATATATATTCTGTTGTTTTTCAGTGGAGAGTTCTGTAGATATCTATCACATCCACTTTATCCAGAGCTGAGTTCAGGTCCTGAATACCTTTAATTTTCTGTCTCAAGGATCTGTCTAATATTGTCAGTGGGGTGTTAAAGTATCATACTACTATTGTGTGGGAGCCTAAGTCTCTTTGGGGGGTCTCTAAGAACTTGCTTTATAAATTTGAATGTTCTTGTATTGGGTACACATATATTTACTATAGTTAGCTCTTCTTGTTGAATTGAACCTTTCACCATTATGTAATACCTTCCTTTGTCTTTTTTGATCTTTGTTAGTTTAAAGTCTGTTTTGTCAGAAACTAGAATTGCAACCCCTGTTTTTTTCTGTTTTCCATTTGGTTGGTAAATTTTCCTCCATCCCTTTATTTTGAGCCTATGTGTATCTTCACCTGTGAGATGGGTCTGTTGAAGACACCATACCAATAGTACTTTATGCAGCTTGCTACTCTGTGTCTTTTAATTGGGGTATTTAGCCCATTTGCATTTAAGGTTATGTTGTTATATGTGTATTTGATCCTGTTTCATGATGTTAGCTGGTTATTTTGGAGACTTGTTTTTGTGGTTGTTTCACAGTGTCACTGGTCTGCGTACTTCAGTGTATTTTGTAGTGGTTGCCAGTGGTTTTTCTTTTCCATATTTAGTGTTAGGTCTGGTGGTAACAAATTTCCTCAGCATTTGCTTGTCTGAAAAAGATCTTATTTCTCCTTTGCCTATGAAGCTTAATTTAGGTGAATATTAAATCCTCAGTTGGAATTTCTTTCCTTTAAGAATTTTGAATATTAACCCCCCCAATCTCTTCTGGCTTGTAGCGTTTCCTCTGAAAGGTTCACCATTAGTCTGATGGGTTTCCCTTTTTGGTGTCCTGACCTTTCTGTCTGGCTCCCCTTAACATGTTTTTTCTTTTATTTCGAACTTGGAGAATGTAATGATTATGTGTCTTGGGGATAATCTTCTCTTGGGATATCGTATGGGGTTCTCCGCATTTCCTGAATTTGAATGTTGGTCTGTCTAGCTACACTGGGGAAGTTCTCCTGGATGATATCCTAAAATATGGTTTCCAAATTGATTCCATTCTCCCTGTCTCTTTCAGGTACCACAATCTGTTATAGATTTGGTCTCTTCACATAATCCTGTATTTCTCAGAGGTTTTGTTCATTCCTTTTTTTTTCTTTTTTCTCTATTTTTCTCTGCCTGTCTTACATCAGAAAGCAAGTCGTTAAGCTCTGAGATTCTTTCCTCCACTTGGTCTATTCTGCTATTAATACTTGTGATCGCATTGTGAAGTTCTTGCAGTGTGCTTTTTAGCCCTATCAGGTCAGTTATGTTCCACTTTATACTGGCTATTTTGGCTGTCATCTCCTGCATTGTTTTATCATAATTCTTAGCTTCCTTGCACTGGATTACAATATGCTCCTTTAGCTCAGCGAAGTTCATTTCAATCAACATTCTGAAGCCTACTTTTGTCATTTCAGCCATCTCAGTCTCAGCTCAGGTCTGTTTGCTTGCTGGAAAGGTGTTGCTGTCATTTGGAGGAAAGTGGGCACTCTGACTTTTTGAGTTTTCAACATTTTTGCTCTGATACTTTCTCATCTTTATTGGTTTATCTGCCTTTGATGTTTGAGGTTGCTGACTTTTGGATGGAATTTTAGTCGGTGGTGTTGTAGTTGTTGCTGTTTTTGTTTGTTTGTTTTCCTTTTAACAGTCTGGCCACTACTCTGTAGGGCTGCTGTGGTCCCTAGTCACCTCAGTTTTTCCAGTACCTGGAGGTATCACCAGTGAAGGCTCCCAAACAGCAAAGATGGCAGCCACCAAGAGTACTGATTTTTGGTTTGTTTACAAAGAAAAAAATTAGTAGCTATCATAAATTTAATATAATTAAAAGAAAACATAATATTGTTAACTCTAATGATTAGTGTCACTATATAATGGAGGGAGAGAAAAGGTATTATTTATAATCCTTCCTCAAAGCTCAAATGCTTGGCTAGACAGTGGATATTTTGAGCCCTAAGTCAGTTTCCACATAAAGTTCTTTTATATTCTTTTCTTTATTTCTATAAAATTATTTTTTTGATTCACTACTAAAAGTTGGTAGAAACGCAGCAAAGGTCTGAAGTTTCTGTCACAGTCTGGGGTACTTATTTCAACCATAGACTCAGAAGC
This sequence comes from Macaca nemestrina, assembly GCF_043159975.1. Lineage (NCBI taxonomy): Eukaryota > Metazoa > Chordata > Mammalia > Primates > Cercopithecidae > Macaca > Macaca nemestrina. The sequence goes on from NC_092128.1 coordinate 122,200,239, forward strand.
TATATAGAGACTTCTTAGTGAAAATTTGTTTCAGCACCTTTTCAGAAAAGTTGAGACATCCGATTTGAAAGTGGGGTGCTTAGATGTTTCAATTGGGAGTAGTTGTGGGTGGATTTCTTACCCATTCTTCTGATATACTTCATTCAGAGAAGCATTTCTTTACTTCCATTCCAGCTCTTGGGTGAAGGTCTGTATTTTGTTTTATTTTAATACCTAATAATCCGCTGTTGACTTTTTTGCTCCAACAAAAGAAGAAAATCATTAAGCACTAGGAAATTGCCATACTGTTGGCAATAAAACTATTTGTGATAATCTTCTTAAGAACCTCATGATCTTTCAATATTAAAAAATATGATATTTTGGCGCAGGCTCTTTGGGCTCTCCATTAGAATGGACTTGTTGTTGAGAAATATTGCTCACATCAGTCACTTCAAATTATGGGAATAGCCTTACTAGCTTTTTCAGAGCCATTATTTCAAAAACTAGTCTGAGCCCCAGCCCTCCACAGCCATCACTTGATAGTGTTCAAAAGTGGAGCCCGTACTCTTGCTCATATCTCTCCAGTAGGCGAGGGACATGCCTGGGTGGGACTGGTGTGGGCAGAGACTCCAGCATCTCAGTCATAAGCCCAGCATACACCATAGGGTAGCTCGATTATGTGGGTTTCAGTCCTGGCTCTACCTCTTATTCACTGTGTTATTTTAAACCAGTTATTTTATCCATCTTTGCCTCAGCTTCCTCATCTATAAAATGGGGATAGAAATAGTATCTATCTTACATGTATTTAGAACATTACCTGTCCAGTACTACATACTCAAAAAAAGTTAACTTTTACTACTATGATCTTTTTTTTTTTTTTTTATTTTTGGAATAGAATCTTGCTCTGTCTTCCTGGCTGGAGTGTAGTGGCATGATCTCGGCTTACAACCTCTGCCTCCTGGGTTCAAGCAATTCTCCTGCCTCAGCCTCCTGAGTAGCTGGGATTACAGGCGCATGCCATTATGCCTGACTAATTTTTGTATTTTTAGTAGATACGGGGTTTCACCATATTGGCCAGGCCCATCTCGAACTCCTGACCTAGTGATCCACCTGCCTTGGCCTCCCAAAGTGCTGGGATTACAGGTATCAGCGACTGCGCGTGGCCTGATCATGGTTCTTGATAATTAAAGTAGCTGCCATTACAGCTGGCCTTTGATCAGGACCTGTCACAGTGTCCTTATAATCAAATCTGTTTCTGTGCTCACAAACTCATCTGTAATTAAATGAAGATATGCCTTTCCCTGTAGCATAGGTCCTACAGTATCCTAGGTCCTCCCAAAATATGAGTTCCACTACAGTCTACTGTCCACTCTAGCATGGGTTCCCAGGGCAGCCATTTTTGTGAACCATTGGTTTTTCCTTAGCGTGAGGTTTCTTTTGAATGAGATTTCAAAAACCTATAGATGATATTGTGGTTGCTAAGTTTTCCTCACATATTCCAAAATTCTGATTTGTTTTGCATACCTGTTGTTTTATCTGGCTGCATTACTTCTGGCATGCCTATGTGACAGGAGTTTATTTCTTCAGATTGCGTATCATTTCGTTAACCAATATGCACGAAGTTCCTTTGTTAAAATAATAATTTCCATGTTGCTTGTGGAGAACTGATGAATGTATTACAGTGGATGCCTGTCTAGCCAATTTGATAAACTTAGCAGTAGTTGTTTATTTAATTGAAAAAAAGCTTATTAAAATATGGAATGAAAAAGTCATTAGCATAACTTAGACATTTTAGCTTAACTTGAAAATATGAGTGGGCATTTACTGTGACTATTTGGTGAAGGGACAAGACTTTGTAAAAATTACTATTACAAGACCTATTCTTGCTGTCAGCATACTCATTGTCACCATTCCTTTTTTTGTTTGTTTGTTTGTTTGTCTTTTGAAACGGAGTCTCACTCTGTCACCCAGGCTGGAGTACAGTGGCATGATCTCGGCTCACTGAAACCTCTGACTCCCGGGTTCAAGCGATTCTCCTGCCTCAGCCTCCTCAGTAGCTGGGACTACAGGTGTACACCACCATGCCCAGCCAATTTTTGTATTATTAGTATAGACAGGGTTTTGTCATATTGGCCAGGCTGGTCTCGAACTCCTGACTTTGTGATCTTCCCGCCTTGGCCTCCCAAAGTGCTGGGATTACAGGCATAAGCCACCATGCCTGGCCTGTCACCACTCTTTAACGTGGATTCTGAATGTAAATATTCTTGGGAAACAACTGACATGGACAGTACCACTAAATTTATATGATTCTCTACCCCCTAGGTCTTTCAGACCTATCTAAATTTGCTACAAGTATTTTCAGCAATTGACGTTTATTTGTTTTTATTGAAAGCATTCAATTTGATTTTCGTTGGAACCACTCTTTGTATCCTTATTCATACTTTAACATGATATTTATTAAAGTTAAACTGTTATAATAATGAGCCAAACTTCCATAAATAAATTTGGGGTGATTGACAAAATAAAACGTGATTGACAAAACTCCACTAAGGGAAGCAGAAGAAGAGTGTGGGTATTCTGGAAAGCCCAAGAAGCCAGCGGGATACTGATACCAACCACCGTGCCTCCTGCAGGGAACGGTGATCCTGAGAGCCATTGAGGTCACTGATCATTAGCAGGATTTGAACTGCGTTCGTTATAGACCTGGAGAATGATTTCCATTCAGTTGCTCTATAGTGCAAGTGGAACTTTGAATGATTGCTCTGTAGTTTTGTTCTCTTCCTCACGGAAGTACCATAATTTACTAATTCATAGTAGAAAGACTTATTTCCTGCCTATCCAAAACAAAAAGTATGGTTGATTTAATACTTTTAAAATTACTACTATTATTTTTTAATAACAAAGTTGTTTCTTAAAAGGTTATGCACTGGAGTTTATAGGCAAATAGTTTGCTAGCCCCACCCAATTTTGTGTTATTTACATTCATACTTCCTAATTACACCATTCTTTTTCATTCTGCATGCGTGGTGTGGTTCTCCGTGAATGTTTCACTTGTCATGGCTTCACAGTCTCCACCAACACTGGAATCCTGCTTACAATTTGTTTTTACAAAATTATTTGGAATTTAAAATTTTAATTACAGTTTTCATTGTTAATTTTATACTTTGATGAACGACTTTTTTGCTATGAATCAGTTTTTGTGAATTAAATATCTAACACAACACAATAGAAATACTAACACAAATTTGACAACAATAAACTTGAAATAACATGAAATTACATTAGCCAAAATGTTAAGTAATTTAAGTACTTGTGATCAGACGTAGATCAACGGACAGATTTAGCAACCAAAACATATGCACAGTGTTTTAGTCCCTTATGGTTGTGAATATGAATGTAGAGAGTTTTTACTGAAAATTGTTAAGTTTCACCTTTCCAGTGTGTGAGGGATGAGCGTGCATGTACATGTGTGTACTGGGGAGATGTTGCATTGGTTATTCTTTCAAGTGAATCCCTGGCAGACTGTGACACCAGGTCTGTGGGTCACACTTCTGAGGGACAATGCTGGACCCTGGTGCTGGTGCTGGTCGCCCCCAGTCTACCTTCCCCTATGGTGAGCTCTCCCATGGGACCCTTTCTTTCAGTGGCCCTTGGCACATCCAGTCCAACCCACTGGAAAGGAAAGGACCCATTCCTTTCTGGAGCTTCTGGGTCTCTCTGCACACTTACCCATCTGCTCCTCAGTGTTCAGCTTTGCCAGGGAACACTGGGAAAGGCCACCCAGGGACAGTCACCATTTCTCCTTGTGCTTACAAAGCCAGGGGGGCATAGTCAAGTGAGTCTTGCTTTAATAAAGAAAACTTGCATCTCTTATTTTGCTTTTTGTTTGCTTCTCCTTTAGACCTAAGTGTGGTCTCAATTGTCACTCCCTTAGAGTTATGCTGTTTTCATACACGCATATACAAAACTTGGTAATTTAGGACTCATGATGAGTGTGCAGGCTGCAGACTCTACTTGAGTTTTAGAGATGTACTATTCAACTGCTTTGACAGAGGCAACGGAGGAGCAGACCGCAGACATGAAGCCCGTCTCATCACTGAGCAAAGATGAAGACCATGCCAGATTAGTCATGGCCATGAATGTTTACCAGCGCTAGCACCATGGACAAGGGCTGGAGAATACACCTGCAGTTCAAACCATTCTTGATTTAGCTCATATGAAACGTATGTAAAAATGGTTAAAAATGCCATTTCTTTTTGTTTTGTTTTGGTTTTTTTTTGAGACAAGATCTCACTTTGGGCTAGGCTGGAGTGCAGTGGCGCCATGATAGTTCACTGTAAACTCGAACTTCTGGGCTTAAATAATCCTCCTGCCTCAGCCTCCTGAGTAGCTAGAACTACATGAACGTGCCAACATGCCAAGCTAATTTAAAATTTTTTTGTAGAGAGAGGGTCTAGCTATATTGCCAAGTTAGTCTAGGACTCCTGGCTTCAAGTGATTCTCTGACCTCAGCCTCCCAAAGTGCTGAAATTATAGGCATGAACCACTGCCCCTGGCCAAAAATGTCATTTCCAAAGGGCATTTGTAAAACATTGATAATATTACCATGATGTAACCAAAATGTAATTACACAAATTAAATGAGAAACAGTAAGATATTACTTCTTTTTCAGCTTTTGCATATTCAAATACACTTTATGGTGGCTCATATATACATGTATTTATATCTGGACATTAAGAACTAGAGTTTAATTATTATAATACTTCTTCTTTGACACCAACAATGTGAAGTGGTCAGGGGGTCATTGCATTTTCCTTGTACAATGAAAATGCTTAGAAAAGATATTATGGAAATCTTCACAGGGTACTTCCTTCGGAAAGCAGTAAAAATGACACCAAATCTCCCAGGTTTGCCTAGGCATTTTATTAACTAGAAATATCACATTACTTGTGCCCTATGAATCTCAACTTTAATCTTTCGATCCTTTGAGTCAGGCCCAACCCTTGATGCTTTTTAAAATATCCCACTTCCCCACTGCCTTGCCTGGACAAGGAGAAACATTTCCCTCATTCTTATGGCAAGCACCAGGCAGACTGAGCTCTTTCTCCAGTCTCTTTTCTCCCAGTCCCTGTGGATCTGCTGCAGCTGGGGTGAGCCAGACTCCTCCTCCGTCACAGCAGGGTGCCTGGTCTGCAGTAGAGTCTAGCTGGGGATCTAGGAATTTGCACTGGGAGATAGAGGAGCCCAGGAAGCAAGGGCATCTTGAGAAGCAAAGAGCACGATGGGAGTGAAAGGCTGTAGAAGCAGCCACTAGCAGGGACTGTTCTGACATCAGACTCTCCAGACCCCTCAGCTGCTCTCTAGAGAGAGGCGCATGCCCAGAGGCACTTTTATTTTATACATTTATACTTCTGTATTTCTTCTTCCTCCTCCTCCACGTCATTCACTTTGTCTTTCTCCTGGCCTATGGACAGATTGCTGTGCATTACTTTATACGGAGATATTTTGTTGCAGTGGCCTCCTGTGCATTCACACCCAGTTGATTTCATGGTTTGCTGTTTGTAAGACAGTTGGATAGAAGGTATTTTTAACTTTTCCCTAGAATACACAGTTTGTATGTGTTTTTGTTTTTAAGACTGATGAACTGGATGCACATTTAATGTATGCTAAGTATATTTGTAGCCTCTGGTTTCCCTATATTGCCTAACAAGTCTTTAGTAATATGCTAAAATGTGAAATTGATTCACATAGGGGAGTAAAGATTTCAGAATTAGAGGACGAGGCCTTTAACCAGTCAAAAAATAAGAATTTATAGCTTCAGCTACCACTGTTGTCTGATCTGTGAACATCCAAACAAATATAATTTCATTATAATCATTTTTAGGCTTTAATAAACAATTATTATCTAAAATATACGCTTAACTGCTGGAGTTTAAAAAATATTACATATAATAAATATATGTATAATGTTTTATATAATACACATAATTATACATTATACTAGTAGTATGTATTATACTTACGGAATATATGTTATATATTAAAAAGATTATATATACACACACACATACTTATATAATTTACCTGTTTGTTTTCTTCCAGCAGTACTTTTGATTTCTCCTGCAATGTTCGCTGATGATTTGTAGGTAAATACATTATTTAAATTCATTAAAGCAACTATGGGTTGAGTTTAGGAGTGCAGCAGCAGCCCTGACCTCAAATGATGACAACTGTAGAAACTAGAGGATGAAATCTCCAAAGTCATCTACTGGTAGAGACACGTTATTGACTCCTGGGTATCCTTACCATCTCTACGGGAAAGTAAAACAACATGATCTCCATGAATACTGGTTTGTTGTCAAAAAAAAGTGCCTTGGGATGGAGAATCCTAAGAACAGTTCTCACTTAATGAGAGGTTGCTAAATAAACTCATTCTTGCTCAAAACTATGTCTCTTTATACTTTGTCTTTCTTATTTCCGCGGATGCTGATGAATTCTACTGAAAGATTCAGGCCTTCCAATGATTCCATTAGATAATTATTTAAGTGAATATGTGTGTATATATATATAAAATATAATATTATACTTTAAGTTCTGGGTTACATGTGCAGAACATGCAGTTTTGTTACATAGGTATACACGTGTCATGGTGGTTTGCAGCACCCATCAACCCATCACCTACATTAGGTGTTTCTCCTAATGTTATCCCTCCCCCAGCTCCCCACCCCCCGCAGGCCCCGGTGTGTGATGTTCCCCTCCCTGTGTCCATGTGTTCTCATTGTTCAACTCCCTTAAGTGAACATATTTTGAAAAAAGAATTCATGTGGGGTATATATGTACACACAATGGAAAAAAAGAGTCATGAAGAGTAGAGAAACTTTGGAAACATATTTGCTCAAAATGATTGATCCCTGGATGTGGCCTCCTTCAACTTACTGTAAGTTATAGAGAGCAAATCAAATGTACAAACTCTACAAAGTGCTGCTCAGAAGGCTGCCCACAGTGTCTGCAGGCAGCTCCCGTCAATCAACTTTAGCCTTGAATCAATCTAACGGCAAGAGCAGAGAACAAAGGCCAAATTGGTCAGGCTGCCTTAAAAGGAGAGAGAAACACATTTTTGTATGTATTTATGTCTGAAACTAACTTTACCACATTGTCTACAAGACACTAACCACTGAATCAGCTACCCTGAGTCCTCCAAAGCATTTTGCCATTATTGCGTTGTATATAGCTGAAATTCACCACTTTTAGTGTGTTTTTTAAAAAGGACATGTTTTCTCGTGTTGTTTTCTAGTGACTCACTTAGTGGACACATACACAAGTATTTAGCAGTTTATGTCCATTTGTCTTGAATGCCCAATCTCTCTGATACACAATAGCATCTGTGTACCTTTGGAGTTAGAAGGCTCACCTGAAGTTTGTTTACATCCTTAATACAAGTCTAATGCCTTCACAAGTACTCCAAATATTGCATTTCCAATATCAGAGGGAAGGTGATTCAAAGGACTGTGACAAACATTCTAAGTAACTACAAATTACTCTACTTTTGTGAATTAACTTCAGAGTGCAATCCTGGGTCTGGCGCAATACATCTTGCATAATAACATTCTTACAGTCAGTGATTTAAACGGCTTTTGCATAAGTAGTATTGCATCTCCCTCAGTGCCTGGGCTTCCAACAGATACTTTTCAGCAAGGAGTTGGGAATAAATAAAGCATATTGTTAGGAAGAGATTCTTTTAGACTATGCTTATGCTAATTTACTTAAATATATACATTAGTACCATGTGGATCTGAAGATTTAAAGGGACTATGAGAGTTCTATATGTAAACTACCCCTTTTATTTAAGATCCAGGTATTGCTGATGCAATTTTTTTTCTGTTGAATTGTTCTGTTTGTCAGAACTTATTTTTCACTTTGTAATGATTATCATCTCCATTGCATCATTCACTCTTTAACCACATTAAGTGTGTGCAAACAAGGCAAGTTGACTATCAGGCTTAGAGTTCAAGTTTGGATGGTACAGGCAGTTTTAGGAAAAAGTCATGAGACTGCCACATTCAAGGAGTTTGGGTTTTTGTCAGTTCTGTTTTGTTTTTCATTTGCAACCTAGAAGTTGAATCAAGAATGCAAAGGAGGCACGACTGGTGACTTCTTTAGTACCTGCTTTGCTGAGATATGCACATGGTCGCTACTCTTTGTAAAAGCAGTCTGGGATATAGTGGGGACTGTCAGAGAGGAGCTGGCGGACAGGTGCCTGTTCCAGCAAGGGAGGGATGTGGGGTATATAAGTCTTGCAGGTACTTGCAGAATTGAGTAACCAGTGTGCAGAGCCATCCTGCATCCTTGGCTCTACTGAGGTAAATGCCAAAACAAGTTTCTAAGCCTATGAAATGTCTACTTAAAGTCCCTTGGTAACTCTAGGAAGCCAGGTGAGGACCACAGAAAGGCAGGAAGACATCAAGTTGATACAGTCTGAAGCCACTCGCTGTACACCTCTCTGTAGCCTCTCTAGCTCCCAAGTCTGTCCTTCACAGACAGCAAGGACTCCAAAAACCCCCTTTCCCTCAGCTCTGCAAGCCCCACCTGGGATTCCTCTCCAGGGCCATCACAATGGCTGGGAAACTGATCTCCTGGCTGCTCCTCTGGGTCCTTAAATTGTCATCCACAGAACTTCAGAATTTTTTTTAATATTCTATTTTAATTATTATTTATTTTTAATAGTTAAGTAATTTAACTTAATTTTTAATAACTAAATAATACTTAAATTTTAAAATAAATAATTTGACAATTCAGAGGACAAACCACAAACCATAGCAGCCTGCACCTATTTATTCACCACGGAAACACACACACACAGACACACAAACACATATACGTATACGAAAAAGCATACACAGACATGTAAACACAGATACACAAACAAGTGCACACAGATACACAAATACACATACACAGAAACATACACGGAAACACACGCCCAAACACACATACAAATGACATACAAACACACAGGCACACAGATGCACACACAAACACACAGAAACACACACACAAATGCACATACACACATCCAAACACACTCACATTTTGGCACTGGATAAGGAAAGATTTGCTGAATTAGTACATATATGCATGAGATGTTTGTGGCTTTGTATTCATTCATTCTTTATTTTTGCTTATTTAACAGCCTTAATATATACGCTACATGGTTAGCAATTTCAAGAATACCTTCTTTCTAACATTTATGGGCACTGATAAGAGTGGAACATGAGGCCTGCATACCACATCAGGAACGTAACTGCCAGGCCTTGTGTAAAATCATTCCCATCCTCCTACTCTGGCACAGGTGGGATGGCTTGGGAGCCGAGTCTGAGTGCCCTCTGCTCGAGGGAACACAGCAGTGCACTCCTGTTCTTTCTCCCTCTGCTTTGCCTCACTTTGTGAGGAGCCTCACCCACACCTGTCTGCCTGGATACCCTTGTCCAAGCTTTGTCCTGCCTCATCCTAGATAGTTCTCCTGCCTCCCACTCCTGCTCCTGCCCCAGATTAGGGGAGCAACACCTTGTGGGTCTTCAGCTGTCAGGAGTTTGAATGTGGAAAACACCTTTGAAGGTCCTGAACTGGGCTCAGAGTGTGGGCCTGGTTTGGCAGTGCATTCTGGTGGTGCCAGTTTGCGTGTGTGGTTTAGAAGACGAGCATAAGGTCTGAATGGGCACATCCCCTGGTCTGGGGGAATCCTCTATCTGTGTGGAGGGGAGTGGTTTAAATGAAGGCCAGAATCGTGCTCTGAAAATCAAGGGATCCCAGGGAATAGGGCTCTTTGTCCTGTTGCTTGGGTCTAATGTGGTTACCGGCTTAAAGGAAATCAATTAATGTGTGAAAAGTGGGTATAAACATCAGAGTTACTAAACAGATGGCCCAGTGGGGTACAGTGGCTCACACTTTTAATCCTAGCACTTTGGGAGGCCAAGATGGGTGGGTGGGTCACCTGAGGTCAGGAGTTCGAGACCAGCCTGGCCAACATGGCAAAACCCTGTCTCTACTAAAAATACAAAAATTAGCCTAGCATGGTAGCACATGCCTGTAATCCTAGCTACTTGGGAGGCTGAGGGAGGAGAATTGCTTAAACCCAGGCAGCAGAGGTTGCAGTGAGCCAAGACTGTGCCACTGCACTCCAGCCTGGGTAACAGACAGAAACCCCATCTCAAAACAAACAAACGAACCAAACAAAAACCCAGATGGTCTACTAGGGGAGATGGACTAGTAAACAGTTTTTTATGACATGCTGTATGAAGTGCTATCACGCACAGGATGGGCTTCTGAAAGATTGTGCTGACTTGGCTGACTTCTGAATGTTGGGAAAGGTTTAGCCAGGTGAGAAAAGGAGGAATCCATATTGCTAGCATATGCAAAGGTAAGCAGCCACGAGAAGTTCATTGGTTAGGGTTTATGTGGATGTAAGTTACACAAATACAAGTAGAAGTCTAGGTTATTTTTGTGATTTAAATTCAAAGCAGGCAGTTTCCGAACATTGGATGAGAGAATCAGTGATACTGGAGCTGCTGCTTTTGGCTTTCTTTTGGCCTTTCCTTTTCAGCAACTGCAATCCTGTCATTAAAACTGCATTCATGAAAGAAATGAGAAGGGTGGACAGGGAGGGAATGAAAATATTGCTCCGTGGGAGGCATTGTTATTTTATTCCAGAAGAGATGGATCGAGCCCTCTAACCTGGTTGGAGAGCTAAGAATACCTGCCATAGCTCTTGTTAGCAGACAGGGGCATGCGCCCTCCATGGGCTACGGGGCGTGGAGATGCAGTGACTGTTCTCGTTCCCGGGGCCTGGGCAGGGCTTTCCTCCCTGGGATGAAAAGATCTCTGCCTTCCGTGTTAACAAAGAGATTTCTTAATTAGGAAGAAAGAAGTGGACAAAATACTCTCAAAAAGACAAAGGACCACTTCAAAAAGGAGTCTGCATACTGGAGACATCTGGTGATGTGGTACGTTCGAAACAAAAGATATAGATGAGATGGACTAAGAGGCGAGGCTGCACCTGTACAGAGAGGCCATGCTAATGAGTTTGGAAATTTCCCATTACTCAAAGTGTTCCCATCTATTTTTAAAAACAAAAAGTGATTTACAGATAGTAATTGGACTTTTAATTCACAATTAAAATATATAATGATTAACTATTTGAATTAATAAAAGTTTAAGTTCATGTGTAAATATGTATCAAATAGTAATCACAAAGGCATCTGCAGATATTTAGAAAATGGTTGTGCACAAATGGGAGTAACTAAGACTTATTATGTGTTCAGTTTACATGCTGTATAAACTTTGTCAGTGCACAATGAGGTGTTTTAATTAAGAAAATGAAAAGATCAGGTTTGCCTTTTACTTAGCTTTGTGGCTGGAGGGAGAAGGGCTTGCAGTGATTAAACAAGTTAGAAAACTGTTGTCTGAATCCAAGTAAGAGATGATAGGAGCCATAATTAAAGTCATATGAAGACTTGTTGAGAAGGAAGAGTCACATGAGATTTGGAGCCAATTTCTTCTGGAAGGTCTTGCTTGGGTAGGAGCAGTCATAGTGCCTGATATGTGACACAGAGTAGGCTTTCAATGAAGGAAGCTTTCTGATGGCTCAATAATTAAAAGAGCAGCAGGAATGGAATATCACGGTGGACTTGGTGGGGTAGGGGAACCTTGGAGTCAGTTTTGAGTTGGTTTTGAGGTCCAAGTAGAATAACCAAATGGAAGTACATGAAGCAGTGGACACATTGATCAAGAATTTAGGAGAGAGATCTGTGTTGGGTAGATTTAGGATGCCAGCATAACTTTGGAAGTCAATGGTAAGAGACTGAGAAGGAGAACCATGGCAAAAGAAACCCTAGAAAAGCCTGTCATCATGAAATCTCAGGAAGCAAGGAGGAAAAGTGTTCCATCCATGCTGCCAACCCAACAGAGCCAATAAGCAAGGGACATATTGGAATATTTCCTTTGGACTTTGTAACTTGGAGATTATTGATGACAGTGGCAAAACCAATTCCAGAGGAGTACATTAGCAGGAAGCCAGACTGGGAAATTCATGTTCCTTCCACCGTCCACAATAAAGGAACATTTATGTATTAAACAGCAGCACCAGAACTTGGATATAGGTAGGGCTTATATGTGTATGGCTTAGGTAGGAATACAGGAAAAGAAACGTCATTGCCAAAGACAAAATGCATCCAGAATATGCAAGGGGCAATGGGGAGGGTGGAAGTAGAGGTGGAAGGAAGGGAGGAACACTTTGCTTAAAGGAAGATCGTGTAGATAGTTGATCCATGCTCTTCCAATATACAGAAGACCCCAGTTCCAGGAAGGAATTTCTTCGAATCTTAACAATATTTGAAAGAACGTGTTGGTTTCTGTTGACTTTAGTAGAGTTAGGGATACACCCAAGTATTTATAAATTGTATGTGGCTATTTTCTTTTTAATGAACCACGTGACATCTGCTCAAACAGCACAAATTAACAAACACATTATACATAATATGTTGCTTTGGTTATGTTTCCTTTTACTCTCTCAGGAAAGCTCAATAGAGCAAGAACACAGGCAAGATTTTACTGGACAATAGATTACCCTTTTTCTCAATTCATTTCTATGGTCTTTGTAAACTTTGTAGTTACTGAAAATTCATTTCATTCTTTAAAAATATTATTGTGTCTGTTTTTAATTAAAATTGGCTCATCAGGTACACACCATGGATGTAAAAGTAATAGGGTTATTTTTCATCCTGGACTTCCTTAAACATGTGGTTGGTTTTTGTCCTTAATTGTCCACCAGGGCTTACTGCATTCAGCATATTATTTGTTTGTATTTCACTTTTTCGTACAAAATTGCTATCAGACACACTAGGCAGATAGGAGAATTTTTCTTCCTATGTAATTTAAGTCATAGTATTTTTATGTAAATACCATCAAAGAATTGATAATGGTTTTTGTATTCTGTAAGAAATATTAAATTATTTTAGAAGTATTGTGATTTAATGTTTTCTTATATATTTTATTTAACAAAGAGAAATTTAACACTAGTGAGAAAAACTGTCAGTGAATAATTGCATTAACCCATCAGGATCCTTCACACACATCATCCTTTGGCTCAGGGTCCAATTTCAATATGCAACAAGATCCCCAGAAACCGAGGGTAACAGAAAAGGCTGTCACAGTAATTGTCACCCTTCCTTCAATATTTATGGGTTGTTCCACTCAATTAGTGTCAAGTATATACTGCCAACTACCTGTCTTTGTTTCATATTGTCCATTTTGTTCATCTCCTGTTAGTGAAACTGTCCCCAGGACAGAGCTTTCTCAATCTCCAGAGCTGCCACAGTGCTCTGCCCACTGGGGCCACTGGGCTCAGGGTTTGCAATTCTGGGTTGCAATCTTGGTATTTTTGTCACCAGCTTGCTTTCTGCAGAGCATTCATTCCATACCTTCTCTTCTTCTTGTGGATTGTAGCCTCTAACTTGACAGAGAACATAGAGGTCTTCTAACTCCCACTATCTGCTTCCACCTGACTTCCCACCTCCCTGAGCTATTTCTTTCTGTCCCTCCACAGTCAGAAGAGAGCATCCTTCCTGCTGCAGGTGCACGGCATTGCTTGCTTTCTCTCCTTTCTGCTGTGAGAATTGTCTTCCTCTTGGTCCTTCTCTCTGTGGTGTCCTCATCTGCTGACTCCGCACCAACTGCTGCCAGGCAGCCTCTGCATGGGTAAAACCTCTAAAAAGGGAAAAACCAAGCAGACCCCCCTCTGTCACATCTGGCATCCTTAGATTGTGCTGCGTGCTCTTAGGATATTCCACCTTCTCTTTCTCTGACTGCCGATCCTGAGCATGGAATGCTGTGGACCTGAGACTCTACTGAGCACAAGACATACTTGAGGGGCTTGTTCACATTTCTGAGTCCATGCTTGATTACTTGGATTCATTTGGTCTGCAGTAGAACCCAGATCTAACTTTGTAACAAGATGACTCTGAGGCTGGGTGTATGGCAGTTTCTGAGAAATGCCATATGAATGTATTCATTTCCTGGCTTGGCTTCAGCTTTCCCAAGCATAGTTCAGTCTTTCTTGCTACTCCTATTGGTGGATATTGACCACATCTCTGCAATGCAGGGGGTGCTCTAAGTATGAGCCTTCATCACTGAGGATACGTTATCAACACCTTGGTTCCACGAATGCCGTCTATTCATACTTCCTCTTATCTCAGCTGCTGATATGGGGCAATTATATCAACTTCTCTTTTGGGTAGTGACATCTTCAAAATTTTGAGGTGCCTAAAAATCATCCCTGTTCCATATGGGACATCTTGTCTTCTTGTATATAGAAGACTATATACATAGTCTATATACAAGAGTACTTCATATATACAGATACTGCCCTTTCTGTAGAAGATGAAGTTACATTTGGTTCCCTAGAGACAAAGAACAACCTTCTCAGGGAAGTACGGCTTAACTCTCCCATGTGAACTACATGGCAGTTACATGGATTTTGTAGAAAAAATTATAATGCTTTCAGTCTTTGGAAGTTAATTTTGCTATCTGTAAAGACTGGCAAATCCTATTTGCTTATTCAATGTATTTAACACAATTTAAGTTCTGATGACTAAAGTATAGTGGAAAAAAGACAATCTTTTGAGGAACCCAGTAGTTCAAGGAGGGAGAAGCAAAACTCAAAAGATCTCAGGGATTTCATAGATTTACTCATGATAATGTGTTATCCCTTGGTGATATGAAAATGAAACCCAGCAATTTAAAGTAAAATGTGATGAAAGATTTCTAAGTTAGGTCTATTTTTATGCTTTGAGGCCAGCCACTCTGAAAGCAACCAATTGTTTTTTCAATTGAGTTCATTGAAACTAACACACCATAGGCTTACTCAGCTAAAATAAAGAGAAAAGTCTCCCTGAACTTCACATTTCTGCTGTGTGTTAAATTAAAGTGTCTTTTGGTAATAGAGAAATCAGATTACCTAGAATGGGGGTGAGAATAGAAAGCAGGAAGCAAAATTATGGCATTTCCAGTGGCTGAATCTCTTATTCACATGAAATCCAGATTGCAAATCAAATGTATGAACTAACTGGGCATGCAGTTGCTCTGTTTACCTCCAGAAAACATGACATAGTTCATGTTCCCATCGGGGGAGACCTGGTTTCTGAATCAGATGGAAAACTAACTTCTATGATTGAGAAGCTGCAGGATTCTGATAAGTATCACCCCTATATGCATTTATTTTCAAATAAGAAAAACAGGGTTAAAAAGATATACCTTACAATATTATTGTGGCTGAATCAAAAATATTTACTCATAACTTCATTGGAAAGTTAAGCTTAAAGTTGAACAAATAAACTTACTATTTTGCCCAAGATTTGATTGTTCTGGAAGTTTGGAGAGAGAAACTTTTGTATACTGCTGTTTCTTAGATGAAGAGTTTGTCACATCTAGTCTCAGGGACACCGAAGACTTTGGGCTCATTGTATCTCTTGGGAATGCTTACATTTAGATAATTATTTTGGAACATATCTAATACATATTTAAACCACCTGTCAGTGGAAGACCAAGTTGTGCACCCTTAAAACTATTAAAATAATGTAATCAGTACTCAACAACTCTGCGTCATTCCCTAGGTGATGTTCAGGAGACACAAACATATATCAAAACCAACTCCTTCCAAAAGAGAGAGGACTCGAAGTCACAAATAAATTGCAACCCTTTCCTGAGGTAAAGCACTATGTGTTTGTCCCAAGAAGGGAGTGGTTTCTAGTGAGGACAGCTGAGCAATGGAGAAAACAAGGCTGTGAAAGTCTGTCACCTATCAATTCAAATGTCTCAATTAAGGAAGTCAGTAACTATTTAGAGATTTGTTTCTCAAAAATAATTCCATGAAAAATAGGTTTAAAAATAGGTTATAACCAGTCCTGAACTAAAGCCAACTGGAAAACAATGGGCAGGCACTTGTTGAGTACCTAGACAAGGGCATTGCAACCCTGGGACTCAGTGCATCTGGAGAGAAAGCCAGGAATGGAGATTTGGGCCTAGATCACTTCCCAGGAAATCAGAGCAATGCTGGACTAAAGGTGGGGCTGCTCCCTTGAGGTTCAGCAAGTAAGAGCAACAGCGTCTTTGAGAGCTTGGAAATATCGATGAAAAACAGAAGGAGGAAAGAGAGGAGTTATTTCCTCTCTACTGGCAGAACTCAACCAGAGAAAGTTTTCAAGAACAGGGATTGTCTCTGCTCTGGGCTGGGGGCTACAAGAGTAAATGTTCATGGAGAGAGGGTTTTGGGAAGGAGGTGTGTAAAGGAATTCCAGACAGCAAATCCAGCTGCTGAGACAGATGCATGACACAAACTAGCAGGTCCAGGAAGTGTGGCTACAGTTGTGGAATAGAATCTGTGAGGGAGAAGAAGGAAGGAAGAAGGAAGATGGTAGGTATCAGAGATGCTCAGAAACAAAGTAGGCTCGGCAGGCAGGGGTCTTGGGATGTGTTCTGTCGGCACAGAGTATGCATCCAGAAAGCACTTGAGAAATGCTCATTATATGAGAAATGTGAACAACTATATGCATGTCAGAGCAAAACATAGTGACTCCACTGTCCCCAACACTCTCTCTGGATCTCTCGGGGAACATCCCGGAAGCCCCGTTTCATACTTTTGGATCCAACTGCATTGATTTCTCTCAGTTCCTACATTTAAAAAAAAACCACAGAAATACTTTGGGATTTCAGGAACCAAGGCCTTGAGACTCATGATGGAAAAGGGTTTATGAGGTAGATTCTGCTCATAGATGCGTGGGTGCCACAGCTAGCAGTGTGTCCTCTGACCTTAGCTGAAGTCTTTGCAAACACAAGGGGGACATCTCTAGGGGTTTCAAATGTTTCTGAGCAAGGGAAAGATTAGCCAGGCTTTAGAGGAAAAAGTCAGATCTATATCACAAAATGGAGAGTCACAAAATGGCCCTAACTATGTCCTTGGTTATCCAGTGTCAAGGGATTCCCTCTGTCTTGTGCAACTCACCTTTGAAAAATGGAAGTAAAAATCAGTGAAAATCAACTTACTGGAATCCAATGAGCATAATTAAATTAGCCTTCTGTTCTTCAGAATCCAGCTTAGGGTGGTTGGTCTGAAAGGGAAACAAGGGATTTTTAAGAAAAAAGGGTTTGAAAGTCCAGAGATTTACAAATCATTTCCAACCTGTAGGATGATATTTCTAAGGCACAAAATGGTTTTCTCTCAGAAATTATTAAGGGAGTGCCAAGCGAGAACAAATCATCTATAAGCAAGACCATAATTTTTACATAACTTTTTTTGTACTTCCCCCAAAAAAGCTATTTGTGAAAATTAAAAATTAAAGTATCTAAACATTGCTAAATAAATAATGAGAGCTTCTGTCAGCTTTTTTTCTCTGGGTTTTTTGTTCTTTTTTTAAAAAGATGAAGTAGAAGAGAAATGTCTTTTATCTAAGAGAAACTTTTGTGTTCTCCGGGCACAACGCCCATGTTTTTGGCTTTTGCTCATCACCAACAATTACTTTGCTCTCTCTTTTGATATTTTGAGTGATCCTGTTTTTTTTGAGAAAAAGTCTTGACTTTTGGAATGTTCTCTCATTTGTTTTTTCTGTGTTTCTTACTTAGACCTACCCAGTTCTTGTGAATTCAGGTGAAGTTAAACTACTTACTGAAGAATTAGAAATAACTTGCCATGTCAAGGTTTTCTCTTAAAGTACAGACTGTACAATTCTTGGAGGATAATTGCTTCAGATTTAAAAAGAAACAATGAAAATAAGGTAAAACTTTTAAAGTCTTGTAGAAAAGTCTCAGCCATTCCAGTAGGTTTGTCACTAGTGCAGATGTGCTGCACCCCCTGTGCTCTGCCATGGAAGTCTGAGGTTGTCAAAGAGCTGGAAAGTATTGCCTGATTGGCACTCACGTGCTGGGCACAGGGTGCTAATTCTGGAAGCATTGGTGTCAGGGTGGGCCTGAGCCCAAAGCACCTCCTCAGCTTTTCAGGAGAACATCCCAATATTTCTTGAGCTCATTATGCTCTGATCTGCTCTGCTCTAAAAGTATGCTACACCTTCCCAATACTTTATTCTCCCAAATATTTCTCCACACTTTCCCAACAGTGGCTCTAACATGAGACTCAGTGCCTAGAAATGGCACTTACGTATGACTGCCACTGAGTGACTACAATAGTGAATTCCTTTCGTGTGGTCTACGTTGAGGACTCAGTTGCTTGGGAACAGGGCCGAAAACATGTGGACATCGTATTTTAAGCTCCTGGTACCCTGTCTCCTTGCAGACTCGTCCTTTCTCCTACTTCCTGTGCTTTGAAAACTCCCCATGCAGTCCCGTAGGTGGGGCTCTCTGCCCTCCAGGACAGGCCATGCAGGAGCCCACAAACACCAACAGTGTTTGATTTCGGCTAGTTTGTTTTCAGCTGCACATTCCACCAATTCAAATGGCTTAAGAATTAAAGACATTTACTAACTCACACCAAATAGGCAGTAGGTTGACTATTTTAGTGGCCAGATAAAGTTATGAGGAATTTCGGCCTTTCCATGATTCTGCTCCTTTATTTTCTCCTGTCTCTGGTCTCCATCTTCAGACTCATCCTCTCATGATGCCACATGGCGGAGGACACTCCACGTATCACCCCTTCTCACAACAACAATGAAATAATCTCCCAGCACATTTTGGAAGAATGAGTAAACCTCTCCAAGAAGCCACCCAGAAGGCTGGAGCTGGGGAGGACTACCTGGCCACCAAACAAAGGAAGAAATGGGAGGCTGTCTGTGGGGTGGGTCACCAGCAGGGACAAAACCACCTCATCCTATCTCTGACGAGAGAGCACTATTTGTTTCCGGGGTTTCATTGTTAATGACTACGCAGAAATAGTCACGTACATAAGTGGGAAAACAACAAAATTTCCTGAATTAAAAGAGTTTTTGAGAGTTGTCATCCCTCTTCTATGGTCCCTGACTGCTTTTATAGATGGCCCCTGGGTGTCCTGATGGGTTTCTGTGTGATACTGACTCGCTGTCTTAGTCCTTTTGGGCTACTGTAACAAAACTATTCCAGACTGGAGGCTTGCAAATAATAGAAATTTGTTTCTTCCTGTTACGAGGTTGGAAATCCAACCTCAAGGTGCAGGCAGAATCCGTGTATGGTGAGGGCCCATCCCTGTTTCCTAGCACAGGCTTCCTGGTTCCCTGTCATCTCCTGCATCCTCACATGGCTGAAGGGTCAGAGAGCTCCCTGGGTCTCTTTCATAAGGGCACCGATCCCATTCATGAGGGTTCCACCCTTATGACCTAACTACCTTTGGAAGTTCCACCTCCTAATACCATCACCCTGGGAGTGAGGATTTCAACATCTGAGTTTAAGTGGACACAAACATTCAATCTACGTCATTCACTAAACTTTGTGCAAATAAGGGGCTGACCGGTCCAG
This sequence comes from Macaca nemestrina, assembly GCF_043159975.1. Lineage (NCBI taxonomy): Eukaryota > Metazoa > Chordata > Mammalia > Primates > Cercopithecidae > Macaca > Macaca nemestrina. The sequence continues at coordinate 122,219,706 of NC_092128.1, forward strand.
CCTGCAGCAGGAGCTAGATCCAGTGTACTCCCGGTTTCAGCCTGCTCTCCCCCTGTTGGAGTGGACCCTCTCCCTTTCCTATCACCCCCTAACATTAGCTTCCGGGGTCTTCCTTATTTCCTGTGGACCTATGGGTGTCTTGTAACATCCTCAAGGAGCAAGATGGGTTGGCTGCCTGGGGTCCCAGGGGACCTCACACAATTTCAGAGCAGAGGCAGGCAGCAGTCCTGCCGTGGTCACCGGAGGAAGCAGCGGCTGAGGTGGGAGGCAAGAGTCTCCCAGACCCAGGCAGGGCAGGCGGCCAGTGCAGCTGGGTTGAGGCGGTGGGGGTTGAAGGCCACCCCATTCCGGTGCTCATCTTTCCCAGTGCCCTTGCTGCCATGTCCCTCCTTCCTGTGTGTAGAGCCCAGACCTCTCTCGTGGGCCCTCTTTCCTCTTTGTTCTCATCCACCTCAGCCTCCATCTCGCTCCCCTTACAAGCCCAGGAGCTCTTCAGCCAGGCAGTGAGGTGAGAAACCCAACTCTCCCTCTCATTCGTCTATGACTAGAGTCATCTCTTGTTCCTGAAATCTTTTGAAAAGCCCAGCTGGGAAGACTATCTTCCTCTTATTTTTCCTATTCTTAGAGAGGTCACACATTATGCCCCATGGCTGTGAACACAGAGGAGCGAAGCCGTTTGATGGGGTGGGCGTGGTTGAGGACAAGACCACGAGATGACATCGTGTGGGTTTGCTCAGGCTGCTGCCACAAAGCAGCACAAACTGGGAAGCTCCAAACCACATAAACTCATTATCTCACTTCTCAGGAGGCTACAAATCTGAAGTCAAGGCATCAGCTGGGCTACGCTCTCCGAAACCTGTAGGCAAGTATCCTTCTCTGCCTCTGCTGGCTTCTAGTGGCAGTAGCCCACATCAGTGCCGGGACATCGCAGCTGCAGCGCTCCGATCCCAGCCTCTGTGGCATTGTGCCTGTGTGTCTGTGTCTTCACGTGGCTGTTTTCTTCTAAGGACACCGACCATATTAGGTTAGCACCCTACCTAAACCCTGCAGTGTGACCTCATCTTCACTAATGACATCTGCAATAACCTTATTTCCAAACACGGTCACATTCAGGCTCCATCATATCACTTTTGTGGGACCCAAGTCAACCCCTAACATAGATTAGAGAAAAACAAAAACTATGCAATAACTTTTCTCTCTCTGCCACACTCGCCTTCCTTCAGACTGCCTTGGGTCAGTCCCTCCCTTAACCCAGAAGTTGAAGGACAAAAGGTAGGAGCCAGGCGTTTCCTGACAGTCGCCTGCTGCTGTGAGAGGCTGCACTCTGGACTCACAGCTGGAGATGGTTCTTCCACCTGGGCCCTGGGCCTCCACCCTTGTGGGCTTTCCAGAGCAAAATCTATTCATGGATGGGATTAAACAAAAGATGTAAACTCTCGCATTTCCATAGCCCTTCCTAGGGTGTGTTTTCATCTGAAGCTAGCCGGGGCCTTCTTCCAAGTTCGTTCAGGTTGCTAAGGCAATTCGGCAACTTGCAATTGCAGGACTGGATTGAAATATAAGCATAAATAAACAACAGGAAGCAAAACAGTTTCCTCATGACATTAACTCTGAGAATCAGTGCCTTGAAGTTCTCCAAGATTTCTGAGTTCTGAATTTATATGGCTCTAAGGCTCTGCTTGCCTATCTGATAATTCTTAATGGATAATTGTGTTTGACTCTCCTTCCTCTCACACCCTAGGAAGGGCTATGGAAATGGGATATTTTACATCTTTTGTTTAATCCCATCCATGAATAGATTTTGGTTTAGGTTCCCAAAGCCTGGAACCCAGGCACCTCGGCACTTGAGAACTTAGAAGTTCGTGGACTTTTTACAACTTGAAAATGGAAGGTTTCAGATGAAAACACTTATGACCAAATTATATCCTTGAAGTTCAAGATAAAGGTGATTACAATCAATTCATGGAAAAATCTAACAGTGCACTGCCTTTGACAAAAATCACTCCATGCTTCAGGCCTTGTTAGTGTTAATGAATACCCCTGGCAGAAAAAAAAAAAGGCCTGCATTGATGGTGCTCACATTTAAGACTGATTTCTCAAAAAGGATTTTGCATCTCTAAAGGGATTTTCAGAAATGAGCCACACACTGTTCTTTGAAATAGGTAATTGGTCATTAGCCCATGATCTCACTCACTGTTATTTCATAGGCCATGAAGGTTTTCAGCATTAGAAAAGTTCAAATTGCCAGGAGCATGCATAAACAGTGGAGGCTGGGTCGGGCACAAAAAGACTCAGTTGGAAATTTTCTCTGACCCTATACTACATTATCCTGAGCTGATCCCACACTATACTGAGCTGTAGTTGCTGGAAAAATCCTTCCCTAAAATTGTATTCCTTTAGTTGTCTATATGTCTTGTGTACTCTATTATTACAGTCATAACCCTGATAACCACACATTGCTCGGGAATAAAATCAGGTCATTCAAAGGCTAAACTAACAGCTAACACAAATATTAAATGAGCATAACATGTTACATATATTTTCAAAGTGTCTCTAAAATTAGGAATATAACCGTGTATTTTTCTATTAACTAACCAAGTTTTCTGAAAAGTGAATAAACAAGAAGAAAAGTGGGAAAATAAGAAGCTCTTCTATATTTGTATCTATTCATAAACATTCTGATTAGCAAATATGGAAATAATGAGCTACCATTATATTTCCATTCACTGTTTTGAAATGATTTCTTCTTAATACTCTATTCAATAATGTTATTACATTTTCATATATTTCCCCCAAGCCTTTATTGAGAGGACTTTAAAATCTACAGAGCAGTTAAAAGACCAGTGCAAACAGGAGCAGAGCCTGCCTGTGAATGGCTCTGAGATCACACAGCCTTTGTTGCAGGACTAGAAGATGGCAGTAGAGAAACACTTGCCAAGGTCAGGAGAAGAATTCATCAAAAACCCTCAGGAAAGCCTGTAGCAAGCAGGTAGTTAGCATCAGGGGAGCAGAAGAGGAGAAATGCAATTTAAAAAGTTTTTCTCTGTTTCTTAGTACTTAATACTGGAAGGGGAAATACCAAGAGGTATAAGAGAGTGCACCACAGTCATCTGCTCCCGGCAGAAGAAGTGTTTTAAGGAAATAAAAACCCACCAAGGAGCCATCTCTGGACTTTATTGTCTCCAGGGGAAAGCATATCATCTAATGTGGATATGGCTCTGAAAAGCTAATTCCTCATCATTTGGATTGCTTTCTGAGCCTTTTTTTTTTTTTTTTTTTCATGGAGTTTCGCTCTTGTTGCCCAGGCTGGAGTGCAGTGGTGTGATCTCGGCTCACCGCAACCTCCTCGTCTCCCAAGTTCAAGTGATTCCCAATCTCAGCTCACCGCAATTGCCTCCCAAGTTCAAGCGATTCCCACCTCAGCCTCTTGAGTAGCTAGGATTACAGGCATACACCACCACGCCTGGCTAATTTTGTATTTTTAGTAGAGATAGGGTTTCTCCATGTTGGTTGGGCTGGTCTCGGACTCCTGACCTCAGGTGATCCACCCGCCTGGCCTACCAAAGTGCGTGAGCCACCGTGCCTAGCCCATGTTGTCTTTTAAGTTACTCAGGGAATAAAATTCTATAGAAACTGAAGGTACTATGGTGCTCTTTAACCAGTTATTTTGGGGAGATACATCTAAAAAGGTTTAAAATCAAAACAAAACAAAACCACAATTGACTATCAGCCAGAAGCTGTTGATTAAAGGTATTAATTAGGGCTATTAATTAGATCTTGTGTCAAAGAGCAGATATTAAAATGCAGGCCTGAGTGGGAGATGGAGCATATCTCTTTGTTTCAAAGGCATTACAGAAAAGTCCCTAGAGCCCATGTATAATTGCTACATTAATTCAGCTTATCAAAGGCCACTGGAAACGTGGCACTTGCTTTACTAAGAATTCAAAGGATTCTGGCACTTTACTTGGTATTAATTGGCTTGAACTGACCCGATGCATCTGGCTATCCAATCTATTGTGCTATTCTTCCAATGGATCAGTCTCACCGTATGGACCATGGTGTAAGCTACATGCTGGATTTGGGGAGTCTGTGTTTCTAAATTGATCCAATATTGAGTACAGTTGCTTATCAAAATACCCAACAAATGTCACTGTTCTAAAGCTGAGCACCCTCTTTGGTAAGAAGCAAAGTCACTAAAGGGAAAAAAAATGCAAAACTTTAGACCATCATCATTTCATGTGGTAAGAAAGAATGGCATTAAATTTAAACCTAGATTGAGAGGTACAATTTTAAGGCATATGTTTATTTACAAAATTGAGCACTCTGTTGGCATAAACAATAATGTGAGTGCAACAATGTTCCCTTTATGGCCTTAAAAATTATATTCTGTGTTATTAACAAAAACAAAAGAGATTGAGAAGAGGAAAGATTGAAAACAAGATAAGGAAATTGGAGTACACTAAACGTGCCGAGGGGATTTTACACAAACAAGGAATATCAGGAGGGCCTTTCTAGATGATGATCTTTACAACAGAAAATGTTTGCTTTATGAGCATGAATGTTATGCTGAGAGCAGATGTTACTGTTTATCTATGTTCTACTATCACAAGGTTTTAGGATCCTCTGCTGCAAAACAGTGTTCTCTCTAAGTGGGTTTTAATCGTTACTAGTAATGAGCATTGTAACCTCACCTCTTCACAAAATGCTTAATCAAACAATCTGCCAGACAAACATGTTCGGCATGCATTCAAGATGCAAGGATGGGGTACGTTTCTCATTTCAAGTCAAGTGGAGGAAGGAGCATCAGGTGAGGATATAAGACAGGAGAGGACATGGTGTATATGGTTGGGGTAAGTCTGCATTTGTTGAAAGCCTAATGCAGGGCAGGTTTTGGGCCGCAATGCAATCTCATTTGCAATCTCATTTCATTTTCACCCCAGCCTTTTGAGGTAGGCACTAATGGTTCGGTGTATACACAGGGAAGCAGAAGTGGAAAGAAGGTAAGAACTTGCTGAGTGTCACACAGCTAAAGCCAGTTCCATCTGCTGTCAGAAACAAAAAGTAGATAGATGTAGTCATTTTTCACAAACTCCAAGTGTTCTTTGTAGGCAATGAGTCTTGTTATCTAATTACTGACAGAGTGAATTGCTTTGAGTCATCTATTCTAAAACAAAGTTGTCCTTTTTGGCAGGTATTCTTCAAACTGAAACAGACATGTCACCAAGAGCAGACCAACCACTGCTGCTAGCTGACTGGTGACGCTTGACGTCATCAGCGAGGCACCTTCTTACCATTTGGTGTTCTGCATGTGTTTCACTGAGAGTTTGGGGGGCTAAGATGGAATTGGGCATATCTGCTTTAAAAGAAGATTCTAAGCTTAAACTTTAAGGTCTTTGTCTTCGGCAAATACATTGACACTGCCACCCTCTTGGTTTTTCATTTGTTACAACAGACCCAGAATGCATCACTATGTGCCCATTTGTGGGAATTTGTACACATGAGACACTTTTTTTTTGGAGAGAGAGTCTTGCTCTATCACCCAGGTTTGAGTGCAGTGGTGGGACCTTGGCTCACTGCAACCTCAGCCTCCCAGGTTCAAGAGATTCTCCTGCCTCAGCCTCCTGAGTAGCTGGGATTACATGTGCCCACCACCATGCCCAGCTGATTTTTGTATTTTTTTTTTTAGTAGAGACGTGGTTTCACCATGTTGCAGGCTAGTCTCAAACTCCTGACCTCGTGATATGCCCACCTCGGCCTCCCAAAGTGCTGGGATTTCAGGCGTGAGCCAACGCACCTGGCCTGAGGCACCTTTTTTATTATGTCATGTGTATGCCTGCATGGCAGGTTGTAGTGTCACAGAAAGCGTGCTGGCAAAGGTGGCACCTAAAGTTAAAGATGGCAGGCAAATGAGTGAAGAAGTTGAATAGAAAAGGAGTAAGTTGAAAATAGGCCTCACAATCACAGGAAATAGACAAGTCAGTGGGAAAATTTTTAATGTTAGCGTACATAAATTATGTAGATATTTGCATGTCTGAATTTTCTCTTGAGAAGTCCAGAGCTTACGTTAGACTCCCAAAGTGCTCCAAGACACTGTGAGAGAAAAAAGAAAGAAGAAAAGACAAATTGGCTACTGCACTAGGTAGAGAAAATATTAGAGCAGGCAGGGAGGAAATGCAAGGAGGGAGAGCAAGGAGCAAAGGGCCCCAGAAGGAAGGGCTCTAAGAGAAAGGGCATTGGTAGCCTTGGGGAGCGGGACCCAGGACCAGGAGGCTGTGGTTGACCAACTTGAGAAGTATGTCCGAGTCCTCAGGGATGATTTTAGCAAAGGAGATGATGGACTGTGGCTGCTATTATTCTAATGACTGTACATGTGTTAATGCATTTAATGTTTCAAAGACCTTCTGACATGGGTTTGTTTAGCATCCAGTCTTGGAGATACCAGCAAAGAAAGGCTGGGTCCTTTGCAGGCTCTGACAGCAGCAGGCAGGAGAGCAGGAGTATGAGCCTGCCTCCAGCCTCAGCCACAAGTCTGACGCTGCCTTACAGGCACTGGATTGAAGTGACAGTTGCCGGTGACTTTTTCGGCCCTTCCTCCTCACAGAGATCTCTGGTTCTGTGAATTCCTGGCTATGTAGACAGGGAGTCTGTCATTTGAATCATTTCTCAAACCCACTTTCTTCTGATTCCTGCTCCCCAGGCAGCCTACATTTCACTTGCACTTGGTCTAATTGATTATTGCTTTTTCTGTCTTCTCTTTCTTGCTGGCGGCCCCTTGTGACCCTGAGGGGGCAGTATTTACAGCCACCATTTGCCAGGGGGATGCTCTTTTCCTTCTCATTGCCAACTAATGACTCCATTCCATTCTCATGGGCAACCACAGCAGGCTACACCTAGATGCTTCTTAAGCGATTTCTGGGTTGCCAAGGCTATTCCATTTGGCTGAGGGGCTAGGCCTCTCCTTCTTGATGACAGAGACGTGAGTTTGTACAACACAAATGACCCTGACACCTGTGCCCACAAAGTTCCTTTCCTCTTGCTCTCAGCTCTAAGTGTTTATACAGCCAATCTAAAATCACTGGAATTAGAAGAGACACTAGTGATTTGTTATTTGCTGTTGAGGAAAATGCTTTCTGGAGAGCACGTGTTTTGGCCCAGTGCATAGGTTATCTGTAGCAAAGTTTTGACCAGAATTCAGACTTCCCAAACTCCCAGTTCAGAACATTTGAAACTGCACCAATCTCATCCTCAAGGTCAAACCTCTGTGTCTAAAGAACTTCACTTTGGTGCTGCATGTGAGGATGAGCCCCTCAATATCACGAGGTAGCTATAAAGACTGAATCCAGGCTGGGGACAGCTCCAGGTAATGCTGATGAGATCTGACACCCAAAATGCAATCTGGGGAGTCAACAAGAGAAGAAAAGTCTCCATGGAACCAACGAGCAGCACTGAGAGCTAAGGTCATAACCTGTGAAGACATTTTCTGCTATGAAAAGATAGAGAGGCCAGGCAAAGAAGAAATGGAGAACAGTGAGAGTAGGAAGGTAGAGATAGAAATAAGGAAGACAGTCCAGTGGAATTAAAATATACAAGTGTTAGGGTCTCCTAGAACATCGCTTGAGGTAGACCCTGGCAGGAGGGCCTGGGCAGTGGAGCCAGTTGATGGGGACAAGTTGCATGGGTCACTTACTTCCAAGACTCTGCACAGTCCTGGCTCAAATGGATTAAGTGTTTCAGTGCAATAATCAAGTGACTCGGGGGCGGGGGGGCAGAGGAATTGCCTTTCTTTAGAGATGCAAGGGCTGCCAAAGTCATGGTGGGGCTGGCATGAATCACAGGGCAGTGAGATACAGAGGGCATCTGACTGGTCACCTACGCAAGGAGCTGGGCCAGGAGCATTGATGGAGAATCAGACACAATGGTTTTAGAGTATAATGGGAAAAATATCTAATTGCTCTATGATCCTTTGAAGCCTCCTGTAACCATGCAAATGCCTTAAGAAAAATGAAATCAAGCACATCAAGTACCAGTGTCATCTTCTGTATGGCTTGTTCTCTCTGGGACATAATACACCACTGCAAGCGACACACCAACCTCATTTCCTCTATCCCTGCACTTATTTTAAATTTTAGTTCAGGAACATAGGAACATGATTCAGTGGGCGTGACTCTCTCCACTTCCACAATGTCCTAACAAAATACAATTTGAAATCACCACCTCTCACCACCTCTCCTCCCCCAGTTGTGATTTCAGAGTCCTTTTCTTTTTCCAATTAATGGTGCAGTCACTAATACCTTGCAATCACAAATAACTGTCATGACCTCTCACGGATTATTTTTTCCTTTTTCATTTAATTGACTATGATGGAAAATCACAGATGCTAAACTCAAGTGTTGGCAAGGGCAAAGAGAAAAAGCTTTTATTCCATCTCTTGAAGCATACTTTAATTGTGCTGTGTAATACTGCATAATCATCTCCTTGGTGACAGTTAGCTAACAAAGTTGTTTCATGATCTTTAAATCTGTTTTAAAGACCCATGAACCATAACTGGGTAATTGTCCACCCTGCATAATAAGCATGGTAATTGTTGCAGGGAAAAAACACATAATTACAAGACATCAGGGTTACCCGAATGTGGGTTTGCCCAAGCCCAGCAAATAAGCAGAATCTCCAGATAGATTATTGTTGCACAATTTTTTGGTAAAATCCTACCTTCACAATACAACTCTTTTTAGTATCATAAACCTTTATGGCTTGTTCATAGTTTGAAAACTGTGTGTGTAACAAAAAATTTTTACATATGTTATTTGATTCTCACTGCAAGAGATTGAGGTGGAAATGAACCTATTATCACTGACATTTTAGAGATGAGACAACAGATTCAGGAAGATTAAATGTCCGGCTGTTGTGAGGGACAAAACTAGTGGGTGCTCAGGACTCGAATAATACCTATCTTAGTCCATTTGGGCTGCTGTAACAAAAATACCACAGAATGGGTGGTTTAAAAAGCACATGTTTATTTCTCACTGTTTTGGAGGCTTAGGAAGTCCAAGATCAAGGTGCTGGCAGATGTGGTTTCTGCTGAAGACCCACTTCCTGGGTCATGGATGGCATCTTCTTACTGCATCCTTGAAACTGTCTGTATAAATTTTATAAAAATCATCAGAGAAAATGAGTGGATGAGAAACAAAAATAAACCAAGCTTGCAGCACACTCAGTATTCATCACTGGGTCAGCTTGCTCTCCAACCTGCTTCCTCATAGATTTTCTCTGCTCTTGTCCCAGAATCACGTAGATCTTATCACAGGATTACAGTTATTCTTAACTTCTCTGTAGATAACAACCTGAACATTGTAAAATGTTAAATTTTCCATCCGAAATACTCTTTTGGTCCTGTGTACCAGTGAAACTACTGATGTCAAGTGGTCTGAAGTACCCCATGAGTCACTGACTCACCAAAGAATGCAGTTTCCAAATCCCAATGCTTTCATCTCCCTTACCCTGACCAATAAGTAACCATAATTTTTCAGCCCTTCACTTGCCAAAATCTCCTTAAAAACTTCAGTCCGGAACTCCTTAGGGAGATGGACTGGAAAGTCCCTCCCATTGCCTCACTCGGGATCACTAAACTCTTTATCTGCTGCAAACCCTTCTGTCTTCGTGTATTGGTCTGTTACTAGGCAGTGGGCATACTAACTTGGTGGTTCTGTAATATTCTCACGTGGCACAAGAGGTGAGGGTCCCTCTGGGGTCTCCTTTATTAGGGTATTAATCCCATTCAGGAGAGCTCTACTCTCATGACCTAATCACTTCCAAAAATCCTACCTCCTAATGCCATCACATTGGAGGATAGGATTGCAACATGAATTTGGGGAAAAAACAAACACTCAGTTCATCATTGGGTATTGACCCAATTCATCAGATTTCTAATCTATAGAATTTTCCACCAAATTGGGAGGGAAAAAAAAGAACCTTTCTTCACTCTTCATTTTCAATGAGAATTTTTTACTTTCCTCTTCCTTCCCTGTAATTTCACGATGTTTTGGTAAGTGGAAAGACTATAAAAAAAAGTCTCAGGTAGGTCCAAGCTGTAAAGTAGCTGGCACAAGCTTCCTCTGTGCACTCAGGGAGCTCCATCCTTTGTGGACACTTCCGTAAGAAGTGGGCTGCAGAAAGTCAACATTCAGGGAGCAAGCCCCGAGGAAATCCTTTTCACTCACCTTGTGTTCTTGATGTAAGATCTACGTCCTTGTTCTCAAAGAGATGATTGGGGCTATTTTCATTTTAAGAATCCTGCAATGAAAGAATTAGTCTAGATAAGATTCAGAAAAATTGAAGAAAAATTGGCTAAGACTACATGTGGCTTTTTTATTGACAAACCAACTTTATTGTGATTTTTGGTACCTAGTAAAGATTCTTAAAAATAACATGAGTGTTCAAGATTTATCTTTCCTTATGTTTTTTGAAGACCTCACTGTACTCAGTTTCAGCAAAAACTTACATTCCTAGCCCAAATTAATTTACACAAGTACAGAAACAACTTTCTGGCAAAACCCTCTTCTGCTCTTGGCTTTTATTGAATGCCCTTGTAAGAAACATTTCAGGAATTGGAAACTTGTAGTAGCTGAAAATATTGTCTGTAGGTTTCAAATCCTTTATATTAGAGCTCAAGAGATGTAATTTTCATGAGTCTATTCATGGGGAAAAATGGTCTCTTAATGAAAACAATGTTTTGGCTTCCATGTAGCAGAATAATAATACTTAGAAGGCAAGAGAAAGTAAGGGACGAGGTCATCATGTGCTGCTGATTAAGTGCTGTGCTGGTGTCAAGCATGAGTTGAGCACTCGGGAATTTACAGCTTCCCACCTGGGCTTACTGTTGATATTTCCAACTCAATAGACCCAGAAAGCACATATTCTGCATTATGTTATTAATCAACCACAGGGTCAGTAGACACCGTAGAAGTGAAAAACGTTAGAGGACTTCATCTACCTGATTGTCTGCACCACAGATAGAGAAGTGTAGAACCCAAGTAGTGCAAAAGGAGGCATTCCCGGAAACTTGTGAGGTGCCTAGGCATAGAGGAGGATGGGAAGACCTGGTGTCTCTGCAGCCCAGGTGTCAGATAAGTGCAGGACCCAGTGCTATGACACAGCTACTCAACATTAGCTGAGGCCACAGAGGGAGAGGTGAGTATACAGCAGAAGCTGGGGTCATGGAGCAGACTCCTCCAGGCACAAAGAAGAAGGTAGAGAAACACTCTCAACTCTCTTTCTTCTGTCTTCTAATCTTCCACCAGAGGCTGTCATTGGTCCAACCTCCCTGGAAA